>NC_137689.1:39670941-40125941 GCF_963989245.1 Nansenia antarctica | reverse complement strand
TCTATCTGTAAGGTCTATCTATCTGTAGGGGTCTATCTATCTGTAAGGTCTATCTATCTGTAGGGGTCTATCTATCTGTAAGGTCTATCTATCTGTAGGGGTCTATCTATCTGTAAGGTCTATCTATCTGTAGGGGTCTATCTATCTGTAAGGTCTATCTATCTGTAGGAGTCTATCTATCTGTAAGGTCTATCTATCTGTAGGGTCTATCTATCTGTAGGGGTCTATCTGTAGGGGTCTATCTATCTGTAGGGGTCTATCTGTAGGGGTCTATCTATCTGTAGGGGTCTATCTGACGGGTCTATCTATCTGTAGGGGTCTATCTGTCTGTAGCGGTCTATCTATCTGTAGGGGACTATCTATCTGTAAGGTCTATCTATCTCTAGGGGTATTGTTGTGAAGGCCCACAGTTTAGAGCCAGTTTAGTTTACCCGAAATCAGCCCTTTTGCCCTGTTATTTCCTTTCTTATTTTTCATACTATTTCTGTACGTTTTATGAAGGTGTATGTATTATTATTGTAATGTTTATGTATATGTTTGATGACGTAGTATATCCGGGGTGTGTCCGTGACCCGGATGTTAGGTTCGGTGGTGTATATATAAGGAACGGAAGTGCTCAGTGGGTCAGTGTGTGATGAGAATCAGAACGAGAGAGACCAAACGAGAGAGAGTAACGAGAAGCCAATCTAAGATGGCGGATTCAGACCACACGCACACCGTGCAGAAGCTGAAGACGCCAGGAAAGTGATTATTGAGTGTACCACTGTAGCCCGTTTAGTTGTGTCCCCGTTAGACAGCCTTGCCAGCAGCCGGCTGTTAAACGTTGGACCAAGCGAGACGCCAACTGGACATAATCGTCGCCTCCACGAGCGGACTGCGACCGAACACTGACTCCATCGGAGCTTCGACGTGGACCACCGGACCTGGGCCCTTCACCTCGTCGTGGACCACGAAGACGGCCCTTTCCCTCCGCGTTGCTACGTCACCCCCCCCCTTTTTGTCTGCTACCTTCCTCGACGCACATGCCATCCGACCAGGCCTCAACGCGCACCACAGCCCGGGACTATAAGCCTGTTCAGGCCAGAGACTATGAGTGAGTGATTGAGTGTGTGTGTGGCCGGCGGGGAGGGAATGTATATATCTGGGGATGTATACATCAGTTCTGTAAATAAATGTGTTGTTCATATGTGATACCGTTACCGTGTGTTAGTTGTTTGTATGCTAATTCCAAGGCTAATGCTAATGCTAATTCCAAGGCTAATGCTAATGCTAATTCCAAAGCTAATGCTAATGCTAATTCCATGCTAATGCTAACGATAGTAACTGCTAGTCTAACGGTTTGCTGGCGCCCCCTGCCTGTATCCTCCTACACTGCCTATTTAGCTTAGAGTTAGTTAGATAACCAGCCCCTTCCTAAATTATACAGTCCTTTTCAGCTACTCCCTGGTTACAATTGGTCCTTCGAGCCGGATAGGTAGTGTAGTGATAGCATGGCTGAGCGCAGCCAACCAGACCAGACAGTTACCCCCCCTTCTCCGCCCCCTGAGCCAGAGCCACGACCACAGAGAGTCCCGCGGTTGCCTCCGAGGTTACAGGAGTATGAGCTTGAGCTCGAAAGCTCACTGAGTGGTAGCGAGGAGCGCACTCCACGGGATACAGTGGTCGGAGAGGCCGAGGTGTCCGCCGGCGCGCGGGTGGCTAGCACTGAGACAGCCCTCAAAGAGCACCAGCCTGAGGATGAGATGGCAGAACCGCAGGGTTTTGCCGTGGAAACGGAAGAGCAGGAAGGAGAGGCCCGGTCCGACAGCGCCTGCGGGCGGAAGAGGGAGGGCCTCAGCCTTAACGATCTGCCTCCCAGTACGGCGCGCTCGAGACCTAGCTCCTGCCGCTCAGTGGCTTCCTCCCGGTCCAGGGTTTCCGTGGGCAGTTCTGCCTCTGGGGCGGATAGCCTGCACTCCAGAGGGAGTAGTGCCGCGCTGTCCGAATGTATGCGCCAACAGGCCGAGATGGCGTTAGAGCGGGAGCGCCAACAGGCCGAGGTGACGTTAGAGCGAGAACGCCTCCAGTTCGAGCGTGAACGAGAGAGGGAACGCATCCATTTCGAGCGCGAGCGCCTCCAGATGGGGGCGGCGGAGAGACAGCGCCAGGAGGCGCTAGAACGTGAACGCTTCCAGATGAACGGAGCGGAGCGCGCGGCGGAGCGACAGCGCCAGGAGGCGCTAGAACGTGAACGCTTCCAGATGGAGCGCGACCGCCTCCAGATGGAGAGAGAGCAACTGCACGCGGAGAAGATGGAGGAAGTGATGCAGACCATGCGCGACGTGTGCATCAGCAGAGCTCCGTCGGCCCGTAGCTCCAGAGCATCATCCGCACGGCCCTCTCGAGTGCCATCTCCTGAACCCCCCGCCGATGGCTCCATGACCCCCGCCATGACTGTCCAACTACAGGCCCAGCTGACCACCTGGAAGGAAGAGGACCAGGGACCCGACCGCTACGCGGCCCAGAGGGAGCCAGCGTCGCTGCCCGGGAGGGGAGCCATCCCCCAAGACACCCCTAGGTCCTCCAGTGCACCAAAATGCATGCAGGCCGGACACCCAGACCGTCACTCCAGCCCCGATCATCCACTACAGGATGTTTCCCCAGGTGGAGGGACCCAAGTTCCCCTTCTTCAAGGACGAGGACAGGAGCCAGTATGTGGAGCTACGCATCTGCCTAGACACGCTCTTGGACGACTCCTGCTCAGAGTCCTACAAATATGCGATTCTCCTTCAGCATGTGAGGAACCCCAGAGCCCACAACATGGTTCTGGCCCATGCCTCCGCACCGACACCTTACACCAGAGCGCTCGCCGACTTGGATGCCCGCTACGGTCGTCCCTGGAACCACGCCCTTGCTGAACTGCAAGCCCTCGAACAGCAGGCCCCCATCAAGGATGACCGGGCGCTGGATGACTTCGCGCTCCGCGTGCACACCTTGGTTGGAATGCTGAAGACGCAGGGCCCAGCTGGCGCCAGCGAGATCAACAGCACCTCCAACGTAGAGCGGCTGCTCCGCAAGATCCCACGCTTCCGGCAGGAGAGGTTCCGGCGACAGCAGCGCGTTCGTAACCCCGGGAAGTTGGGTCTGAGCATGGCTGCCTTCGCGGAGTTCCTACTGGAGGAAGTGCATGACACCAACGTAGACGCCATGGGTTACGCTGAGCCGAAGAAGGAGAGGGAGAAGGGAGACCGCTGGGACGGGCCGAGCTCGAACAGAGGACGCCCAGTAGGAGTGCTGCACACGGAGGAGGAGCCTCGGAGAGAGAGGAAAGCCCGACCTGAGGGAAAGGATTCCTCTCAACCCCCTCAACAGGGACGGAGAGGTCCACCGCCATGTCCGTACTGCACCAGCGAGCACTGGTTCAATGAGTGCAGTGACTTCAACAACCTGAGTACCGAGGCCAAGCAGAGGTGGCTCGAGGAGAACAAGAGGTGCTGGAACTGTGGGCGCGACCATCTGGCTAAGAACTGCACCTTGAGGAGAAAGTGCAACCGCTGTGAGGAGGTCCACCTCCACATCTTACACGAGGTCTCCCTCGCCAGGTCCACGGAGGGCACCAGAAGCCCTAGGTCCGGTAGCGCACCGGAAGAGGCAACACCTGTCTACTACCTAGACCCAGCCCGGAGCAGCGGCTCCAAGGTCCTACTGAAGGTGGTGAAGGTCCGACTCCACCACAACAACGCTGTGTACGACACGTACGCCGTTTTAGACGACGGGTCGGAACGGACCATCCTTCTCCAGGGGGCAGCGCGCCAGTTGGGGCTCCAAGGGACTGCGGAGAAGCTGACTCTGCGCACGATACGTCGCGACCTTAAAGAGGTCACCGGGGCGAGAATCAACTTCTCTATCTCCCCGGCGGGGCGGCCGTCGGACAGATATCGGCTTCGGAATGTCTTCACTGCAGACCAGCTAGCGCTCTCCCGCTACGACTACCCCCTGGAGAGATTACGCGCAAGATATTCCCACCTACGGCGAGTAGACCTACATCCGATAGAAGGAGCGGAGCCAACCCTTCTCATCGGCTCGGACAACGCTGAACTGATCGTGTCGCTCCGTCCTCCGCTGAGAGGACCACGAGGCTGCCCGATGGCTGTTAAGACTGCGCTTGGGTGGGCCCTCCAAGGCGCTACCGAGGGGAGAGATAGAGACGGGAGAGCTACGTCATCCCTCCATGTCCGAACCGAAGAAGCCAACCAACCAACCGGACCGCCTGGAGTGGAATCTATTGCTGCCAGTGCACCTGGAACAGTTAGTACCACAAAGAAGAAGTCTCTGTGGACAGGGCATAAGTCTCTGGATGGGAAGACCTACTTCTACCACACAGAGACTAAACAGTCCTCATGGGAGAAACCAGACGACCTGAAATCTCCTGCTGAGCAAATGTTGTCTAAGTGCCCGTGGAAGGAGTACAAGTCTGACACGGGAAAGCCTTACTACTACAACTCCCAGACTAAGGAGTCCCGGTGGTGGCGCTACCGTGCCATGGCGGCAACAGCTGTTGCCGAGGAACACCTGCAGGTGGCCATGCACCCTCACGTGGCCGAGGTCAGCATTGACGCACCCGTCAACTCCGTCGAGTACACGTCAGCCATGGAAGTCTCAGCCAGTATTGTAGACGCCTCCAAGGAGGAAAGGCCGGAGTTGGCGAAGAAAACGTACAAGTGGAACCCAAAAGAGGAGGCCAAGCAGGCCTTCAAAGAGCTTCTGAAGGAGAATGGTGGTTCATCCAACGCGTCATGGGAGCAAACCATGAGAATGATCATCAACGACCCACGCTACAGCGCCCTGCCCAAGCTGAGTGAGAAGAAGCAAGCGTTTAAGGCCTACAAGGCTAAGAAGGAGAAGGAACAAGCCAAGCAGCTCAGGAAGAGGAACTGGGAGGCGCTGAAGAGCATTCTGGACAACATGGCCAACGTCACTTACCGCACCACCTGGTCCGAGGCCCAGCAGTACCTGCTGGACAACCCCACCTTCGCGGAGTACGAGGAGCTGCAGAACATGGACAAGGAAGACGCTCTGATCTGCTTCGAGGAGCACATCCGCGCCCTGGAGAAGGAGGAGAAGCAGAAGACTCTGCTGAGGGAAAGAGACAACTTGTCCGAAGGTGCCGTGGTACTGGTGATCGACCAGTCCCTTCCACGCGCCGCCTGGCAGACAGGCAGAGTGACCAAGGTCCTGCCGGGTCCGGATGGAAGGGTGCGGACGGCCATCGTGGACGTTGGTGGTCGCACTTACACCCGACCTGTGGCACGCCTGATTGAGCTCCCTCAAATTACCAAGGACACTATCACCTCCTACCTCACGCTGCTAGAGCAGCCTAGCCAGTGTGCCTTCCTTAGTTAACTGAAACCGAGGGTTTCATGGGGCGGCTGTTGTGAAGGCCCACAGTTTAGAGCCAGTTTAGTTTACCCGAAATCAGCCCTTTTGCCCTGTTATTTCCTTTCTTATTTTTCATACTATTTCTGTACGTTTTATGAAGGTGTATGTATTATTATTGTAATGTTTATGTATATGTTTGATGACGTAGTATATCCGGGGTGTGTCCGTGACCCGGATGTTAGGTTCGGTGGTGTATATATAAGGAACGGAAGTGCTCAGTGGGTCAGTGTGTGATGAGAATCAGAACGAGAGAGACCAAACGAGAGAGAGTAACGAGAAGCCAATCTAAGATGGCGGATTCAGACCACACGCACACCGTGCAGAAGCTGAAGACGCCAGGAAAGTGATTATTGAGTGTACCACTGTAGCCCGTTTAGTTGTGTCCCCGTTAGACAGCCTTGCCAGCAGCCGGCTGTTAAACGTTGGACCAAGCGAGACGCCAACTGGACATAATCGTCGCCTCCACGAGCGGACTGCGACCGAACACTGACTCCATCGGAGCTTCGACGTGGACCACCGGACCTGGGCCCTTCACCTCGTCGTGGACCACGAAGACGGCCCTTTCCCTCCGCGTTGCTACGTCACCCCCCCCCTTTTTGTCTGCTACCTTCCTCGACGCACATGCCATCCGACCAGGCCTCAACGCGCACCACAGCCCGGGACTATAAGCCTGTTCAGGCCAGAGACTATGAGTGAGTGATTGAGTGTGTGTGTGGCCGGCGGGGAGGGAATGTATATATCTGGGGATGTATACATCAGTTCTGTAAATAAATGTGTTGTTCATATGTGATACCGTTACCGTGTGTTAGTTGTTTGTATGCTAATTCCAAGGCTAATGCTAATGCTAATTCCAAGGCTAATGCTAATGCTAATTCCAAAGCTAATGCTAATGCTAATTCCATGCTAATGCTAACGATAGTAACTGCTAGTCTAACGGTTTGCTGGCGCCCCCTGCCTGTATCCTCCTACACTGCCTATTTAGCTTAGAGTTAGTTAGATAACCAGCCCCTTCCTAAATTATACAGTCCTTTTCAGCTACTCCCTGGTTACAGGTATATCTATCTGAAGGGGTCTTTCTGTAGGGTCTATCTATCTGAAGGGGTCTCTCTGTAGGGTCTATCTATCTGTAGGGTCTATCTATCTGTAAGGTCTATCTATCTGTAGGGGTCTATCTATCTGTAGGGGTCTATCTATCTGAAGGGGTCTTTCTGTAGGGTCTATCTATCTGAAGGGGTCTCTCTGTAGGGTCTATCTATCTGTAGGGTCTATCTATCTGTAAGGTCTATCTATCTGTAGGGGTCTATCTATCTGTAGGGGTCTATCTATCTGTAAGGTCTATCTATCTGTAGGGGTCTATCTATCTGTAGGGGTCTAGCTATCTGAAGGGGTCTATCTGTAGGGTATATCTATCTGAAGGGGTCTATCTATCTGTAGGGTCTATCTATCTGTAAGGTCTATCTATCTGTAGGGGTCTATCTATCTGTAGGGGTCTATCTGTAGGGTATATCTATCTGAAGGGGTCTATCTATCTGTAGGGTCTATCTATCTGTAAGGTCTATCTATCTGTAGGGGTCTATCTATCTGTAGGGGTCTATCTATCTGTAGGGTCTATCTATCTGTAGGGGTCTATCTATCTGTAGGGGTCTATCTATCTGTAGGGGTCTATCTATAGGGTCTATGTATCTGTAGGGGTCTATCTGAAGGGGTCTATGTATCTGAAGGGGTCTATCTTTAATTCACTATAATAAACTACATTAGTTACGGACGGGGTTGCATTTTCCTGGGTGACTTCATGGAGAATTCTTCACTCGTTGTTCCCTTTCATCACAGACTGATGTGTTGCACCTGTTCATGTTTGGCACCTTTGTATTTACTGTAAGTCCCCACTTCCCTGTACTCCCTGTCAGTTAATCTCTCTCTGTTTCACAAAGTAAGTGTGTGTTTTAGCTCTGTTTGATTGTACGCTACGCATCCTGTTGGTTTTCTTTATAGACTATTGTCTATCTATATGGAGGGGTCTATCTATCCGAAGGGGTCTATCTATCTATAGGGGTCTATCTATCTGTAGGGGTCTATCTATCTGTAGGGGTCTAGCTATCTGTAGGGTCTATCTATCTGTAGGGGTCTAGCTATCTGAAGGGATCTATCTGTAGGGTCTATGTATCTGTAAGGGTCTATCTATCAGTAAGATCTATCTATCTGTAGGGGTCTATCTATCTGGAGGGGTCTATCTATCTGTAGGGGTCTATCTATCTGTAGGGTCTATGTATATGGAGGGTCTATCTGTAGGGTCTATGTATCTGTAGGGGTCTATCTGAAGGGGTCTATGTATCTGAAGGGGTCTATCTTTAATTCACTATAATAAACTACATTAGTTACGGACGGGGTTGCATTTTCCTAAATGATTTCTTGGACACTTCTTCACTCGTTGTTCCCTTTCATCACAGACTGATGTGTTGCACCTGTTCATGTTTGGCACCTGTCAGTTAATCTCTCTCTGCTTCACAAAGTAAGTGTGTGTTTTAGCTCTGTTTGATTGTACGCTACGCATTGTTCTCCCTGTTGGTTTTCTTTATAGTTTTAGCACAGGTAATTGAGATGTGTTCTATCTATCTGTAGGGGTCTATCTATCTGTAGGGGTCTATCTATCTGTAGGGGTCTATCAATCTGTATCGGGCTATCTATCTGAAGGGGTCTATCTGAAGGGGTCTATCTGAAGGGGTCTATCTATCTGTAGGGGTCTATCTATCTGAAGGGGTCTATCTATCTGTAGGGGTCTATCTATCTGTAGGGTCTATCTATCTGTAGGGGTCTAGCTATCTGTAGGGGTCTATCTCTAGGGTCTATTTATCTGAAGGGGTCTATCTATCTGTAGGGTCTATCTATCTGTCGGGGTCTATCTATCTGTAGGGCTCTATCAATCTGTAGGGGTCTATCAATCTGTAGGGGTCTGTGTATCTGTAGGGGTCTATCTGAAGGGGTCTATCTATCTGTAGGGGTCTATCTATCTGTAGGCGTCTATCTGTAGGGTCTATCTATCTGTAGGGTATATCTATCTGTAGGGGTCTATCTATCTGTAGGGGTCTATCTATCTGTAGGGGTCTATCTATCTGTAGGGTCTATGTATCTGAAGGGGTCTATCTGTAGGGTCTATGTATCTGTAGGGGTCTATGTGAAGGGGTCTATGTATCTGAAGGGGTCTATCTTTAATTCACTATAATAAACTACATCAGTTACGGACGGGGTTGCATTTTCCTGGGTGACTTCTTGGACACTTCTTCACTCGTTGTTCCCTTTCATCACAGACTGATGTGTTGCACCTGTTCATGTTTGGCACCTTTGTATTTACTGTATGTCCCCACTTCCCTGTCAGTTAATCTCTCTCTGTTTCACAAAGTAAGTGTGTGTTTTAGCTCTGTTTGATTGTACTGTCGTATATTTTTACTTAATAATGGGCCTATATGTTTGCTATGAAGGAATGTCTCCTGACTGTGGGGCTAGGGCAAGGTATTTATGACCCCCTTTGCCAAAGCTCCTGGCCTCTCCCCCCTTTTCACACCCCAAGCATCTGTAGTGACTGTGATAGGATCACTGGTAGATATTTGCATAAGAAAAGGACATAAAGAGGGCAGCACAGGGGCAGATCTTGCTCTTATCACCCCTGCTGAAGATCAGACCAGACCAGACCAGACCAGACCATCTGTACTTTAAATAAATCGTCTTAAACTCAGAATTGATTCTTTGATTCATAACCAACAAGGTAATATACCACAGTACACTACGCATTGTTCTCCCTGTTGGTTTTCTTTATAGTTTTAGCACAGGTAATTGAGATGTGTTCTCAATGTTGGTTTTCTTTATAGTTTTAGCACAGGTATTGAGAAGTGTTCTCCCTGTTTGTTTTCTTTACAATACAGACCGCTTCGTATCTTTTTGTTAGCCTGTTTTTGGAGACAGTTTTTTCTCCCCTCTTCGCAAAGAGAACTTTGTTTTACCAATCACTGCCTACCATCTGCTACACCATACACCATACCATTACAACATTTTGCCAGAGATTTATTTAGCTTGGATCTCTAATCAAGCACATTCTTTTTTTTGATCATAATGCAATTTCCAACCTCTGCCGCACCTGGCCATTGTTATGAAATGGGTGACAAAAAGTAAAGGGGGAATTAAATGTATGTGTGTGCTTATTTGACAACAAGGTCATCGTTTCCCCTTGAGAATTTATTCAGCCAGTCCACTTTTTGAGAAACAATTTGAATGTTGTTCTTCATTTAACAAATTCCGACACTCCTAAACCACATCAAGTAATCCAGCATTCTCTCCTCCTTCAAATGATCCCTCAAAGGGGGCTATATTAAATAAATGCATTATTATTATTACATTGTGTGAATGAGCGTAAGCCCCTGCCCTTGTGGTGACGTTCACACCCTATTATGACAGTTTTAAAGAGGATCATATCATGAAAATCTCACTCTTTCAAGTGCTGTACATTTTGGTCTCTGATGGTCCTACTAACACACCAACTGTGACAAAAAACAACCCAGTCAGTTGCCTATTTCAGAAAGTATGCGATTCAACAAGCCATTCAGATTTGCCTTTGATGTTTCTTCTTAAGTAACTTGTTTGAGATATATGACGAATAAGCTTCTGAGTTTTAAGACTATTTATTAAACAAAAGGACAGGTTACAAGTTGCTGGTGGTGCTGGCTGGAATGATGAGAGAGGAAGCTGATTTCATCTGTGCCCACCTTTATACCTTTTTGGTATGCAAATATAGCTTCAACAATGGTCCTATCATTTTACTGTAGGGATGATCTAGGTGTGAAAAACTAGGCAGACCCTACATGATGTCACCTGGGTTATAGGTCAGGGGGTAGGGCCCAGACAACAAGAAGCCATCTTTAGAATGCCCACATGGCCCTAACAAAGGGTCGTAAATATCCTATCCCCCCACAGTTAGGAGAATGTCTTACAGAACTTATGCAAGTTAAAAGGCAGATAATACAGGCCCATACTATGGGCCAATCCCAATTCACCCCTACGGCTTCGTTTTCACCCCTATGGCTTGATTTGCGCGTTCACGTTTAGGGGGAGGGCTATCCCAATTCATATTTCATCGAGCCATGGCTTCATTTCGAGGGCTAACTATGACTTCATTTCGAGCGATTCCAGGACCAGACTAGCTTCGAAGCCATAAGGGTACGCTACCCCTTGATTCCAGGAAGCATTGCGAATCATCTACAGTAGTGGTCACCAACCCGTCGCGATCGACTGGTAGATCTTTGAGACTTTCCCTGTAGATCTTTGATTGACTTTCCCTGTCCCAAAAAATAATAGAAAATGAGACAAATAAATACACAAAGAGCCTATGTTTTGCACGCGCCTCTCTCTCTCTCTCTCTCTCTCTCTCTCTCTCTCTCTCTCTCTCTCTCTCTCTCGCAAACTGTTGTGTCGCAAATGCTGCATGAAAGTGACCAATCAGATAAGAGAATAGTACTGCTACGTGACTCGCAAAAAAAACATTTGTCAAAATGGTTTTCCAGGATTCTACAACAAAGGAGGATTTCTTCACTCTTTTGCACTTAAAGGAGAAAACGAGGGGTGTGGATATTTACAATGAGTTCAAAAAATATGTCGGTGAAAATGACATACCCATTAGTGGCGATTACTACTGACGGGGCCCCAGCAATGCGCGGTGCGCGCAATGGATTTATTGGACTGTGTCGTAATGACCCTGATTTTCCCTCCTTCGTCAATTATCACTGTGTGATCCATCAGCAGGCCTTGGCTGGTAAGGTGTTGGACTTTTCCCATGTAATGACACTGGTGGTGAAACTAGTCAACTCGATTCGAGCGAAAGCGCTTCAGCACCGCTTATTCAAAGCGTTATTGGACGAGCTCGACGCTGCTTACGGAGACCTGCTTCTCCATGCTGATGTGCGGTGCTTGAGTCGCGGCAAAGTGCTGCAGCGATTTGTCGACTTGCTGCCCGAGATCAAGACGTTCCTGTCGACAAGGCAAGTGGTAGTAAATAGTTTCATAGGCAAAGGACTTAAATTGGTGTGGAAAGTCAGATCTTTACCTTTTCTTTTTACTGTTTCCCCCTGCTTTTATATTCATTCTATGCATGTATATGTTTTTATATATGTTTTTATTCACTTTATGTTCTGATTCCTGTTGTAAAGCACTTTGAGCTTTTTCTTTCTTGTATTTCTTGTATGAAAGGTGCTATATAAATAAAGCTTTACTTACTTAGGCCTACTTACTTACAAGGAACGAGGAGCACAAGGAACTGGCAGACGATGCGTGGCTACTGGACCTGGGGTTCCTGACAGACATAACCGCAAAACTGAACGCACTCAACTACGAGCTGCAGGGAAAAGACCGACACCTTCCCCACATGATAAGCGCAGTAAATGGGTTCAAGGCCAAGCTCAGTGTTTGGACCACACACACCTAAAGAATGGGAGGCTGACACACTTTCCCAACCTGGAGAAAATGGCACAGGCCTTGGAAGACAATGATGCTTTTCACCCTGAGCAGTACTGTGCTCCCCTGGACAAACTGGCAACAGAGTTCAATCGGCGTTTTGGTGAGTTAGATGTCATGGGAGATATTGCTGCATTTGTCTCAAACCCATTTGTGCCCATTGATATAGAGCAGGTAGCAGCCAAATTCCAGCAAGTATTTACTTTGCCAAGTGGAGTTGACATGGAGATGGTTGATTTACAAAATGACATAGAGCTGAAAGCCAGGTCAAGGGACAGTGACTTTTGGGGACTTGTCAGCAGAGAGAAGTTTCCTCTTCTCACTGCATGTGCACTAAGAGTGAGTGCCTACTTTGGATCAACATATCTCTGTGAAATGTCATTTTCACAGATGAAAATAATCAAATCAAAGTACAGGAGCCGCCTTACTGACAGACACCTCACAGACTGTCTCAGACTGGCAGTCAGTAGCTATGAGCCAAACTACAAAGCACTTGTAGACAGTATCCAGTCTCAACCATCACACTGACTTGAGTGAGTAACATGACTGTTTCGATGTGAAAAGTAATGCTGCATAAGATGACTGCACTTAGCACTGACTGAGACACAAGTACACATTACAGTTCTACTTTATAAAATGCTAATTGTAAATATGTTTGTCAATGTTAATAAGTAAGAATAATAATTAAGTCAGTCAAGTGTCAAAATGTCAAGAATGTCAGCTAACGTTACTATGAACAAAATGATTTTATCATACATTCCTCCATTCCATCATTCCATGCCTTTATTTTTTTGTGTTGTAATGAAATGACATAATCAAACTTTGAATTGAATTTCAGTTATGTACAATTCTTAAAGCAAGACAGCTGCCTGATATGCTTGATACAGTCTTTTTTTTGTTGTTGCATCAATTTTAATGTTGGACCAATGCATTGCATCTAATTAAAATACAGGCAAATAAACGTCATTAAGTTTAAAGTACTATCTTGGCTGTCTTTTTCTCTCAACGCTTCAATAGGTAGATCTTGCCTTCACCAAGGCCGAGGTCAGGGATCTTGGGCTTAAAAAGGTTGGTGACCACTGATCTACAGAAATGTTATGTCGCTCTATTCAATGCGGAAATGTCATTTTACTTTCTCTGTAATGACTTATTAATAAAGATTTGAAAAATTATGATAACCATCTTATTATCTTAGTTTAATGTCATTACAATGCATTATAGACCTTTTATTTATAACAAGCATAACCAAAAAAAATCGCTTTTATGGCGGTGCTGTGTGTCTAACGTTACAGGCTGCATGACAGTCGAGCATTTCAGAGATGTACAATCATAAATCAATTATTACCTGTGGCGTTTGACAGCGGATGATGGTACACATATCTAAAGTTATCTATCAAAAGTTAGTTTAATGTCATTACAATGCATTATAGACCTTTTCTTTATAACAAGCATAACAAAAAATCGCTGTTATGCCTGATCACTTCCATTAGACTACTAAAGCAAGACACCGGAGCACTCATATCTGCGCATTTGTCACAGGCTGATCGTCACCCTACCCTGTTCCTCTGCCCCGGCAACTGACCCATAGAAATGTGCGCGATTAACATTACAGAGATGTACAATCATGAAATAAATTGTGGTGTTTGACAGCGGATGATGGTAGACATATTTAATGTAAAGTTATCTATCTAGAGTTTTCTATCCACAGGCTGATATGTGCATGATAGGCGCGAATTCCCCCCCCCCCCCTTGGTGGTATAAATTGTATTGCGGCATACCAAAACAACTCGCAATCTAATCCGAGCAGTTGTTATTATGTAATATTATTGATGGATGTGACATTTTTGATGGAGGGCAGTGAGCGGGAGACTCATCAAGGACATGTAGTTAATTAATGCAGTGGACAGTGGCTGTTTCTCCAGCGTTCCTGTCACTTCGGATTTCGGAACATCATAAAATTAAATATGTAAGTCATGCATTTTTCCATGTTTCCCATTGATGGTATATGACGCCGTAAATTTAACTAAAGTTCAGCCGCGAAGTTGTTGCACTGTTGTCCTAAATCAGTGCAGACTGGCAGGGTAGGAGCACAGGTTTCATACAGGTTAGAGCGCCGTTATTCTGTCATGGTCTGATAATGAAGCATTGTTCTTTTTTATTTGATGACTTGTTTGATCGATTGCTAGCGTAAAAGTGAAGTTGTGAATGTGTCGCGAGCGTCAATGGTTTTCTATGATACTCCTGATGACGTATCAGTCTTGAAGGGTTGTCCCTCTTCCATGATTTCTCAGGTGTGTTGATAATAAACGAAAAAATATGCTTATAGCACACGTAACAGAAATAAACACAGCTGAAGAAGGCATTGCGAGATGTGAGAATTCGCCGGCAACATAACGCGTCACCCGTACCGCGTCTATTTAAACCACTGCTGATGACGTATCCGTCGTGAAGGGCTGTCCCAATTCATAGGGGTAGATTTCAACCCCTATGGCTTGTGGCTCTGTTCGAAGGCCTTGGCTTGAAATCGAGTCACACTCGAAAACGAGCCATAGGGGTAGAAAAGGGAATCAGGATTGGGCCTATATACCACAAAAAAAGACATTTACTGTTGCATAGATATCCATAATCAAAATACTGTGATAAATATGTTTGAGATAGTTATGCTCGGTCTGCCTTTCATTTCTGAAATTACCTATCAAATAAAACATTTATGAAAAATTAACTAAAAAATTAATCAAAATGTTAGCAACGGTTAGCGAGTTGGGATATAGAACTGTATTTATTTGTAAATTGTATAAATTTATAAATTATTTGAGTTGTAATCAAAGACCTAAGACTTTTTATATGTACACAAAATACCTATTTCTCTGAAATTCCATCCACCTGACAGGTGTGGCATATCCAGATGCTGATTAGACAGCATGATTATTGCACAGATGTGCCTTAGGCTGGTCAGTGTTTTATCACACAGCACAATGTCACAGATGTCGCAAGTTTTAAGGGAGCGTGCAATTGGCAGGAATGTCCACCAGAGCTGTTGCCTGTGAATTGAATGTTAATTTCTCTACCATAAGCCGTCTCCAAAGGCATTTCCGAGAATTGGAATTAGAATTGGAAACGACTTTAGAGACGGCTTACGGTAAATAAATTAACATTCAATTCACTGGCAACAGCTCTGGTGGACATTCCTGGAGTCAGCATGCCAATAGGCAACACGAGTAAACTGGGTTAGCTAGATAATGTTGGCTCTCTTGTCCAATCAGTATCTATCTCGTCTCAAGTTGTGCAGAGAAGGAGGCATTCCTCCCACCTCTCTTCTTGAGAACATTAGCTACCAACCTCAGGAGTGGGGTGTGGGGAGAAGCAACTCATTTGCATTTAAAGGGGTCATATTATGCCCTTTTTCACAGGCATTCTAGCAAGCCTCTGTTTCAGTCATTTTATTGACTGACAGTTTATGTGTGTTCAGCTTCTCCCCACGCCTCACATCTCACATGAACATTCCTGACTTCATTCTGTAATCAATGCATTACATCATTAAAGTCGACTCTCGCTAATCATGCCAGACTGCGCTAAAACATTTCCCCTGCATGTTTGCACTGGGAGAGAAAGCGTGATGATGGTAAGGGAGTAGATAGGAGTTGGTGCCATTGCTTTGTCCTTAAACCATTTAAACCGTTTTTTTAATCCCTGTAATTCATGAGCTGCTATAATAAACTTGATTCAACCAATTATCTGATAAGCCAAGCTGATGAGGCAAACCGTTATCTTTTCAAACATCCTCCACAGCTCTTGTCACTACCTTGTGGTGGCTTTCGGCAGCACAATGTCGGTATGCACATATTAACCACTGACCCAGGGTAGCTGCCGTTATGAATGTGGTCTTCCTACTACATATATTTAGTGCTGAATCGATTCCCTTCTGTCATATTCATATATGGCTATGGATGAAGTCCACAATGGAGCTGACCTTGGGCCATGCAGTGAGACTTCCAACAGTCAAGAAGATAATATGCTCTCTGATGTATGTTTACTATGCTAAACCATGGAATGTCTGTTGGGTCCAGGGAGAAATTGTGCATATAATGTCAAGGACTGTTGTCAGGATCCATAAAGCGTAACCACATATGGTATACATGGCTGTGTTAAATATACATGCTTGCATGAAATATTCATGTGACCATATAGCATCGTGTGCATGTATAACTACATTCATGGTTGCACCTTGAATAATTTGGCATCCCCATCGGAAAGGCACATGAATCACAACGTCACCAAGCATAAGATCATGGGTTGTACCTTTTCAATCAGGTTTTGTGACAAGTGGCTCACATTTTAATTCTATCATCTCTCTATCATGTTAGTCCATCTCCCAAAAATATAATCCTGCTGATTCTAACTTCACTCTGACCAAGCAAAGTAATAGTTTAGTTTGGGTTAGCAACAAGAGATTAGTCTAGCCTAGATACTTTCTCTCATGCCTCTCTGGTTTTATTGCTAGCTGGTGGGTGAGCTCTCAAAGTGTACACTATTGTGGCACTCCCCTATTTTACTACACAAGTGAATGAGTCTAGTTTCCCCCTTCGTGTTTTTCATGAGTGAACACTTAAAACATTGCAAAGCTTGACATAGCTAGCCCACAATACACAACCGTTAGCCTGCTCCTCCACTTCAGTGTTATTAGCTAGGTAATTACTATCAACCACTACCTGGCTATCTACTGTGATAATAATAACAACAACAACAACAACAACAACGATAATAATTATTATTATCATCGTTAGTATCGTCCTTCCCTAATGATGGCATTCCACTCATACTACTGGGGGACTTTAACATCCAGTCAGAGAAGCTTCTCTCATCTGGAGTACTTGACCTTCTCCTCTCCTTCGAACTTACCCTGTCCCACTCTCCTCAGACTCATAAGGCAATCAGCTCGATTGTTCACCAGATCCTCCCATACCTCCAACCTCACTGTTACCCCTCTTCCAGTTTCTGATCATCACTTTGTATCCTTCTCCCTCGCCCTCAAATCCACCTCTTCCCTGTCAGTCGCTAACCACTTTGATATGACAGTAGTGAAAAATGTTATTGAGGGAATTTCTAAACCATTAACATACATCTACATACAACATACACAGGGGTCAGTGTTGGGCCCAAAACTGTTAATTTCAATGACATATGTGACAGGGCATGGTTAAAAAGTCCGCAAGTAGGGCAAAATAATTGTTCAGTTTTTTCCAGATTATGAAAGGGTAGATTGTAAGCTTTAAAATGAGGTGTAATACATTGAAATCTGAAACAAGTTGAAGAAGTCATGGATATTTGAATGTTGATACCCTCCAAATGACCATTTGTGACAGGGCATGGTTAAAAAGTCAGAAAGTAGGGCAAAATTATTCTTCTGTTTTTTCCAGATTATGAAAGGGTAGATTGTAAGCTTCAAAATGATGTGTCATACATTGAAATCTGAAACAAGTTGAAGAAGTCATGGATATTTTAATGTTGATACCCCCTGAACCACCGTACTGAGATATCCAGCCTCAAAGTCTTCAGAGACGTTTTTCACAGATGTAATGGGTGGGAACAATAGCTGGTTAACTCCACCCTAATCACTCCCTCAAGACAACCATACCCTCAAGACAACCACTCCCCCATTACACTACCTGTCATTATCTACCTGTCATCTGTCAGTGGGGTTGTCAGCTAACCCTCAGGAAACAAAATTGCAGGGCTGACACGTTTAAATAGCTAAACAATAATAATAATAATAATATTAATAATAATAATAATAATAATGATAATAATTCAAGATTCATGATTTTTTTATTGCCATGTGTGCCTAAAGTTTATTACATCCCATTACAAGTACAAGAGAGTCAAATTCATGGCAATGGAAAACATTAGTCAAGATACAATTGAGCAATACAATAATAGAATGGTAAAAAAATGATATGCTCCCACGGCTGTCATGGGGACAGGACAGTCACCTGAGTGGTTGACAAGAATGGCGGCGTGAGGAAGAGCTGCGCCTATCCCTGCTCAAAATTAGTTGTGAAACTCGACAAAGAGCCCACTTTTTTACTTTGTTACCTTGCTTAACATCCAGTGCAATAATGCACAAACTAAGAAGCGCCACGGTTGCGCCTAAAGATGACTCCAGCCGAGACGAAGCGAACGAGGTGGCTGGCGCCAGTACTGGCCAAACTCACGATACTGCTAGTACAGTTACACGTGAAGGCACCGTCCCTGGGGATGTACTCAGAGAGCTTGCTAAAATCACTGCACTAATCATGACCCACGATAAGAAGCTGGAGGCTATTCGGGTTACAACAAGTGCCACCGATAACAAATTGTCTGAAATTGTCAACCGCATTTCTCAAGTTGAGAGCCGTCTATCCTTCCTGGAGGAGGCTAACGACCGCCAGCAGGCTAACCCCCCAGCAACAACCACAGAAGTGGAGGCCCTTCGGCAAAAAGTTGATGACATCGAGAACAGGGAGCGGAGGAATAACTTACGTTTCATCGGGTTTCCGGAGGGCTGCGAGGATGGGGATGCCCTCTCCTTCCTTGTTAATCGCCTACCGGAGATTCTGAACATCAACTTCCCAGGGGGACTGGAGGTCGACAGAGCACATAGGATTGGGGTACTGCGCAAGAGTCCGGACAACCGACAGCTACCAGCGCGACCCATCATCGCCAAATTCCTGAGATTCCAGGATCGGAACCGCATCACCGAGGCTGCACGCAAGATGGGTACAGTCACCTGGAAGGACCACCGCGTTATGGTCTTTGCCGACTACTCCAAGCTGCTGATCGAGAAGCGCATGAAGTTCAACGAGTGCAAGAAGATGCTTCATGATAAACGCATCAAATTCTCTCTGGATTATCCAGCAATCCTCACTGTGAGATCGGAGCAAGGAAAGCGCCGATTTGACGACCATAAAGGGGCAATGGATTACATTCACTCCCTGAGATGACTGTCGCGGCGCTTGTGTTCCTTTTTCCCCGGGTTCACGATTAGTAACCTGCCTCAGAGAAATCACGGGGGTGAGGTTAGTAAACTCTTTATATGAGGCGATGTTAAGCTGATATCGTTACGGATTTACACTGTTAAATGTTAAATGTTAAATTCTGGATGTGAAACTTATCAACGTGTTTTATTTTACTTTATTTTTTATTATTTATTATTTTCTTCTCTTTCTTTTAATATATATACTATATATATAGGCCCATGCATATAGTTATATAGCCTATACTTTGCATACACAACAGGGTTGTGTGGGTTACCGTCTACGGATGTTAAACTTGGGATGTGAAGTTTGTTAATGTATAGCGTTATAGCCTATAGCCTATAACGGCGGCTCGCCCATTATGCTGACTCCTGAGCATGGGTGTTTTGGTTCCAGCAATTTGTTTTCTTCACATACCAGACCGTTTCAATGTTTAAACGTTTCAATGTTTAAACCACCGCTATACAGTTTAAGAGGTGTGTACTTTGTTATTATTATAACCAAGCTAGACTCAAACAAGTCTGCTGGCCTTGATGGGCTCGAACCCATGTTTTTGAAAGCTGCTGCACCTGTCATTTCCGCTCCCATCACACGGCTATTCAACATGTCTTTTGAGCTGTCTGTCTTTCCTCCTGACTGGAAATCCGCGCTGGTCTTTCCCCTCTTTAAAGGTGGCTCTAGCTCCGACCCCAACTGCTACAGGCCCATCTCCATCTTGCCGTGCCTGGCCAAGGTCCTGGAGAAGCTGGCTCTTAAACAGCTCAACCACTTCATGGCCTCAAACAACATCATGTCTAACATGCAGTCTGGGTTCCGGCCTGGCCACGGGTGCATCACAGCTACCTTGAAAGTTATGGATGACATTCTCACTTCCTTGGACTCCAAGCAGGTCTGCATCGCTGCCTTTATCGACCTATCTAAGGCCTTTGATTCTGTCATCCATTCCATCCTTCTACAGAGGCTCTCCAACATTGGTCTCTCGACAAACTCTTGCAACTGGTTTGCCAGCTATCTGACTGACCGAGTTCAGCAAGTGAAGACTGAAAATATCTTGTCAGACCATCTCACCATCTCTAAAGGGGTGCCTCAAGGCTCCATCTTGGGACCAACGTTGTTCTCAATCTACATCAATGATGTAGCAAAAGATGCTGGCAAATCCCAGATCCATCTTTATGCTGACGACACCATCTTGTATTGTGCAGGCCCTTCACTCCACTCTGCGGCTTCCACTCTACAACTCAGCCTCACCTCCATTGAGCAGTCTTTTCATCGCCTCCATCTTCTCCTCAACACCAAAAAAACTAAGTGCATTCTTTTCGACCGGAGACCTCGTGTCAGCAGCCCCCCTAAGATCTTCTGTGTTGACGGTTCCGAGCTGGAGTTTGTCTCCTGTTACAAATACCTTGGCCTTTGGCTGGACTCATCCCTTTCCTTCACCACCCACATAAAGCACCTGCAGACAAAAGTCAAAGCTCGCCTAAGCTTTTTATACCGGAACAAGGCCTCCTTCACCCGTGCAGCCAAACATACCCTTGTCAAGATCCATCCTGCCCATATTTGACTATGGCGATACCATCTATAGGATGGCATCTCAGTCTGCCCTCAGGAAACTCGACACACTCCATCACTCCGCCATTCGTTTTGCCACTAGTGCGCCTTTCACAACTCACCACTGTGTTCTGTACACCCTTGTAGACTGGACATCTCTTCACAGCAGACGGCTCTGTCACTGGCTTCATATTATCTACAAATCCATACTTTGCAAAACACCTTTCTACCTCTCATCCCTTCTGCACCTCTCTCACCGCCCCGTCATCGTTCTAAGATCCAGTGATCTTGTCCGACTCACCATCCCCAAAGCCCGTACCGTAGTCGGGCTCAGCGCTTTCCGGTTCGCTGCAGCACACAACTGGAACACCTTACAAAACACCCTCAAACTCACCGCCCTCACCTCACTCACTGCTTTCAAACAAATCCTGCAGCGAACCATAGTCGATCAATGCACCTGTTGATCACCGTCTCTCACCCATCCCATAACCCATCACTGCCTCATTTTAAGTACCCCTGCTCCACTACCCCCGCTATCCCTCACCTCCGCTCTTCCTCACCCCTACCTCCTCCGTCTCTCTCCCCTCTCTCTGACTGTTAGTATTTTAATGCATCTGTATTTGCCATTGTTTTATTGTTTTATTTTGTATTGTATTACTTAACCTTGTTTTATTTCTAGCTTCCCATCCCCCCCCCCCCCCCCCCCCCCAGAGCCACTGCTTTTTGGTCAGGCTGCATTTGTAAATAAGAATTTGTTCTTACATGTTTGCCTGGTTAAATAAAGGTTAAATAAAAAAAATTAAAAAACATGTGATTGGGTTAGACAGGTAGAGAGGAGATGGGCTCGGCCTTGAGCTTTAAAGCGGGGAGGGGCGGGGCATTCTGCGCAGCTGTTAGTTAGAGAGTCACGGACCCCGGAGAGGGAGGGGTATCTGACTATCTTTTCTTCACTGTCACGTTTTTGGGGGGGAGGGGGGAGGTTGGGTGGGCTCTGGATGGACCTTTTTGTCCATTTATTTTTGGGGGGGGTTGGGGAAGAGGGGTGGCAATTGGGATTAGGGGGCAAGGGGTGGGTGGGCTATGATCATGGGGCTTATGGGGGGGTTGGGGGGGAGGGACAGGACCCTATGGTTGGAACTCTTCGGTTAGTATCTTTCACTTTTTTATTTTACCAAGATAGCCATGACTAGCATTACACTTCTGTCTTGGAATGGGCGGGGCCTAAATATCCCTCATAAACGCACAAGTACCTTAGACTTCCTACAGAGAAAAAAGATAGATGTGGCCTTCTTTCAGGAATCTCACCTATTGGAAAAAGATGTTAGTAGATTACAGAATAAATATTACCATGTAATTGCCTCCTCCTCAAATAGCAAAAAAAAAAGGGGAGTAGTGATCGTTGCCAAGCGCAGTTTTCAGTTTAAAGATCTAGGATCTGGGAAAGATTCTGAGGGCAGAGTAAGCTATATAAAAATGATGGTAAATGATAAGAAACTGGCCTTTGTTTCAGTGCACCAAATTCCTTTGATAGTGGCTTTTATGACTACTTAACTAAATTGATGTTTGATCTATCTGATTTTGGTTTAATAATAGGGGGTGACTTTAATGCTGTCTGGCTACACACGATGGATAGAACTGGGGTTAACGAGGGGAGAGAGCAACACCTGGCGTCCTCTGCACTAAGGAAATGGGCTAGTGACTGCGCTGTGGTAGATGTCTGGCGTTCTTCTCCCTCCGTGAAAGAATTCACTTGTTTCTCATCTCCACACAGATCATTCTCTCGCATAGATTATATTTTTATATCCAAACACCTATATGATAAGACATCAGATTTTAATTTACTTCCTATGTCTCTCTCTGACCACAGGGCGGTCTTTGGCAGAGTAGCGATCTCCTTGAAGCCTAAAAGGGCTCCTCGCTGGCGCTTTAACTCCACCCTTTTGCAGAATGAATCATTCCTAAAGGAAATGAAGGAACAACGTGATGAGTTTATTGTAATTAATTAGCCATCTGTGGATGATCCTGGTATTCTCTGGGATGCGGTGAAGGGGTTCATTAGGGATACAATTATTGGTTTTGCCTCTAATCTACACAAATCCAGATTAAAACATATTCAAGACTTATAAAAGAAAATTGCTGAACTGGAGATCACAATGACTCCGCATGTTACCCCTGAGCTAGTTCTTGAGAGAGAAGTGCTATTTAAAGATCTTAACCATCTTCTCAGACATAGAGCTGATTTCCTCATTCATAGAACTAGACAAAACCATTACTTGCACAGTGCACAGCCAAGCCATTTACTAGCCTCAAAACTTAAAACCAATGAACAACTAGCAAACATCTCTTCAATTAAACGTTCTACAGGTACTTTGTGCACTGATCCAACAGAGGTTAACAATAACTTCTGGGCATTCTACTCGGCTCTATATACTTCTGAGATTGATTATAATGATCAAGCCGTTAGTTCTTTCTTGAACCCCTTACAGCTCCCCCAGCTTTCCCAAAATGACTCCCTTGATTTAGATTCTCCTATTACGCTATCTGAACTATACAAAGCTCTTTCATGCATGAATAAAGGCAAGTCACCAGGGTTAGATGGTCTACCACCTGAATTTTATCTGGCCTTTTGGCCCCAAGTCGGCCCCTTACTGTTGGGAATGATTCATTCTGCAATCAAAAATGGCTCCTTCTCCAAACACAACAATATAGCTATAATGTCTTTGCTCTTGAAAAAGGGGAAGGACCCTACTGACTGCGGAAGCTATCGCCCCTTGTCAATTTTAAATACAGATACTAAACTGTATGCCAAAGTTCTAGCCTCTCGACTGGAACCATTTATGACTACTTTAGTGCATGAAGACCAAACAGGCTTCATTAAAAGTCGCCTTGCCTCAGACAATGTTCGCCGCCTTCTCCATATTATTGACTCTTCGAATATTACTGACTCAGCAAATGCTATTCTCTCACTTGATGCTGAGAAAGCCTTTGTTCGTCTCGAGTGGCACTTTTTATGGGCGGTTTTACGCTATATGGGCTTTGGAGATCATTATGTAGATATGATAAAACTACTATATTCCAACCCGACAGCAATGGTTTTCAGTGGCGGGCAGTGCATTTCACACCTAGGCCTTCAGTGATGTCCGACACATTCCTACCTGAATTATTCTACCTCTTAATACCATCGTTATGACGCCATGGCTCTAGAAACTAGACAGAAACACAGTATAACCGGGCGTTGCATCACCTTAACATAGTCAGACAAGTACAACAGAGTTATATTAATATTTCCGAAGCATTTTTAATCAATAAATCTGCATTTACAATGAAGAGTGTTAAACTAACATCTTTAAGATCGCTACATTACCCACGTCTGTCGTCTCGTCCACCATAATAGCGACAAAGGGTGCCTTTTTAATCTCCATTTTGATCTCTTCTCCCATCACTTAAGCAATAGCAAAAATCAGGTTGTTTTGTATTTTGCCTGACGTCCCAGTAAACACTTTGTTTGTGGACAGGTGGTAATGTAAATCTGGGTTGTTTTCAGCCAGAAAAGAAAGAAGCTCAACGTAGTTTCCTCTGTTTGTGGACTCGGTGCTTTCATCGTGTCCCCTAAATGAAAGTTATTGTTTACCCAAAAACAGGACACAATCGATCAGTATTATCGATCAGTCAACGAAAGCTTTCGTTGTGATGCTCCGTTTCCCTGCGCACTTTCAAAAGTTTCACATCTACCGGCATAGTTACGCATCTCAATAGTGAATATCAATAGTGCGTATCAATAGTGCGTATCAATAGTGCGTATCCAATCAAAAGACGTGCTGGGTGCTGACATCATTGAGCCTTACAGCAGGCGCCGTTGTTGCTTTTGCTCGCATCTACGTAGGTTTACTAGGAACGCCACAGGTTTTCTCGTTCCAACGTTAAGTTACAGGTCGAATTCGCGGCACCGTTTATTTTGCAGGCAGGCAGATTTTGGAGCCCCCTAGCAACACATTTTGATTGGATAAAAGCTCTAACATAAAGGCCAGCCCTCCAAATCTCAATCGGAGACTGGAAGCAGCGCAACCAAGAGGAAAGCTATGAAATGAAGAGAATAGACTATGGGGAATCATTAATACATATTTGTGGAAAAAATATATTAAAATAAAATGTATATTCTGATGATGTTTAGGCCAGCAGAGAAGGCCTTGCTGGCCCTGACGGCACACCACTGATGGTTTTGACAGGGAACACATGCTCTAAGCCAGCGGTTCCCAAACTTTTTCAATCAGGCCCCCCTTGGGTAATTGGAAATATTTTCGAGCCCCCCCTAACCCGGTCCCCACCTAGATTGATATAATTAATTGTATAAAGTTGTAAAAACATTACATTTTCTCTTCTAATAATAACAAGACACATATATCCAACTATAGTTTTATATTTTATTATGGGTTGAAAAGGAACATAAGTGCTTGGCAAATGATCCTGTGCCACTGAAATATTCAACATATCAACATTAACTAATTTCTACTGCATCACTATTCTTACTCCTCACATTCCTATCACAATTACGATCAATGACTTGTGTGTGCTTGCTTTGCCTTGCAAATCTTCTCAAAGCGGGGTTGTTGTTTTGAGACTGCCACTCTCAGTTCATTCTCAATGTTCAACTTCGACCTGTATTTGCTTTTGATAGCAGCAACAGCAGAAAAGCCTATCTCACACAGGTACGATGTTGCAAAAGGCAGCAGTATTCCCACAGCTTTCTGTCCAATGAGAGGGTAGTTCTTCTCCACTCCCATCCAAAACCCAGCCAAAGTCGTGGATGTGAACTGCAGCCTCATGGTTGACTCTGAA
Source organism: Nansenia antarctica (assembly GCF_963989245.1). NCBI lineage: Eukaryota > Metazoa > Chordata > Actinopteri > Argentiniformes > Microstomatidae > Nansenia > Nansenia antarctica. The sequence goes on along the minus strand of NC_137689.1, from coordinate 40,100,631 downwards.
GTCATGTCGATGTACTGTTCCTCTTCCGCTGTGCTGAACATGGCAGGTGGTGGTGCAACAAATGGATCTCTAATCCAGTCGCATTTGGCACTGTCATCCACAGAGAAGTATTTCTGGAAGCTTTGTTTCAAGGCTGAGATGTGCTCTCTCATACATGGAACCACTGTGCTCTGCAGCTCATTGGTCTCGATGAATGCCTTCAGATTCCCAAATGAGTCGATGTCCCCCTGTTCAAGTCTCCTGCCCCACATGTCCAGTTTCCGTGTGAAAGATTGTATCCTGTCTGCCAGATGTGGAAGGTGTGTGTTGTTGCCCTGCAACTGTAGATTCAATTCATTGAGCTTCTCAAACATGTCGCTTAGGTAGGCCAATTTCATGAGGAAGTCTTCATCATTAAACTTGCTGGCAAGTTCGTTCCCTTCCTCCTCCAAGAAGATTCGGATCTCATCTTTCAGCGAAAATGAAATAGCACGGCTGTGTGCTCGGAGCCCATCTCCTCGTACAAAGCGGAAAAAATGCGAGCTTTCAGTGGTCTTGTTTTTATGTAATTGACGGCAGTGTGCAAATTAAATCACGGTGTGCGGGGGAGCCCAGGGATTAAAGCAAAAAAAAATAATCTCCTGACGGAAAAAAAAAATCTGGCCAAATCGGGGCCGGTGGCTTTCCGTGCGCAAAGCGCGCGTGCGATTTTCCGTTCTACGTTCTAATGCTTTGACTTTTCTTTCGAAAAATGTGAATACATTTCCGCGTTGTCGAAAATCAATGACACATCGCTAGTCAACTAACACGGCTTGTTTTGTGAGCCTGCTAACAATGTAAAGTAGTGTTGTAGTTAACTAGGTAACAATGTAAAGTAGTGTTCTAGTTAACTAGGTAACAATGTAAAGTAGTGTTCTAGTTAACTAGGTAGCAGTCCAATCCATTTCGCTGCTGTATTTTGGCTTGACTAGCGAGTTTGTGTTGTGATTCTCAACAACGTAGTTTCACCCTTTTCCATAGTTTTGAATAATACATGTGTGGACTGACGATGTAGCGCAGCCTAACTTATTCTAATAATTATTTAACATAGTTTTATTCTGATAATGATTCCCCCCTCCTCCCAGACTTACAAGGTCACATTATTATTGGATTGGTTGTTTGGTGCCAGGTGAAGTTGGCTAAACATTTAACCTGCTAGCTAGCAAGAGAAACATCATGTCACTCTCCAAAGGTCTAAAGAGGAAAGTTGACGGTGAAAACAGGGCATTTAAAGAGGAATGGACAGCGAACTATGCGTTCATCCTACCTATACATGCGAGTCGTCCTTTTCGTCAATGAATGTGATAAAGACGCGCTAGAGGAATCGATTGGTGCATAAAAACCTTGAGAACTGCCGGATTAAAGTGACGTCCATAATAATAATAAATAATAATAATACATTAGACTTATAGCGCTTTTCTAGACACTCAAAGACGTCCATATCACCAGATAGCCAACAAATAGTGACCGATGGGAGATGCCAGTTTTCTCATTAAGTGAGATTTAATAGCCTAATATTATTTTTTCTATTTTTAATGAATGGCTCATTGTAATTATTATCCCTAGTAATGTAGCGTGTTTGCTCTGTCATTAAATGTTTTTCAGGAGCATAGGCTAAGCAGATTCATCTTCTTTTTTTTTTTGCACCGATTTAGTTGTCAATGTTTTTCATAAAATTAAACTGCATTTGCTTTGTTACTGTTCACATGTGTGGTGCAGTCACATTCACATAGCCTATAAGTAAACATTAAGTTTGAATTATTTACTGAGCTGGCGTTACTTTTTTCAAACCACACACCGCATGTCGGCTATTTCAGCACCACGCGTTGTCCACCTACTTATCACTATGAGGGGTTCAGCGTCAGTGCACCCCGCTGCAAGTTACTGTCGCATAGTTGTAGCCAATAAAGGCCTATATGTAGGCTATGATATATCATTTATATACCTAATACCAACATCAAAATAGATTGTATGCCTCTACAAATCATATTACACAAGGTAAAATCCATCACAACTTGGAATAAATCCATCGCAATTTAGAATATTTTAGAGCTCCCCCAAAATTTCACAAACCATGTTTCCAGGGGAGCTCATGTCACCACTAGGGGAGCTATAGCTCCCCGAGCTCCCCCTTATTTCGCACCCTGATTGACGGTGGTGATAACATCAGACAAAACGTCATTCAACTCTGGACTCAGCTGCTTTGACGCGAGTGCCGCCCTGTGTATTACGCAGTGAGTCCACACTGCTTTCGGTGCAACGCGCTTGATGAGCGTCTGGAGCCCTCCCCGTTTTCCTGCCATGGCCTGGGCACCGTCGGTGCATATCCCCACACAGTCCTCCCATTTCAGATCGGCTTCACTCAGGTATTTGTCTATGATTTTGAACAGCTCTGTTTGGGACATAGTTGCAAAATAGCAAATCCTCGCTCAAACCCTCCGCATCAATGTATCTGACATACGCTATTAACAGACAGTCCTTGTTACTATCTGTGGCCTCGTCTACCTGGAGCGCAAAGCGTTGGTCTTTTATTTTCTCAACAAGCTGCTCTTTCATGTCTTCTGAGATGTCATTGATGCGTCTCGCAATAGTGTTGTTTGACAGGGGGATAGCATTAAGTTTTTGGGCTGTTGCCTCGTCTATCATATGTGAAACCATATCTATCGCAGCAGGGAGTATTAACTCCTCAGCGATGGTGTGTGGTTTTTTAGACTGGGCGATACGATATGCCACTTTGTAGGAGGCAAGTTGAGCATTAGACGTAACAGATGCTGTTTTAACGAAACGGCTCTGCTGACCACGGTATTCTTGGAGTTTTCTCTTGAAGAAATCGAGGGGCTTCTTCACATCAGTCGGGTGTGTGGTCTCCAAGTGACGTTTCAACTAGCTAGGCTTCATGCTATCTGCCGCTAAAGTTTTGAGACAGAGGACACACAGTGGTCGTTCCTCCGCACCGACCACATTAGACGTGAAGCCCAGGGAGAGGTATGTATCGTCATACTTTCTTGACTTTGGCTTTGGGACGTTTGTCATGGGCTCCTTCGCTTTTCGTTTAGCTTCTGGCTCTTTCATAAACGTATCCATTGTTGTTGTTGCTGCTAGATAGCTGGAATGATGGGGAGGGAGAGCGCGCGTCAATGACGTGAATGGAGCCCCCCCTGGGCTCGCGCCCCCTCGCAGCCTCTTTGTTACAGTTTATGGCCTGCGCTCCATTCAGGTTCTCATTTTTATTATAAAATCATCCAACACCCCTGATGGTAACCTTAAGCAAGCAGTGTTTGTTTACAGCTCTTGTGTGTGCATTTTTTTCCTTCCCATATTATTTGAATGAATGAATGAATTAATTAATTAATTGTCATTGATATAGTACAGGTACCAAACAACGACATTTGGGAGGGGGGGGCTCCCCTGGTGCTAGGAAAGAAAAAAAAACTTTAAAAAAAACTAAAAATAAAATAAAATAAAATAATAATCTGCACCCCCCCTGCAGTACCCCCGCGCCCCACTAGGGGGGCGCGCCCCACAGTTTGGGAAACACTGCTCTAAGCAGTTCCCAGTATCCCGCAGCTCGCGCTACAAAGGTGGAAAACTGCACCCCTCACATTTCATTCCCGTATCTCAGTTATTAAAATGAATATTCTTCCACGAATAAACTTTTTTAGTTCCATGCTCTCTCTAGCCCCACCAAGTGGTTTTTGGAAGAAACTACACTCTATCTCTTCTAATTTTATATGGAGGGGGAAGAAGCCCAGACTCAAATTCTCAACCCTCCAGAGGCTAAAAAACGAAGGGGGATTGGGGCTACCAAACTTCGAATGGTATTATTGGTCCTTTGTGCTGCGTCCTCTCTCCACATGGTTTGATCCGGCTGCTCGTGTATCTTGTATAATTACGTACAGCTATGCGCACATACAGGGTACGCTGGAATAGCTCATTAGACATGCATCCATTTCACATAGCATTCACCAGACCCAGGGGTCAGGTCTCAGCTCTTTACTCCATCCTGGTTAAGGCTTCTTTAAAACCATTACACATTGACAGAGTATGGAAAGACACTTTATCACACAATAACTTAAATTGGCAATTAATTTGGCAAAACATATCCCTTTCCTCCAGAAATGTGATTGGGTGGGGGGTGGTGGGCGGGGGGCTGTGATAGGGTGGGGGGTGGAAGGCGGGGGGCTGTGAGTGGGTGGGGGGCGGGGGGCTGTGATTGGGCGGGTGGGTTGGAGGTTTGTGGTGGGAGGGACATGTGTGGGAGGAGGGGGAGGTAGGGGACTGCTGGGGTAAAGGGAGATTGGGAGAGGGGGGGAGGTTTCTACTGGATTTTTGTTATTCTATTTCTCTTTTGTTAATTTTACATGTTACCACTCCCTCGTACCATTCCCTGAAGAAAAATCAATAAAAAATTGATCACAAAAAAATAAAATAAATAATAATATGCTTAATATAATGTTTAACACTACGAGCGCGATGTTTTTTCACCTACTTTTAGCGCGACGAGGTGTCGAATCACACAACCACTCTTCACAATGGGGGAGTGTGTACTGACGCACAAAGATCGCTGGATGGCGATGTCACACAAGAAGAGAAAATGACAAGATCACTACCTCTAAAAATGCATAAAGTTCCTATGCGGAGAGAAGCAGGGAAAAATAATAGTAATACATATTGCAATATTGTGTTATCATAGTTATGAGCTTCACAGTGATAAAGTCTGTTTATTTGTCGTGAACTTCGCCGGTAACGTCAGCCTGTCAGCCCCTGCAACTGCTCACAGGGGTTGTTATATTGTGATTATATGGAATGGCTGAATATGTTCATTCTTTTTATTTTGATTACATTATATAATTGTATTTGGTATAATGACAAATAAACTTGAAACTTGAATGATCTCACAGGAGCGCGTACCTGCACGGAGCGTTCATGTGCCGCAACCTGTTATAGTTAGTTTCACCTATATTAGTGAAAAGAGCTGAAAGAAAATACATGAAAGAGTACAGAATGATAAATCATTCAGATTGTTATTGGTTTTAATATTTCACAATCTGCCAGAATAAGCACGCTCCCTCGCACGCCCAGCCCATCATTTTTGATGCCGCTAATGTGTAATGAAAAGTGTGACAATGTTGAAAGACATGATGTCATAATCCAAATATTAAACCTGATTGGATAAAATAAGATTCTGATGTGATTGTGTTGACATTGTTGTGATGTCAAAATAAATCTTGGTTATGTAATGTGTAAAGTGGAGAGGAGATTGATTGGGACTGCGGGAGTTTTCATTACTAACGAATGATGGTTGATTATTATTATACAACAATAATAGTAATAAATATTGCAATTTTGTGTTATTATAATTATGAGCTTCACAGAGATGCACAAGCCTGTCTTGTTTATTTGTCGTGAACTTCACGCCGGCCGTAAATTCAGCCTGTCAGCCCCGGCGACTGCTGTAAGCTTGTAAGCTTTGAAACCCGCTTGGCTCCCCCACCAATTGGCAGCCTTTGTTTGTTGATGGGAAACGATCAAGAAACGATTATCGAGAATAAGATTACCCTCCCCCAGGCATCAACCATTACATCAAGTGATTGTAACTCACTTTAGAAACTAGTTCTTAGCCTACACGTTTATTTGTCAAATACATGCTCTGCATGTTTCTCTAAAAATGCATAACGTTCCTATGAGCAGAGAAGCAGAGAAATGGGGAAATTATTAGAGCAATCTGATATGAAGCTTGAGTCAGCTGAAAACGAACTATGGAACAAATTAAATGCTATATATGGAGAGGAGATTGATTGAAACTGCGGTAGCTTTAAAAATAAATTAAAGTTGATTATCATTATTAAAAAAGAATAGTAATAAATATTGCAATATTATCTATAAAGAAATCTTGGTTATGTAATGTGTAAAGTGGAGAGGAGATTGATCGGGACTGCGGGAGTTTTCATTACTAACGAATGATGGTTGATTATTATTATTATACAAAAATAATAGTAATACATATTGCAATATTGTGTTATTATAATTATGAGCTTCACAGAGATGCACAAGCCTGTCGTGTTTATTTGTCGTGAACTTCACGCCGGCCGTAACATCAGCCCGGCGACTGCTGTAAGCTTGTAAGCATTGTAAGCGTGTAATACACGCTCTTGCGTGTTTCCATTCATGATGATGTGTTTCTGTTAATTCATATATATATCCTATTGCATTATTTGAAAATTGACAGCGCTGTAAATAGTGTCATTCAATGCACAACGCACGTCATTTCACACGATTTTGATTGACTTTCTGCGGCAGCGAAATACATTATCAATATCTTATTATCAATTATCAATATACTGGTGGCCTAACATGGTCCAGTGGTCTAGCACCGTGGTCGTGCACACATATGTCGGCCCTTCTTCTGTTTACTTTCCTGTCTGTCTTCACTATATCAGTCCAATAACATGAAAACTATGAGTGGGACTGTCCCACTCAGAAAAAACATTATACAATAACATTATATACAAAAAAACATTATATACAATATTATAAATATCCGTTCGTTATATAATATTCGTTGATGAGTACAGGCATAATCAAACGTAGGTTACTGCAATTACTTTGCTGCGGTAGCTATGCATGCACCACACAACTTGATAGGTACATACTGTGCAGTGTATCATTCATAACTGTACATAGGCTACACATGCCTTATGCATGGAACTTGGGTAAACCCGCAGTGAAAAAAAAAACTCAGCTCCAACAAATCTGAAGGGATTGGGAGACATACTGTACAGTTGATCATTTTCATAACTGTCTGTACATATACATATCTTATGTATCCCTATTGCTATATATAGCCTATATATAAACACATTCTGTTACATACTAATCAGTCTTATCCACTGTATCTAATTCAGCACTGAAGCCTGAAGTTTGAGCACAGTGTGTATCCCCTTGCTACCTCTGCTGATATAAAAGAGAATTGCAGCCTTGGAGAAAAAGATGGCAGCCGAATACCAAGGCAAATACACAGACACACACAGAAATACTTCAAAATCGCTTTATACTAACTCGATTTTGAAAATGTAAAGATGCTGGGTGGTAGAACGCACATATCTAGGAAAAAGTCATGAAAGGAGGGTCCTGAAATTTGATCGAGTGCAAAGGTAGAATTTTTTTTGTACTCACTGGTGCCCAATGACACCTCACGGCTTTCCTAGTGTTAATAAATAATATTTATCATTATAGTCCATAATGCCTCTAGTGGGACTTGGTGTAGTTCCTTACTATCCCATCTGGGCATCAAAGCTGTAATAAAAAAAGAAGACAGTACATTTAAAATGATTGTTACACACCACTTTTACAAAATACTACTATGTTCATAAAATAGAATTGCTTATACAATGACAATGACACATACCTGAAGTGCTGGTGACTCACATCAAGGTGTCATCTCTCAGAACCTCTCACCTCATCATTCTGTAACACAAATTTCAGGTCAGAGATGTGGACACACTGCTAGTGTAGGTTTTCCATAGACTCTCAGTGTACTGTACTTGTACTGTAAGAAGTAGGCTAGTGAAATCATTTCAATCCACAGTATTATTCTACAGGAAATCTACATATCAATGAATTAATCATTATTTTTGATTCCACACAACATTACCGTTCATTACAAAAGCATTTACTATAATCTATTATATCTCTAACAAAGCTAGCTAGCTAACAAGCTAACACTTGTTTGGCTAGCTGGTACACACAAACACACTAAAATGGTGCATGAAACATCAGTGGTTTGATAACTGATGCTAACAAAGGCGCTATCTAACTTACTCACAAAACAACAAATAACGGTTTGGCTATCCTAAGTAAACAACACAAAATCCTAGTAAACAACACAAACTTACCCATTAACACAGCAGAAGGTCTGTCTGCAGAAGACTGTCCCATGAATAGTGAACTGATGTGGAGATCAATATCTGAAATTCCATTGTCTTCTTCGTCATCGTCAGATTCGGAGTTCGGAGTTCCCGTTCGGAGTTTTAATTATGTATAGTCCAATATTAAGGAGTTCATTAATTGCCCACTGTCGATATTTCTGCCTGCTTATGAAATTCTGTTGATAGCATTATCGAGAGCTTCAGCATCCATCTTGTAAACTTGTCAACAAACAGGTCCACACGCACATGGCTACTTACATACAGCTGGGGTGGGTGTGGCTACACACACTGCCACACTAATACCCCCACCCGACTTTGCTAACTAAATGTAGGTATTTAGTGAAGGTAAAACTATTGGTTATGATATTGAGTGGGTTCTTCATCGCTTAATTTGTCTTCCTATGCCAAAAACCGGAAAACAATTTATTTCACAACAAGACTTGTTTGCAGTGGCGGCTGGTGCTAAAAATGTTGGGTGGGGCACAGGTTATGGGGGCATACTCCACGGGGAAGAATATCAACTTTAAAATCTGGATTTACAGTCGATTTTAGCATGAGAATATACTGTATATAGTACTGTCCAGACAGTTGTCTTGTTTAGCCATTCAACTAGGCATTATTTATTCAAATGGAGAAAGACATGGAACACAATGCAATTGTGATAATAAATGTGTTCTTTGTTACTTCTTTAATTAAATTAAAGTGTACCTTTCTATTATCATACACTATTTCCTTGAACATGTAAACTCTATAATCATACAGTTGTCTTTCTATTAGTTGTCTCTGTCATACTGAACTGTTTGTTATCACCTCAGTTCTGTCTCTATTGCTCTCCTCTCCTGTTGTCGTTTCCGGGTCCAAAGTAGGCTGAGGCGCTGTCTTCGAAATGCCGCAATAATAATAATAATTAATTATATTTATATAGCGCTTTTCCGAGGCTCAAAGACGCTGACAATATGGGGAAAACGGGAAAGTGCTGTGTCCCTTGTTGTTTGAATAGATCCGAGTCTAAAAAACGATTAAACTGTCATTCTACCGCTGTAGTACACTGGTATTCTGGTGCGGAGAATTTCTGGTTTGGAGCCGGAAATTGCAAAACGTCACGTTTGACGTCAGACTTAACAACCGGATATTCAGGGATATTCAGGGCATTTTTATTTTTTTACTACCCCTAGTGGTAATGGCCCTAGGCTGCAGCCTAGGTAAGCCTATAATCTGCGCATGCCCCGTCCGAGAAATAGGAGACAGCCAATTGGAGCGCTGCTACAGCTCACGAGTAAGCCAAAAGTATTTGCAGTGCCATAGACTTGCATTCGGCCGGCGCCCCGACTCCTCCCCTATGTATTTTAACAGTGAATTTTACACACACACAGATAAAATGTTTATTGTATTGGAGGATTTTTAATGAATGCTGATAGGCGCCGACAGAATATCAGCCGCATTTTGTGAATAAACAATGTTTATTTTTAAAAAACTTTTACAAGTCGCAACTAGGAAGTGAAGGTGGGGGCGGCGCCCCAGCGTTCTCTATTGGCCAGCCGCCACTGCTTGTTTGGTTTGATTGCGAGGTTTCACAATTGCCGACATGAGGACCTTTTAATGAAACGTTGTCACATATGTAAAGTATCAAAGCTACTGAAGATGGTATTGTTTGCAGATGATACAAATATTTTCTGCTCTGTGGATAATTTAAAACAACTACTAGAGGACATACAGAAATGGGTAAATTAAAAATATGGTTTGATAGAAACAAATTATCATTACACTTGAGTAAGACAAAAATAATGATATTTGGTTATTGCAAAATTAATACACATATACTACTACAAATACATGGAGTGGAAATTGAAAGAATTATGAATTCTTGGAGTAATTATCGATGACAGAAATAGCTGGAAATCACACATTAAGCACGTACAAACTAAACTGTCAAAAAGCATTTCAGTAATATATAAAGCAAAGCAGGTTTTGGATCAGAAATCACTCCACATTCTCTACTGTTCATCATTACCAATTACTGTGTGGAGGTCTGGGGCAATAACTACAAAAGTTCAATATATTCATTATCTATTCTCCTAACAAGAGAAATATGGGTAATTCATAATGTCGGATATCTGGAACACACTAACCCATCATTCTTAGTCAACATTACTAAAATGTACAGATATTGTTAAATACCAAACAGCCCAATTAATGTTTAAAGCTAAAAAATAACCTACTACCAGGAAATATTCAAAAATTGTTCAGTGATCGAGAGCGGGGTTATAATTTAAGGGGAATTTCTCATTTCAAAACACACAGTATTCGTACCACCAGGAAAGGCTTTTGTACATCAATCTGTGGAGTGAAGCTATGGAACAGTTTGAATGTGGAGTTAAAGCAATGTGGGGGTTGATAATCACAAAGTGTTTACAGGGGTTATTGTTTATTTATTATAATTTATCATCTGGGTTCCTAAATATTTATTCTTTATTACCTTTTTAAATGTAAATATGATATTTAACTTTTGGGTACGCAGTATTTGTATTATGAGATTGTATTAATTAGTGCATTTGAACAGGAAGGATCTTTATGATTTATGGAGAAGGGGTGGGATTGAATACATTTGTACTTCTTCTCACTCCTTTTCAAATATGTGAAAAAAAGTATTCATTTTAAAATTATTTATTCATTTATTTTGCTTTATGCATTTTTGTATTGTTAGTTGTTTTTTTTGTTATATTCATCATTGTTGCTGTTTTGCACATATTTGAAATAAACATCTCAATCAATCAAAAAAACTGTATACCCTCTTGTCGCAACCTACATACCCTGTCCCCCACCACCCTCTCTTCTTCTGCCCCATCCTCTCTACCCTCAGTTGAATCCTTCTCCCTTCTATCCACTGATTCAGCAACCTCCACCCTCCTGTCTCCTCTCACCTCATCCTTTGACACCCTTTGTCCACTAGCCTTGAAGTCAGCACGATCCTCTCCACGTGCTCCCTGGCTCTCTGAAACCCTACCTGCTTGTAGAATAGAGCTCAGAGCAGCTGAGAGGAAATGGAGGAAAAACCGGCCTCCCTGATGACCTTAACCTTTATCACCCCTTTCAACTACGCCTCCTCTGCATCAGCTGCTGAAGCGTCCTACTATCATTCCAAAATAAATTATTCTGTCTCTAATCCTAGGAAACTGTTCTCCACATTCTCCATACTCCTCAATCAACCTCCACCCCTTCCTACCTGTCTGCAGATGACTTTGTCAACTAACTCGAAAAAAAGGTTGGTGACATTAGCTGCACCTTTTTCCCTCCTCCTACCAACGCTGCTAACACTCGCACTCCAGACTCGCACTACACTTGGTCTTTGGTTTATCATTCCCCCCCCCCCCCCCCTCTCCCCTGATGAGATTATCACATCAAAGCAGGCAATCACCTACCCTTTCGATCCCATCCCCTCCCCTCTTCTCCAATCCATTTCCTCTGACATCCTTCCTTACCTTACCACCGTAATCAACTCCTCCTTATCCACAGGATCTATCCTGGCTGCCTTCAAGATTCAAGCCTCTCAAGAAACCTACCCTTGACCCATCATCTGTCCACAACTACAGATTCCTTCTCTCCTTCACTTCCAAAACCTTTGAACGAGCTGCATCTAAACAACTGACTGACTATCTCTGTAAGATGGAACATCTGGACCCCACCAATTCGGCTTCAAGACTGGGCACTCCACTGAGATTGCTCTCCTTGCTGTTACGGAGGCCCTCCACTCTGCTCAAGCTTCCTCCCTCTCCTCTGTCCTCATTCTCCTGGACCTGTCTGCTGCCTTCAACACAGTCAACCACAAGATCCTTCTCTCCATCCTCTCAGACCTGGGTATCTCTGGCACCGCACACTCCTGGTTTGCTTCCTACCTGGCGGGTCGCTCCTACCAGGTGACTTGGAGAGAATCATTCTTTTCCACGAACCCTCACCACTGGGGTATCCCAGGGCTCGGTCCTAGGGCCTTTGTGTTCTCCCTCTACACCAAGTCTCTTGGTTCGGTAATCTCCTCACATGGGTTCTCCTACCACACCTATGCAGATGACACTCAACTCTTCCTGTCCTCCCCCCCCCCCCCTCTGACCTACATGTGGCAACACGTGTCTCACTGACATCTTTACATGGATGTCAGCCCACCATCTCTCTTCATCCCTGGGAAAGCCTGCCCTCTACAAGACTTCTCCATCACAGTAGAGAACTCTACTGTAACCCCCTCCCAGACAGCCAAGAACCTTGAAGTGATCCTGAACAACCGCCTATCCTGTGCGGAGAACATCGCAGCGACAGCACGCTCCTGCAGATTCTTCTTTTGCAACATCAGAAGGATACGACCATTCCTCGCCAGAGAAGCAACGCAACTCTTGACCCAGTCACTGGTCATCTCCTGCCCTGACTACTACACCGCACTCCTGGCCGGGCTCCCGCCTCCGCCATCAGACCATTGCAGCTCATCCAGTATGCTGCTGCCTGTCTGGTGTTCAATCTCCCCAAATGTTCTCATGTTACCTCCCTCCTTTGCACCCTGCACTGGTCCAGATAGCAGTTTGCTTCAGATTCAAGACCCTGGTGCTTGCCTACCAGGCAGCAAAACGGACAGCCCCTGCCTACCTGCAGGTAATGGTCACCCCCCCAAACATCAGCCCGTTCACTCCGCTCACTCCGCTCCTCCACCTCTGCTGACCGACTGGCCTCACCACCTCTATTCCAACACAGCAGTCATGTTGCCAGATCACGTCTCTTCACTATACTGCCTCCCCGCTGTTGGAATGAGCTTCCCACGGGTGGCAGAACTGCAGAGTCACTCCGCATCTTCTGCCGGAGACTGAAGACCCATCTCTTCAGGTTACACCTTAACTGCTCCTTCTGAGACATCTACTACCCCCCAGCACTGTGTCTCATGAGACACCTGCTTCCCCCTATACTGTGTATCCTAAGATTTCTACTTCTCCCCCTTGTACTGTTTCTCCTGTGTCAATTTCTTTTTGAAATAAATGTTTTCTTCTTCTATCACGACGACTGCCAATGGCCCCTGGTCTGAGCTAGATTACTCTTCCTGCTATGACTGCTGAATTGATGATTCACTTGCTTAGTCAAATGTATCGATTGTAAGTCGCTTTGGAATAAGGCGCCTGCTAAATGCCAACAATTTAGGGTTAGGGTAATGTACTTTAAACTCATAGTAATTGTTTGATTTAAAATCCAAACTTCTGGAATGCTTCATTGTCCCATCACCACACAGGGCTCTGTATGTCTAAGCATGTGCTGGTTGCAATTGTCATGCCAAAACCTGGCACTGCCAAAACCTGTCAGGCCTAATCGTTTCGAACGCTCTTGCTAATCGTTTGCTAATCGTTCGAACGTTCAGACCAGGTGGCGACTGTGACGTCATTCTAGTGCGCTGTGTTTACTCCCGCAGCAGATTAATGTGTGTATCTTAAACTGCGAAGACAAATGTAATCTTCTTGCACTTGAATAGCATTAAGGTTGATGCAGGCTCACTAGTCAGCTATATAATATATAACATTTTATATGAAAACACCTGCTAATTTCACACATAACTCGCTCTGCTAACGTAGTACGGAGTTGGCTAGTTAAACCACATCGCAGTGATAAATATAATTCCATATTCAGCAGGAAGAGAGCGCGGAGAGCACCTCGGGTTGGGAGAGCCCTATAAGACCCCGACTATCAAATAAAAGCAGAACGGAATAAACGTTATTAAATACAACGTTATAAAATGCAAGTGTGCACAGCACACAAACACACACACACACACACACACACACACACACACACACACACACACACACACACACACACACACACACACACACACACACACAGAGGAAATCGCGCAATCAGCAGGGAGAGAGCCCGGAGCGCACCCGCGTCTCGGGCGGAGACCTTGGTAAAATCATATCCCCCTGTCCAATACAATCAGGGCTGCCAAGTCTCACGCAATCACCGTGAGACACACGCATTTCAACCAGTTCTCACACTCTCACGCCGCAACTCTATTTCTCACGCCGAGAAATAACAATTTGTTTTACGGGACTTAAAGCTACCGGACATGAGTTTCGTGATGTCCTCTTTCTGCACTCGCGTTATTATGCTTGCGCGTGCGCAGTCGGAGCGGTAGACGAGCGTTGTGTTCTGTGATCTGTGTTCACGCGAGCTGCAGCTTGAAGCGGACGGCCAAAACGGTATAGGTAAATCATTCGAATTAGAATTCAGGTTCTTGATTAAAATATAAACTAAATTGAATCACTTAACTGCTTGCGAGGTAAATTGATACTGTGAGCTCGTAATTGTAAAACTAAAACTGTTGAGCAGTGAGCTCGTAAAAGGATATTTAGCGAAGTACGTCGTTGGCCCTGGTGGTGGGCGGGGGGGGGGGGGCGATGTTTCAGACCAGACGGATTTTCTTGTGCTTTTTATGTCATGTTTAGTTGTAAAAACTACCTCAAATCAGCACTTCTGATTTTGAATCATCATTGCATTTTGTCTGTTTAAAGATGTCATCGAAGCAGAAAGCAGGGAGCAGTAAGCAGGCAGACCTGCTTTCAATGTGGGCAGCGAAGGGTCAGCCCCCTTCCAAAAAGGTTGCCAGGTCAGAGGAGACAGAGGAAAGTCAGGAGATAGTGGAGGAGGCAGTGGAGGAGGCAGTGGAGGAGGCAGTGGAGGAGGCAATGGAGGAGGCAGTGGAGGAGGCAGTGGAGGAGGCAATGGAGGAGGCAGTGGAGGAGGCAGTGGAGGAGGAAGTGGCGGAGGCAGTGGAGGAGGCAGTGGAGAAAAAGGCGGAGGAGAAGCAAACTAGAACAAATCAGAGAACTCATACTGGAGCAGCCACCTATAAGTCTAGTTTCAAAAGCGAGTGGTCAATGAAATGGCCATTCATCACCGCAGGCACTACCAGCTCCCACTATTGGTGCTCTGTGTGCAGGCAGGAGCACTCCTGTGCCCATCAAGGGGTCACAGATGTCAACAGACTTATACAAGGCAAGGGGCCCAAAAAAAGGCACTACAGGCAGCAAGTAGTATTGCACAGTTTTATGCCCCAGCCTCTGTTGGTGGCATGACAACACAAGAAGCCAAGGTAAGCTACAAGAAGTTAAAAAAAAAAACTCTGTTATTAAGGCATCAACATCTGCCACAAACGCCTACAACACAGAGTTATGAACACCGCTTGTAAGGGTTGGGGTTGTTGTACTGCATAAGATGTTGTAACTTTATAGGTCACATGGTTGATTGACAGTTACAAGAGTGATTAATATGTTACATGGTTGATTGACAGTTAAAAGAGTTATTCTGATGTTACATGATTGATTTATTTATAGATAATAAATATAATATATTTTTATAACTGTCTGAATTTGTCTTGTTTTATACAATTTTCCAATTGTTTTCATTTCTTGTGCTGGTTTATTATGATGTAAAATTGTAGGAAACTAGCAAAAATAATAATAATAATAATAATTGGGTGGGAGAGAGGGGCCGCTGCTGCCAAACGTGCTCAGTTTTGCGTCGCTCCACCGGCAAAAAAATCTCACTCCAAAGTTTTGGTGAAACTTGGCAGCCCTGAATACAATGTTGGCAATATTCTCTATTGGTTAAGTGCTCCCGGTTTCAAAAGAAAGAAACGGAGGTCTGATCAGAAGATCATTTCTCATAAAGTTGCAAACGCAACTTGAGCCTTAGGGACTAAGCATCCTAAAACAATGCACAGCAATTCAACTTAATTTAAAAATGCGCGTTTCGTTCAAGATACATTAGAATACGACATGTACAGTTATGATAAGTACAGTCATATGTAACTTTTGGACTAGTATAGTAGTTGATATTGTAATAAAACGTGGATCCACCCAAATAGGGTGGGAGACCAATGTCAGACGATGAACAAACACACCACGAGTCCACACTGATTCAGAAAACGGAATAAACGTTATATATATATATATATATATATACACACAACACTTTGAAAATTCATAGGGGGGAATTCATCAGGGGGATAACGTTTGCAAAAGAACTGTACAGGTTACAATCAGGTATATAATAATAGTTAGGGAGTAACATATCATTCACAAATTCAACAATAATAGAATAAAGTCAAATAAGTAAAGTAAGTAATAATAATGTAAAGGGGGTAACAGCTGGGGCGTTAGGGAGTAACATCTGGAGGGTTAGGTAACATCTGGGGGGTTAGGGGGGAACATCTGGGAGGTTAGGTAACATCTGGGGGGTTAGGGGGGAACATCTGGGAGGTTAGGGGGAACATCTGGGAGGTTAGGGGGTAACATCAATGAGGTTAGGGGGTAACATCTGGGAGGTTAGGGGGTAACATCTGGGAGGTTAGGGGTAACATCTGGAGGGTTGGGGTAACATCTGGGAGGTTAGGGGGAACATCTGGAGGGTTGGGGGTAACATCTGGGAGGTTAGGGGATAACATCTGGAGGGTTGGGGGTAACATCTGGAGGGTTGGTGGGTAACATCTGGGGGGTTAGGTGGGAACATCTGGGAGGTTAGGGGGAACATCTGGGAGGTTAGGGGGTAACATCAATGAGGTTAGGGGGTAACATCTGGGAGGTTAGGGGGTAACATCTGGGAGGTTAGGGGTAACATCTGGAGGGTTGGGGTAACATCTGGGAGGTTAAGGGGAACATCTGGAGGGTTGGGGGTAACATCTGGGAGGTTAGGGGATAACATCTGGAGGGTTGGGGGTAACATCTGGAGGGTTGGTGGGTAACATCTGGGGGGTTAGGTAACAATACACCAATCAGCTCTCCTGTTGAGGTAAGCAATAACCATCTTGTTAGTGTAAACACACAAACAAGCACAGATATGTACAGTCAAAATAACATTTTGTGAGTAAATACATTTCTAAATAATCCCTATTCAATGTGACTTACCAGTGTACTGGGTGGATGGGGATGAAAGGTAACTGTCCAGATGTAATTTTGTCCAAACATCTTGGTGCTGTGTGAATGAATGAGAGCATACATTTAATGTATTAGTAATGAAACAATCAATATGAACATTTAAAACTAACAATGATGTAATTGTGGCTCATAGTACTTGCAGTAGCCTGAGGTAGAGGTGGTCCTCACGGAGGAGGTAGAGGTGGTCCTCACGGAGGAGGTTGAGGTGGTCCTCACGGAGGAGGTTGAGGTGGTCCTCACGGAGGAGGTGGTCCTCACGGAGGATGTGGTAGAGGTGGTCCTCACGGAGGATGTGGTAGAGGTGGTCCTCACGGAGGATGTGGTAGAGGTGGTCCTCACGGAGGATGTGGTAGAGGTGGTCCTCACGGAGGATGTAGCAGGGCTGGACAGGGACTTATGTACAGGGGAACGGGCCCTCACGGAGGACGTAGCAGGGCTATCTGGGTACAATCTGGAAAATACTTAAAAAACAACTTTACAAACAGTACAAACAAATTCATCAGGAAACATCATATTCATTGACACACAAGACGAATGGAAACACTTTAAACACCTCCTGCAGGATACCAGAGGCTCTGGTCCTCTCGTCCGGATGGTCCTCCTGCAGATGCAGTGCACACTAACGTCCATAGTGTACACTGACTGGGCCGTGCGTGGACACCGTATGGAGCTGGGGAATGGTGTCAGGTGCCCAGCCTGAAAGCAGGAAAAGAGGTGCTGACGCATAGCAGACAGATTAAATTCCATGCTTGCTGGGTCCTCACCTCTGCAGCGTGTGAGACTGTTCGCAATAGCAAACAGCCCACAGTCTGAGCTGCCTCTCTGCTGCTGGACATCAGGCCACTGCAGAAGGACCTTGGGACCTGAAAAAGAGAGGAGACCTGTTATTTGTGAAATGAACTCCTCGGTCGACCCGTGACCAGAGGAGTCATAAACGTTAACAGTACCTACCCTGCAGCCGATGTTACTTACCGTAACCCAGTGATTTGAACAAACATTTAAAATCTGAACAAACCCCAGGGTTGATGCAGGCACGGAGGAGAGGAGGGAGAGGGACGTTGTGGCGTAGAGGCCTCCTACATGGGGATGTTGAGCCTGTAAAAGAGCCTGAGCATGGTCAATGGAGAGATCATTCAGCCAACAATTGGGTTTCAGAACGAAAGGCCTAAGCACCTCGAACCTGCTAGGTAAAGCTGGACAGGCCCGCCTCAGCTGAACATCTGTGATGATGACATCTAGCAGCTGAGATGGTGCCTAAAAAACATAATAATGTTGGGTTAAAGGGACTGTCATGTTACAGTATTCAGCCATTGGAATTTTGATTATTTAAAATGAATGAAGCTAGGATTTTTAAGTGTACCTGAAGTGAGTCCCACTCCAGCTCAGAGTTTAGCGGTTCAGGGTCATCAGAACACACTGGCTCCGGTGGATGGGACACAGCTTTCTGAGTGGGCGGGCAGGCTCGGAATCCTTAAGTCAATCAACAAAACAACTTTAGAATGACATCTTGTGGTAAAAAAAAATACAGTTTCACATTACATTAACTTTAAAATGTGAACTGTATGTTACACTTACTCTTACGCAGAGGCTTCACTGAGGCATAGGGGGTTTTGGTTCCCAGTTGTTGGCCATCCAAGGTCTCCAACTGCACCAAATTGTTGTCCTCAACCTCAGTCACCCTGAAGAAAATATGTATTAATAATGGCAAAATTGGACATCACACATCACCCTCTCATTCTGAATATTCTTAAAAGTCTAACATTTACTTAGTTGGCCAGTCTGGGTCCATTGTGCCACCAGGTCTCCCACGTTTCCTCTCATCCTTCTTCAGGACCTCCATGCCCGGGAGGATCTCAAACCGCTTGGTTCCCTTCTTGATCCTCCTCCGGTAGCTTTCCCGCTGTTTCTCCTGGACCTTCTCCACGTTGAGTCGCACCTTGATCGTTGAAGAAAAAGCGAAGCAGCAGAGATTGTAATTCTCTGTTGTGCAGTATAGCTCTGTATATTGCTGAGGCATTGTTATTGCTTTAGCAGTTACTTAGCATCACCCAGGTGGTTGTTCAGTATATAGTTGTGTAATATCTTTCACCTTGTCAAAGACCTCCTCATCCTTCTCAGCCCTGGCGTGGAGATAGTCTGCAGCGGTGTCTTCATCAATCTTGTCCACCTCCACAAAAGGACAGTCGCCTGTGATCTGAAATGAGAGGCAAATAGAGATACGCAATACATACATTTGCATAGAGTTAGTGTTTTATTTTTTGGTTATATTGAGAATCAATTTGCAAAAACAAATTATATATTATAAAAACAATAATATCAAGAGTTGACATACCTCAGAGGACAGCCGTGGCTCCCGACCGTACATCAGGCGCTAGGGCGAGTACTTGGTGGAGGCCTGGACGCTGGTGTTATGTGCGAAAAGGATTACCTTAAGGTTGTCCTCCCACCGTTCCTGGTGCCCATCCAGAGATTTCCCGATAGCCCTCTTCAGTGTTTGATTGGTCCGCTCGTCCAGTCCGTTGGTCTGGGGATGGTAGGCAGAGGTAATCCGGTGCTTCATCCCCCACTTCTCAAACAACATCTGGTTGACCTAAAAAAGAAAATAAGACAGAAGTCATTAGTTTTGTCCATACAATTATGTCCATAACTGTTACAAGATCATGGGCCCTATTATGCACTTCTTAACTTGCCGTCTTAAGTCTTAATTAAGACGCACCGCCAGGTTAAGACCTACCGCCACCCTTATTATGCGCTTCATACGCGCTACTGCTATTATGCAGGTGTCGATAGGCGCCCACACATAAGACGTAAAACTCCCGTGCATATATTACTCATTGTGGGAGTGTTCATATGTTAATGAAGTGCACTAGGCGCCCCTGCTATTATGCGATCTGACTTTGCTCCTAGCGCTAAGAAGTGGTTTGAAAAGTTCTTAAGTTTAGACTTAATGCACGTTTTGAAACACGAGCGCGCCTCCGCGGTTTGCGCATGCATGTGGGCACACATGAACACGCACGTGGCTCCACGGCAAGACGTCAATTACGGTCACAGTATGCCACCACTGGCAAATGTTAAGCCAGAGAGAGAGAACAATGGAATATATCCTAGGAAGGAATTATGATAGACGAAGACGGCGCGCCGAGCGCATATACCGGCAACGACTTTGTTACCTCGGGCAGGCCAAATCTCAAATCAATCCTGGATTCGTGATCTAAGCATTTTAGCGCTTTCAATTGGTGATCCAACTGTTAATAATGCTATAATATATTGCAATTACAATTATATTATAGCCTATTATTAAAATATGTATAATATAGCCTATATATATTCTTTTATTCTGTTTACAGAGCAGCAATGCTTGTATGAGCTGCGCTTCACCCGTCAGGCAGTAACTGACATATATGTCGTTTGGTCAGCAATGACCTCACGCACAAGCTTGTTACTTTCTTCTGCAGAGAAGCGCGCTGACCTCCTTCTTAGGACTTCCATAATAGCATAGCGCTAAAGACTCAACGCAGCCGGTTCTTAAAGGGAATGGCACCTGGCACGCTGATTGGGTTGATTGAGAAGATGCCCAAAACACACCCATGACTAAATTCTTTGCTTAGCGCCGGGTTTTAGGCGCCCACTACCGCACGCATAATAGCAAAGTGGCCTTGACCACGCCTCCACGTCTTAAGTTTAGATCTACCGCCTCGTCTTATTGCTTAAGACTTATGAAGTGCATAATAGGGCCCCATATGTTTTAGCAAGTACATGACCTTGTTCCAGAACTCTCTGCCCTGGTCAGTCAGGATGACCTCCGGCGCACCATGGGTGTGGAAGATGTCTATCAGGGCCTGGGATGTTGCCACTGCCGTCTTGTCCTAGCAGTGTATACACACAGGATATGGTACTATTATATTAATACTTATAATTGGGATACATGGTGATGAACTGTTCAAGTACAATACATTCAAGTATTTTAAAAAGCATGGTCATGATCATTATATTTGAGAAAACAACACTAAACACAGATATAACACACCTGGATAGGAATGGCCTCCACCCACTTGGTGAAGTAATCTGTCGCTGTGAGGCAGTAGCGATTGCCATTCCTGGATGAGGCCTTGAACGGTCCGATGAGGTCCACACCTAGCAAGAAAAATGTGTTGGCATACTCTAACATTGGACAAGCGTAAGTAAAACATTCACACTAAAAGAGCATACTGAAAGAAAGCATGGTGGGAAACAAGTCAAAACCCAACAAATTAATTGGGATATAAAAGTGTAGAACTCACCAATCATGTACCACGGTGAAACAGGCTTGATGCTCTTCAGCTCAGGGGCTTCAGTCTTCACCTTCTCAAACCTCTGGCAAGCCACGCAGGTACGGACCTTGAAACAAACAGTAAAGTGCAAGTTGAAATGAAATGTGAATGAATGAATGAATATTATCTGTGTGTAAAATACTAGTGGGCCGCTAGGAGACCGGCCCTGCCACGACCTATCCCCCCTCCACACAGTCTGTTCCCCCCCCCGGGCAGCCCTCGCTCGGGAGCGGAGCTTGGTGGACGATACAGGGCTTCAACTCCGTACTACGTTAGCGGAGCGAGTTACGTGTGAAATTAGCAGGTGTTTTCATATAAAATGTTATATATTATATAGCTGACTAGTGAGCCTGCATCAACCTTAATGCTATTCAAGTGCAAGAAGATTACATTTGTCTTCGCAGTTTAAGATACACACATTAATCTGCTGCGGGAGTAAACACAGCGCACTAGAATGATGTCACAGTCGCCACCTGGTCTGAACGTTCGAACGATTAGCAAACGATTAGAAAGAGCGTTCGAAACGATTAGGCCTGCCAGGTTTTGGCAGTGCCAGGTTTTGGCATGACACAATGTTCAGGTCAGTAGATCCCTGGATATCCCAGCAAAGCAGTCCCTGGATGTAAAGTAGTCTATGGATATACTGGAATTTCAAATGTGCAATATACTTAACACTAGAACAGCTGTGCCTTTTTACCTACTAAAAGATCCGCTTCGGGGGCCTCTTTAAAATGCTAACCTGCTATTTACACAAAACGACCACTAGTTGGCCGCTTGTAAATTAGCCTGCCTCCTACACAGAACAACTGCAAAATAGCTTTATATTACCTTATCCTGAAGTGATATTGAAAATGTAAGGTTACTGAGTGGTAGAACGCACATATCTAGGAAAAGTTATGAAAGGAGGGTCCTGAAATTTGATCGAGTGCAAAGATATAACACTTTTATTTACTCACAGGGGTCAGATGACGCCTCATGGCTGATTAAGTGTTAAAGGATCAAGAATATTTATCATCAGTGAGCATTGAACAGCTGAACAAATCCCAGTGTGCCTTTAAACAAATATATGTTGAACCTTGTCTGTGGCCTTTGGTCAATGTGGCTAGATCTGACTGGTTTCATGATTCATGTTTGAAAACAATGTTGTTTTCTTCCAGGTAGGAAAACATGGTTGTGAATGTCAGAGGTCAGCTTTACCCAAGTAATTATTAAGTTGTGTGTCGGAAGTGTAAGGCTTCCAATAATTCACTATTGACGTGATTTACTACTCTGAATACGATGTTGCTTTGCATTCATATTTAGAGCTGATTAGTCTGATTTGTTGTTGTTGTTGTTAAATTGTTGTAAATGTCTGGAAAAAATTCTCAATATTATACCTCATTAGACTTGGGCATACCCATGAACAAAAGTTTAGGATTTTAGGTCATTTGTTTAAATGGAACATTTCAAGACGTCTCAAGGGGTCCAACATGTGTCCTGGAAGCGGACTGGACCTGACCTGTCTTTATAATAAAATAAAAATAGTGCTGTGAACCCGAATGGACCTGTCAATAAGACCCTAACCCAAAATGGACCTGAGCGAAGTAAAACATGCAATAACGATATTGAGTAGTATAGGTTACCAATGGTAAGATGCAGTGTAACTAAAAATAAGGGAAGAAATGGCACTGATTTGTTTGTCCTTGGGAGAGGGACGTCGCTCAGGGAGAGAGAAGCTGGAATTCAGTCCAACTGTGAAGTAAAACTGGATGTCTACAGCCTGCTAGGCTAGCTATAAGTACAACTAGATGTCTACAGCCTGTTAGGCTAGCTATAAGTACAACTAGATGTCTACAGCCTGCTAGGCTAGCTATAAGTACAACTAGATATCTACAGCCTATTAGGCTAGCTATAAGTACAACTAGATATTATAGTCAGAGAAATAAGGGACACCCCTCGCAGTAGGGGCCCCGCTCCTCGGGACCACGACCACCACGGGCCCAAGGGCGGGGTGGGGGCGCCAGTGCTAGTAAATCATAAGTTAGTTAAACATCGTTTCAATAAAGCCTTAAGGGCTGCCAAGTTTCACCAAAAGTTTGGAGTGAGATTTTTTGGCGGTGGAGCGACCCAAAACTGTGCACATTTTGGCAGCGGCGGCCCCTCTCTCCCACACAATTATTTGTTTCCTGCAATTTTACATGTTGTTCATAATAAACCAGCACAAGAAATACAAATGATTGGAACATTTGATAAAACAAGACAAATTCAGACAATATATCATAAATGTAAGTCTTAATAAACAAATACAGTAGCCTACAGAGTCTAAAAGAAAATTGGGCCCCATCAACAGGACTCAGCCCCTTGGTCAGCAGCAGAAAGACCCTTGGTCATCATCTTATATACAGTGTATTGCTCATAGATGGCTATCATGTTATACAGGACATACCAGGGTTTTTCCTGGGTCATAATGAGGCCTTTGGGATTGATGTTGTGCACAAGAAATTCACTTAATATTGACTTAATTTGGGTAAGATGATAGGCCTACTTTGCAACTTTACAGTTTTGGTAACTGTTTTTTGTTCCTCTACTGTAACATAATATAACATTGTTATTATTATTATTATTATTATTATTATTATTATTATTATTATTATTAATTACAATGTACAATACAAATACAACAATTGGGCGATTTTTTTTTTGAGGGACCCCCAATTGTTGTATTAGTTTTGAGGGACCCCCCGGTAGCTTTATTTAAAGGAATTTCAAAAATAAAAGACTTGGCAGCTCTGTATGATATATTGGAGGAATCACGCAATGCGGGTGGATTGAAAATACGGAACAAACAGCGTTCCGTATTGGTTCAAAACGGGACGCATCTTTTAACTGTCAGATACGGAACGATTCCGTATTTTAAGGGACGGGTGGCAACCCTACGGCTAGCTATAAGTACAACTAGATATCTACAGCCTGCTAGGCTAGCTATAAGTACAACTAGATATCTACAGCCTGCTAGGCTAGCTATAAGTAAAAGCTGTAACATTTCTGGGCTGGTGTATTCCAGAACTTCTTTTTTTTTTTGCTGACATCGGCCACTACGCATTGGTGCATTCAGTTATATACTACTCAAACGAGTGACTCTACGCTGTACATTTAAAGACTGTAGTGCATGATTTGTGTCATTGTGATTGGTAGACTGACATCTGTCCATGAAACGCTTTTGTGATCAGAGCCGTGGTCCAGTCTGGAGGAGTTCACTTGGAGTTCACTTCATCAGCTGCAGTAACATAGACCTGTGATATTCAGGACCCAGTTAGCTTTTTGCACAGGTTGGTTCTCTGGTATTCAGGTTAGGGTGGACCTATGAAGACCTTTTGGGGGGGTTCCTAAAACTAAGGATACTGTGGTAACAAGGTAATACATTGATTTATGGTATGTACTATACATATACAGTATATGTATCATAAATATTAAGTTTGATCCTAAATTTGAGGTAGATAATTAGTGAAACTAAACCTCTGAACTCTGCCTTAAACAAACAAACTCAAAGGATCCTTGCTGGATCTGTATAGTGTAATAAATACTGAATTGTTCTCATATTGCTCTCCCTCTCAGACAACACTCTAACCGAAAATGTACAGACAAGATTCTGACAGAGAATGTGAAGTACACTGGCGAAGTAGTTAAGTGTCATGATTAAGAAAGGATAGTTCTAAAGCGCAAATACAAAAATGTCACTACTGCACATATAGGCTGGCATTCAATCCATTGCCGATAGCATATTTCTGCACTACGCTTTTTCGTTAAGTCTGATAAGCTTTAAGTTTCCTGGATGGAGGGAATTGTCCTGCCTCCAACTGGAACACGCAGTGCAAATCAAATGTACTTCACTGGGAATGCTGCCATCAGCAATGGTTTAAATCCTGACCTCAACGTCATAGTGGGTCGTGAGAAATCTTGTGACAAAACATACGTGTGAGATAAATATAACAATACATAAAGATTAGAATTCCCAATTTAAACATGCATGCACCAACATATCCATACACATTGGCTGATACTATCCATTGTGTCCATGATATATTGCCCCTCTGCCTAACAGTGGGTTTCACGCATGCACGCTCGCCTGCCCGCCCCCATACACGCATGCACAGACACGTACACACACACACACACACACACACACACACACACACACACACACACACACATGTGTGTGTTAATCTTCCAGAGAAAGGGATGGAGGGTGGGCGAGAGTATTGGTTGGAAGAGAGGGTCCCCTATTATCAGGGGATGAGAGTGCATTTAAACACAGGAGCTGCCGGGGTCAGAGGTCAGATACACATATAATGAATGGAGAAATTTAACTCATCCAATTATAAGGAGGCATAGCTAAAATCCATACGGTTACTCTTGGCAGAGTGCCGAAATGCAAAACTAATAATGTCAAGCAAAGCCCCAGCTTTGTGTGTGTGTGTGCGTGCTTGCTTGCTAAATATTTTAAATAAAGAGTGCAAGAGTAATGTGTGTTTGAGAGAGGTTGCATGTGTTAAAAGAGTGCTATTGTGTGTGTGTGTGTGTGTGTGTGTGTGTGTGTGTGTGTGTGTGTGTGTGTGTGTGTGTGTGTGTGTGTGTGTAATGATTTGGAAAATAATTTGGAAAATCTATCATTTTCGTGAAGTATCCTACATACTAAAATTAAAGTTCGATAACACTGCATTGTAATAACAGTTTGGAGTTTGCTTGCTTTAATTGAAGTATTTTACCACCAATATATATTGAAATGAGTAAAGGATAAGACTGGAGGGATACTTCCTATCTCCATGCAGTATGTGAAAGGACAGATTATGGATCAAATATACATGCTTTTGAAGATCAAATACAGTCCTTAGTATTTGTTTCATTTGGAACAGAACTAATCAACTTCTGAAAATGCTTTTTTGCACATTCATGTATATGAACCATATTATAGATATTATCAGGGGCTCTTATTAGGGCAATTGCATCATACTGCTTTAGATCCAGCCATATTGAAATTAATTGTGGGTGATGGAGTTATAGCCTTGGCTAGTAGCCTGGTGAAGGCCATCCTCTAACTAACTGACAACCTTTTCTTAGTGCAGAAAAGGCTAGCCTTCCTTAGCCCACTGACCGGCCAGGAACTAGAGCATAGAGAGCCAATAAGCCTCAATCGAACACTCACATTTCATCTAAAATAAATCTCATAAAATGCCTGTGTGTTTTCAAAAGCAAGATGCAGACGGAACACTTTAATTAAACTTCTTTATGTGTATGTCAAGTATGAAGAGAGGGAGGAATCTAAATCTAAATCAAATTCTTTTTTTTCCTTTCTTTCCTCCAAGCCCATACCCCTCAGAGGCCAGTCATTAGGCCTTATACATAACCATCGCAGCCGCATTAAAATCACATTACACAACAACCATAATCATTGCGTTCAATTACACGTGGCAATAAATGCCTAACTCCATCTAGTGTAAATCTCCCACTGGCACCGTGGGAGAGAAACAGAAAGAAAGAGAGAGAGAGAGAAATAGAGAGGCTGAATTATTGTCGTAATAGGCATTAGAAGATCTGTTTGTGTCAGCTACAGGGTGGTGACAGAACGGAGTACATGTAGTCAGTAGTACGTACTCCTATTACAAAAATTATGTAACTGAAATAAGCCCAGGTTACTTCCTTAATTTTTAAAAAATGAGACTACTGTACATTTTCAAGAACAGTTGATTAGATTAGGATGTTTTCTTTGTCAGACCTACAGAAATCTCTACACAACCGGCCCGTGAGGTAATGCACCCCGGCCGACTGAAGTTCGTAGGTAATATAGTTTTTATTAAGTGTGTACAAAATTGCATTCATGTGCCCATAGACGATGTATGGTGAAGACCAAAACACTAGATAAATTCTAGTCTAACATGAACGTTCTAAGCTGCTGTAAGATACAGCAGCAACAACCACTGTTGACTGTGCTGCCCATTTCCCTAATATAACAGCAGATCACCTTTGGGAGTAAAAACCCTGGAAATGAATGAACAAAAACTACCTTTTAAGTGAGAAGTTATGGATTCTCAAAAGCTGCAAAAGGCAGGGCAATCAAAATGAGCACCACCACCCATAACTTCACCTATCATCCTGAAGCGCTTCGAGTGGTTGGTCCTGGCCCATCTTAAAACTCACCTACTAGACCCCATCAGTTCGCTTACTACAAGAACAGAGGACGCCATCTCCACTGCACTTCACTCCACCCTGAGCAACCTAGACATAAACAACACCTATGCAACAATGCTGTTCACTGATTTCAGCTCAGCATTCAACACCATCATCCCCTCCAAGCTTGTCACCAAACTCAGTGACCTTGGCATCAGCACCTCCCTCTGAAACTGGACCCTAGATTTCCTGACCAACAGACCCCAGCTTGTCTAGTTGGTCAACCACTCCTCCTCCACCCTGACCCTGAACACCACGGTGCCACAGGGCTGAGCCCTCTACTCCCTCTTCAACCATGATTGCGTACTGATGCATGGTTCTAACTAGGGTTGGGTATCGTTTGGGTTTTATCCGGTACCGGTACCTAACCGATACTTTAAAAACGGTACAGGTACCGAAACGGTACTTAATTCGGTACTTTTGATTTTTTAAAATGACATATATATATATTATAATAATAACACGGTCGACAACATTAAACAGCTTTTCACTTTTGTATTGCTGAGGCACAATATATATTAGTTAAATATACACTCAAATTAAAATAAATGAAAATAAAACTCCTGCTGACTGAGGCACAATATACATATATATAATATTACAGTTAAATATACACTCAAATAAAAAATAAATAAAAATAAAACTCCCACCTCAGCAATTCTTTTGCAAAAAGATCAGCATATTTGCCTTCTCTGGCAAAATACGACACCTCTCTTGACTTTTTTATGGTCATTTTGACTTTTGTTTTGTTTTGACATAATTGTCTAATGGCACAGATTTATAAACATAAAGTAAACAAATATTGTTTTCACGTCACTTTACCTGAAACTGAACGACACAGCGCGGAGCGAATTCCCTGGTAAAACGTTTCTCTCCCCCCGCTCTCAACGGGAGTCGTCAACCAGGAAGCGGTGCTGAGAGAGCAAGACACGGATCTACCGGTATTTGACTGCCGCTGGACTGAGGAACACCATAGGCACAGCACATCGCCATAATTGTTGTGAATCCCTCATCGACTCCGCCCCCTCCTGCCTCGTTGGCGCTCGTTGAGCCTCATCAGGCTCAAGTGGAGACAGCTGGGTCCAGCTATCAACTCAGGAGGAGGCAGCCCTATAAGAAGCCCCAGAAACCTTCCTCCGACGCTTGATTAATTTGACCCATGTGGTTAGTAGTTTGGCTCTCCCTGTTGTCTATTCTCGTTCAAGTAGTTTCACTTCAGAGTTTTGTTTGTTTGTTATTTTGCTAACCTTAGTTGTTTTCTTTGTTGATCCTCGCTCCCCAAAGGAACCTGCCTCCCCCCCCTGCCTAGACCCCCTGCCTGCCTATCGACTACGTCTCCTGCCTATGTCCCTGCCTGCCTAACGACCACCCCTCCTGCCTATGCCCCTGCCTGCCTGCCGCCTACTCCTCCTGCCTAACCCCCTGCCTGCCTGCCGCCTACTCCTCCTGCCTAACCCCCCCCGTCTGCCTGCCTGCCGACTATTCCCCCTCTCTGCTCTGGACTGGTTAGTACACGTACATATTTCAACACTTCACTCATCTACATATCTACACCACACTAGTTTTGCACGCTAGACACTCACACCCAGACACATAGAGTACAGTCCCACTCACACCTCATTTACATTATCCAGTTCTCTGGCATCCACACATTCCCCCCACTTAGGCCCCGTTAGAGTAGGTTTATTCTTTTTGTCCATCATTTTAATAAATCCTTTTATTGTTAGTTTGCCTCTTGTGTCCGTCTGTTCTGGGGTTCTGCCACACTTGACTCTTTTGCTAGTGCTACCATAACAGAATAATCAAGCCATCATGAGTCAAGGCAGCACCTCGGGGCAGACGCCCGCAGTTAAGCCCAACCCTGTTTCCCATTCAGTTGACGAGCTTGTTTCCGCCCACGCGGCCGAGCTCGCGTCCCTCCAGGCGGAGTTGAGTAAGGCTTTCCCCTCCGTTCAGGGTAACATCGCTGAGCTCCAGAAGTCGTCCACCTCCGCCTCAGCTGCTCTCGCCTCCCTTGCAGTCCAGATGGGCACTCTTGCCTCTGCGGTGGCTTCCATCCAGCTGAGGCTGAACACGCTCCCTGGAGGAGCTGCAGTCCCTGCTCCCCCTGCTGATTCACCGGGGGTTCCAGCCCCCCCAGGGCGAGCTCCCGCCCAACCCGAGCCCAACCTGGTTACCCCTCGACCCTTTGGAGGGAACTTTGATCTGGGCAGAGGGTTCCTGACCCAGTGTGAACTTTTTTTTGCTTTCCAACCGTCCAAGTATGGGTCAGAAGAGGCTAAAGTAGCCTTCGTTATGTCCCTCCTGGTGGACAAGGCTCTAGACTGGGCCATAGCCGGGGTGGGCAGAGACCCACATCTTGCCCAGGACTACGAGGCGTTCCGCCGGGAGTTTTCTTTTTTGTTTGACCACCCCTCTGACGGTGCGGACGCCGCCTCCAGGATGCTGGAACTCCGGCAAGGCTCCAGGACCGTCGCGGACTACACTCTAGAGTTCCGGATCCTCGCCGCCGACAGCGGGTGGGGAGACATAGCGCTCCTTTGCGCCTACCGGCGGGGTCTGAGTGAGGCGGTGAAGGACCTTATCGTCCGGGACCGCCCAGGCTCCCTTCAAGAACTGGTCACCTTGTCCCTACAAATGGATGAGCGCCTGCGGGAGCGCCGCCAGGAGCGCAGCCAACGCGCCGTGGGGCCCCCTCACTCGGTCCCCAGCCGCACGTCCTCTCTCCCCCGTTTTGCGGCCGCCCACTCGGCCCTGCCCCCTCGGGTTCCCATGCTCTCCCCAGCCCCGTCCACCTCTGAGTCAGCGGAGGAGCCCATGCAGGTCGGCCGGTCCCGCCTCTCTCAGGAAGAGAGAGAGCAGAGAATGCGGGGCGGGCTGTGCCTGTATTGCGGAAGACCCGGACACGTCCTCCGAACCTGCCCGGCGCGGCCAAAAGACCCGGCTCGCTAAAGGAGGGGTTTTTGGTGAGCCGTGCCTCGATCCCCCAACCCATCAAGAACCACAACCGGCTGTTCCCAGCCACCCTCTCCTGGGGTGAGGAGTCCATTTCTGCCGGCGCCCTCATTGACTCCGGGGCCGACGAGTGCTTGATGGACATCACCCTCGCTCGTCAGGCCGGCATCCCGCTCGTTCCCCTCGACCATGCCTTGTTCCCCCAAGCCATCGATGGGAGGCCCTTAGGTAGGATCACGCATAGCACTGAATCCCTCACCCTCACCATGTCCGGTAATCACGTCGAGACGGCACGTTTTCTTGTCCTCCACGCCCCCACTGCACCCCTAGTATTAGGTAGGCCGTGGTTGGAGAGACACGATCCCCACATCTCCTGGACCACTGGACGGATTTTGGGCTGGAGCATCCCCTGTCATGCCAACTGCCTACGCTCCGCCCTCTCTCCGTCCAGCGGTCCCAGGCCCTTAGTCTCTCCCCCGGACCTCACTGGTGTCCCCTCTACGTATCTTGACCTGGCCATGGTGTTTAGTAAGGACCGCGCCCTTTCACTTCCTCCTCACCGGCCGTATGATTGTCCCATCAACCTCCTTCCCGGGGCAGCCCTTCCCAAGGGTCGTCTCTACAACCTCTCGGTCCCGGAGAAGGAGGCAATGCGCAATTATATAGCCGAGTCCCTAGCCTCGGGTGTAATTCGACCATCGTCTTCCCCCCTCGCGGCGGGCTTCTTCTTTGTGGCGAAGAAGGATGGTGGCCTGAGGCCCTGTATAGATTTTCGTAGTTTAAACACCATCACTGTTAAGAATAAATACCCACTCCCCCTTATGAGTTCCACTTTCGAGCCACTCACTCACGCCCGGGTGTTCACTAAACTTGACCTCCGCAACGCCTACCATCTGGTTAGGGTCAAGGAGGGGGACGAGTGGAAGACCGGGTTCAACACCCACCTCGGTCACTTCGAGTACCTGGTCATGCCCTTTGGCCTGTCCAATGCCCCCGGAGTCTTCCAGGAGCTGGTCAATGACGTGCTGAGGGACATGATAAATGTTTTCGTGGTTGTTTACCTGGATGATATCCTGATCTTTTCCCCGACCATGGAGGAACACCACCAACACGTGCGCCTGGTCCTACAACGGCTCCTGGAGAATCGTCTCTTCGTCAAGGCGGAGAAATGCGTCTTCCACTCCTCCTCTGTGACGTACCTGGGTAACGTCGTGGAAGAAGGGCAAATGCGCGCCGACCCGGCTAAGATTAAAGCGGTGGCAGAGTGGCCACGACCCACCGACCGAACACAACTCCGGCGCTTCCTCGGGTTCGCCGGGTTTACCCGGCGGTTCATCAAGGGGTTTAGCCAGGTGGCGGCCCCTCTCACTGCTTGTACCTCCACTGTTCGCCCGTTCTCTTGGACCCCTGAGGCTGAGGCGGCCTTCTCCACCCTGAAGGGCCTCTTTACGACCGCGCCGGTGTTGGCCCACCCGGATCCAGCCAGGCAGTTCATCGTGGAGGTAGACGCTTCAGACACGGGCGTCGGGGCCGTTCTCACCCAGCGGTCGGAGGAGGACCAGAAGGTCCACCCGTGTGCCTACTACTCTCGCCGGTTTGACCCTGCCGAGAGGAACTACGATGTGGGCAACAAGGAGTTGCTGGCCATCCACGCTGCCCTCGGAGAGTGGAGGCACTGGCTGGAGGGGGCTAAGCTGCCGTTCCTTGTGTGGTCTGACCACAAGAACTTGACCTATATGAGGACGGCAAAAAGGCTTAACCCTAGACAGGCACGCTGGGCCCTGTTCTTCAGCCGATTCGACTTCACCCTCACCTACCGCCCGGGGTCAAAGAACGTCAGGGCGGACGCCCTCTCCCGGCTGTTCCCGGGGGAGTCCCCGGATATGCCGGTGACCCAAGACACCATCCTCCCCCCTACCCGGGTGGTAGGTGTCGTCACCTGGGCCATCGAGTCGGTGGTCAGACAGGCCCAGCGTGCCGAGCCGGACCCAGGTACCGGACCCCGGCACAGACTTTTTGTTCCCTCCACTGTCCGGCCGCAAGTGCTAGAGTGGGGGCACTCTAGTCACTTTGCCTGCCACCCTGGCTCCCACCGGACAGCGGAGTTTATCAGCCGACGTTTTTGGTGGCCCACACTCCGGGGGGACGTTAAGGAGTTTGTGGGTGCCTGCACCATCTGCTCCCGGAGTAAGGCCTCCCATCGTCCTCCTTCGGGCCTCCTATGTCCCCTCCCTATCCCCGGTCGTCCTTGGTCCCACATCGCTTTAGACTTCGTTACGGGGCTCCCCTTATCCAAGGGTAAGGACACCATCCTAACAATTGTGGACAGGTTTTCCAAGGCTGTCCACTTTGTCGCCCTTCCCAAGCTCCCCTCCGCGGCCGAGACTGCTGACCTCCTCACGCTCCATGTGGTGAGGCTTCACGGCATTCCCCACAACATTGTGTCCGACCGGGGCCCCCAGTTCATCTCCAAGGTGTGGCAGGCCTTCTGTAAGGGAATTGGGGCCTCGGTCAGCCTCACCTCTGGATACCATCCGCAGTCCAACGGACAGGCCGAGCGGACCAACCAGGCCCTGGAGGCAGCCCTGCGTTGTGTCACCACCAGCAACCCCGCCTCCTGGGCCAAGTACCTACCATGGGTGGAGTATGCCATCAACACCATGGAGAGCTCCGCCACGGGTATGTCCCCTTTTGAATGCTCCTTGGGCTATCAACCTCCTCTCTTTCCCCAACAGGAGCTGGAGGTGGCAGTCCCGTCCACCAGGGTCCACCTCCGCCGGTGTCGGCGCATCTGGAGGACCACCCGGACCGCTCTGCTGCGGGCCACTGAGCGGTCCCGTCGCTGTGCCGACCGGCGGAGGGTGCCAGCCCCGGCCTATCGTCCCGGCCAGAAGGTCTGGTTGTTGGCCCGGGACCTGCCCCTCCAGACCGCCCAGACCTCCTCCCGTAAGCTAAATCCCCGTTATGTTGGGCCCTACACTATTGACCGGATTATTAACCCTGCAGCGGTTCGATTAAACCTTCCCCCTGCTCTCAAGGTCCACCCAGTATTTCACGTGTCCCTCCTCAAGCCTGTTTCCACTAGCCCCCTGTCCCCCCCCGTTCCAGCCCCCCCACCTCCCCGGGTCCTGAAGGATGGCGACCAGGTGTGGACGGTTGACCGCCTACTGGCTGTCCGCCGTAGGGGACGGGGGTTCCAGTATCTGGTGGACTGGGTGGGTTACGGCCCCGAAGACCGGAGCTGGGTGCCCCCATCCTACCTCGCCGACCCCACACTCCTGGAGGATTTCTATCAGGCCCACCCGGACGCTCCAGGACGGTCGTCAGGTGCCTCCCCTAAGGGGGGGGGTACTGTTGTGAATCCCTCATCGGCTCCGCCCCCTCCTGCCTCGTTGGCGCTCGTTGAGCCTCATCAGGCTCAAGTGGAGACAGCTGGGTCCAGCTATCAACTCAGGAGGAGGCAGCCCTATAAGAAGCCCCAGAAACCTTCCTCCGACGCTTGATTAATTTGACCCATGTGGTTAGTAGTTTGGCTCTCCCTGTTGTCTATTCTCGTTCAAGTAGTTTCACTTCAGAGTTTTGTTTGTTTGTTATTTTGCTAACCTTAGTTGTTTTCTTTGTTGATCCTCGCTCCCCAAAGGAACCTGCCTCCCCCCCCTGCCTAGACCCCCTGCCTGCCTATCGACTACGTCTCCTGCCTATGTCCCTGCCTGCCTAACGACCACCCCTCCTGCCTATGCCCCTGCCTGCCTGCCGCCTACTCCTCCTGCCTAACCCCCTGCCTGCCTGCCGCCTACTCCTCCTGCCTAACCCCCCCCGTCTGCCTGCCTGCCGACTATTCCCCCTCTCTGCTCTGGACTGGTTAGTACACGTACATATTTCAACACTTCACTCATCTACATATCTACACCACACTAGTTTTGCACGCTAGACACTCACACCCAGACACATAGAGTACAGTCCCACTCACACCTCATTTACATTATCCAGTTCTCTGGCATCCACACATTCCCCCCACTTAGGCCCCGTTAGAGTAGGTTTATTCTTTTTGTCCATCATTTTAATAAATCCTTTTATTGTTAGTTTGCCTCTTGTGTCCGTCTGTTCTGGGGTTCTGCCACACTTGACTCTTTTGCTAGTGCTACCATAACAATAATAGCGATAAAGTGCGAATGATTTTAAGCATTTTGAGCACTTCGCGTTGTTTTCGTCGAGTCGGGTGAAATGCAGCCACACTTTAGAACGCTGCTTCATTAGGGCCTTCGGCATTCTCGGTGACCTCGTAGCTAGGCTAGCTAGCGAAATTAGATAATATGATTATGATAATAATAATAATAATAATAATAATAATAATAATACAATTCAGATAATATAATAATTTCGTATATATGCTTTCACTCACTCTTCTTAACTCGTAACACAACTGCTCAGCTCACTACTACCACGACACGCACTGAGTGGAAATTTAACAGGCGATGTGACGTCACCAGTTGACTGTTGCATGACACCGGACACCAGGGGGCGAGATAGAAAAGTACCGAAATGAGGTACCGAAATCTCCTTTGCAATTCGGTACGGTATATACCGAATGTAAAGTAACCGGTATATACTGGTACCGATTTTCGGTACCCAACCCTAGTTCTAACACCATCATCAAGATGACACCACAGTGTTAGGCCTGATGAGTAACAGGGCTACCTGTCGGCCTACAGGGAGGAGGTCCAGCAACTGGCGGTGTGGTGTGCCAACAACAACCTGGCCCTCAACACCAAGAAGACCAAGATCATTGTGGACTTCAGGAAAACTAGAGGCTGCGTACACACCCCCATCTATATCAATGAGATGGAGGTGGAGTGTGTTCCCAGCTTCAAGTTCCTGGGTGTCCTCCATCTCCGAGGACCTCTTTTGGACCCTCAGCTCTTCTTCCCTGGTTAAAAAGGCACAGTCTCCTGAGGAGACTGAAGAAAGGGCAACTCCCTCCCAGGATTCGGGCCAACTTCTACCACTGCACCATTGAGACCCTCCTCACCAACTGTATCACAGTGTGGTATGGCAACTGCACTGTGTCCGACCGAAAGGCCCGTGAAAGGCACCCAGCGCATCATCGACAGCTTCTTCCACACAGCTGTCACTCTGATGAACAATCCCCCCCCAACATGAGGTACACTGTTTCCCAGTATCTGTGTACCCCATGTTTTTCACTATATCACTATTTGTACTTGTGGTTACATGCTAAAATGCATTTCGTTGTCTGGTACTTGTAATCTGTAATGACAATAACGTTCAATCTGATCTTATCTATGCACCAACAAGGTTCTCCAGCACACAGCTTTGACACCTGCTACGCTGTGTTTCCCAACCCTCTCCTCGGGGCACCCCAGCCGCACCACATATTTGACCTGTTCCACCACCAGCACACCTGATTCAACTAATCAAGTACAAAGCAATTATGGTTTGTACTTGATTAGTTGAATCAGGTGTGCTGGTGGTGGAACAGATCAAATATGTGGAGTGGCTGGGGTGCCCCGAGGAGAGGGTTGGGAAACACTCTACTGTACTTCAAACAACATGAACTCACCATTGGACAGGTTACTTAGGATCCAAAGCTTCTCCCAAACAACCTATTTCACACTTTGAGTATTATAATTCATTAATGTATTACCCAATGTTCTCTCAGCACACAATCTGTTGTGTTCAACACTTTACAAGTTTACAAGTCACTTTGTTTTGCTTGTTAATTATCTGTAGTTGTTACCACTAGCGGCAGCCTCTGCAATCCTGTACGGTGCGACGAAGAAACTAATATCGCTCTTAAGATGACACAAGACACTGTAAGCAATTGTTATCCACCTTCTTCAATTCAACCCCATTCGTTTTTCTATTTTCTTAATAAGCCCCAGCCAGCACTGCTGTTGTAGAACCAAGGGGGGAAGCTAACGCCTGTGCGGGCCTGGGCCATATTAACTGGGGGAAACTGAGACCCCCTGAAAGGCAAGCTCTAATTGTTCACCCAATTTAATTTTCATATATCCTCTGCAAGCTGTTTAATACACCGCCTCCTGCCCACCCCTCCAACCTCCCCCTTTACTAAGCCAGCTCTATGCTTCTCCACCTTTCATACTATTGGCCTCTCCTCTTTTTCCCACCTAAAAATCAGCCCCAGCTGTAATTAACTGTTATGTGGGGGGATTGATTGTGGACAGCTTGGCATTGATCAGTGTAATCATGGAGTCCCTTCAAAGTGGGATTGCGGGCCTGCCAATACTCCAGAGTTTATTTTAGAAGAAGGATCAATGGTTAACATATTAAAAGCTTTATTTGTATTTGTCCCGCCCCCAGCCCCCCACAGGCATCAACAAATAGTAGTATAATACCGTGCATCCCTACTGCAGAACCAAAGGCAGTAATGCACCCAGACACTTGCTCTGACTCACACACACACACACACACACACATACACACACACGCACACACACGGGTGGCTCTCTGATGAGATATCATTTTGTCATTTAGCACACTGCGCAACAAGATGTATCTCCTCCACCGACGCATCAGTGGCAGCACACGCTCTGTCCTTGTCTGGTGTTTCCCTCAAGGCTACAGCACAGCAGAGGAGACACACACACAGAGATATGGAGGGGAGCATGGCTGCCACATTATAAATGATAGAACCTCACTCTCTCTTTCTCTATGCTCTCTCTCTCACACTCTCTCGCTCTCTCTCTCTCTCCCTCTCTGTTTGACTCTGCTTACCACCATAGTTGGATTTTTGTTAGCAATAATGAAGGCCCCCTCAGTGTAAATGCTACTGTCCATGCCTTTTGTATGGTATTTGCACAATGGAATATTGAATAAACACTGTGAAAATGTGAAATTGATGTTTTGCATGTAAAAAAACAAAAAACATTTTGAAAACCAAGCTGCTTTTTTGAAGCCATTTATGGTGTGTCACTGGCCCAATTCTTGATGTTACGACAAGGCTTCAGTTGAATATATCACAGTTAGTCCTTGTGTGCCTAGCAACAGGAGGATATATGCAGTAAAAGTAAATGTCAATATCAATGCATCATTCATAGTTCTAAAATAATTAGCTAGTAAGCTGAAAATAGTAACATAAATAGATTGTTAGTGCTGTCAATTGATTAAAACTTCAATTTAATCGCAATAATAGGTAGGCTAGTATTTACTTGTATTTTAGGGGGGAGATAAAACAAAAATATGTGTGCTGTTGGAATAAAGACATGACAAACTGGTTAGAGGAACATCTCAGCTTGGTTTAATAAAGACATGCATGACAAACTGGTTAGAGGATGTAGGCGAAAATTATTAGTTTGATAAGACATTTTGTCATTTTGACATTGCTACTCTTGGAAAAGTCACTGAGTCAGACTGTCTGGGCAGAATCAACATATTGACGACCCCAGTCTACAATGAAAACTAGATTCCTCTGCTCAAGATTCAACATTTGCTAGACAACAGATACATTTTAATAGTTCACCTCCTTTTGTTTTCCATAGTCTGTCTTGATGCCTAGAAACTCAAGACAATGTTGATCCACACCAGAGTGATTGCTCTGCCTTTGTTCACTCTGGAGCCCTCCCTCTGTACCCTTGTTATACAGTAAGGAAGGGAGGGCCAGATTCACCCACAACACCTTCCTTTCTCTTCCTCACCTGTGACCTCCCCCCAACGTGATTGGCATGAACCCTACCTGAGGGTGTGACTGTAACTGTCACGAGATGAAAGCGGGACTAGCCGTGGGTAGTTTGCGGGCACGTCTGTGAGCACAGCTGCCCTGGGTTTGGTTGATTGGGCGCACTAGCCAGTGGATTGGCTGTTGCGCCTTTTAAAAACCCCAGAGTTTTAGGAGGGACTGGGAGGGAGACATGGGGGTTGTATTGTCGTGAGTGGACACATGCTGTTTTGTACGACAAACCTATATTGCAGTTAGTGGAGTGCCTGTGTGGCGGATTGACTGCCTGGTCGAGGCGCTGCCTGGTCGAGTGGTGGCCGCCGACGGCGGACTATTCGGTGGAGCCGAGCCGACGGTGGTTGCTGACGGGGGGACTCTACTGGGAAATCGCTGGGGAAAATCACTCTACTGCCGAGTCGCTCTGGATACCGGTGAGCTTGGGGATTCTCGGAGGCGGAGCCCCTCCGACGTCACAACGACAGGCCTCGTTTCAACTCAGGCAAATAGAGACTCTTTGTTTATTTCTTTGGTTTTGATTTTTGTGGGGTAGCGCTGAGGAGGAGAGCCTACCCCACGCACCTGAACTCTGTTTGTATGTCATGTGCGCCTTCCCTCAAACCCTCTCCACCTAGTCCAGCACTGTAAGTCCCTGTAGATGGGTGGGAGATGACGGATAGCACCACGGGTGGGTACTTATGGGAGTATCATCACGTGTGCAGTGTAGTACCCTATTGGTTCCTGATTGCAGTGCCTTATTATTACCATTATATCGAGTGCAGTGTTCCTGTTTGATGATTGCCGTGCCAGAGATTGTCTTATCGAGTGCAGTGTACTCTTTTGATATTTGCAGTGTCCTCCCTAAATTATGATGAATGAATGAATGAATGAATGACTGAATGAATGGTCTTTATTGTCATTGATATAGTACAGGTACCAAACAACGAAATTTGGGAGGGGGGGCTCCCCTGGTGCTAGGAAAGAAAAGAAAAAAAAACTAGAAAAAAACAAGAAGGGAAAGGAGCTGGTTTACATAAATAAAGGCTGTGTACACTATCCACTATACTGTACAAATAAAACACTGTGCTGTACGCTATGCTATGCTATACCTATTCTAACATTTCCTATTCTCTGCAACCTTATGTACCCTAGGGTTGTCATATTGCACATAGTGTTATTGCACATTCATTTAAAGTGTCGCAGTTTGCAGGCTTGAAATGTACACATTTGTGCCTCAGCACTACACCTGATTTTCAATCCAGCAGCTGCCATCAATCCGTCCAGACTGTCCAGGGCCCAGAACCTAGGTCTTTGCTGTGTTCAGGGCCTGGATGGCCCTGGGGTAGAAGCTGAGCTTCAGTCTGTTTGTCCTTGCGAACATGGTCCTGTACCGCCTGTTCGAGGGCAGCCGAGCAAAGTGTTCGTACCCAGGGTGGGATGGGTCTCTGGAGATCTTGGAGGCCTTCCTGAGGCAGCATGTGTTGTACAGCTCTTCCAGAGAGGGGAGGGGGGCGCCGGTGATCTTCTGGGCTGTTCTCACGACTCTCTGTAGCGCATTCCTCTCTGCGGCTGTGCAGCTGGAGAACCAGTTGCAGATGCAGTAGGTGAGGATGCTCTCCACTGCGCAGCGGTAGAAGGCCACCAGCATCTCCTGTCTGATGTGGTCTTTCCTGAGGACTCTCAGGAAGAAGAGCCGCTGTTGTGCCTTCTTGATGATGGCTGCTGTGTTGTTCTTCCAGGACAGGTCATCCTGTATGTGCACCCCCAGGAATCGGAGGGTTGAGACTCTCTCCACGCTCCCTCCGTCGATGAGCAGGGGCTGGACCTCAGATTACCAGGGTACAGTGTGTGTTTTCCCCTTGTTCACAGTTGTTATTTATTATCTGATAGTACACCCACTTGTAAGGGCTCCTCATCCCCACATTGTAAGTCAGGGAAGGGTAGTGAGTGTACTGGGGGTGGGTTGGAAGGGTGGATTTTAAAGTAGTCAATGTATATGGATTTTAGCAATGTGTAATATGACATTTGAAATAAAGATGATTATTTTCATACGCTCGTCTTGGTCTTCTGTGCGAGGGTGTGTGTTGGAGAATCAAATATTTGGTGCCGGGAAGGTTTAAGGGTGTTCACTCCAAACTGTGACATAACCTGTGTATAAAAATGCCATGTCTCCTCTCTGAAAGGACTTTTCTGAGATGTTTCACTGTTAAAGACTTGTCTTGATATGCTTGCAAACTGTTCTCCTTTTGCAAAAGATAATTAAATACCTTTTCTATACAATTTGAAGAAACCAGGCTACCTTTTGCTATTTTATATTCAGATACTTAAATATTTCCATAATGAATTCCAGACTTAATTAGCAGACAACCACATAAAGAACAGAAACTTATGTCTGCTAAAAAGTGACAACAGCATGCCTGTAAATTAGTACCAAGTACCAAAACAGCTACAGTGAGTAGGCCTATTTAAGAAGCGGAATGCCATAGTGTCTCTGAAGAGACATTTCACACTCTTAAGCCCTGTCCGGACGGCATATGAATTACCTGAGGACCTCGGTAATATTGTTTTACCCTAGGACCCCAGTGATTTTAATGACCGATCCGGATGGAATAAAAAATCTCCATGCATGTTTGCGTTTCGCGTGCAAGCTGCCATTTAACCTCACAGAAGAAGAAGCTGTTCCCGGATGTTTCGTCAGACCCACAACACAACGCACATGTAGCTGCCATTTAACACCACAGAAGAAGAAGCTGTCCCGCTCTTTCGGAAAAGTACTTGTCAGACATGCCGCCTAAAACGCGACACTGGACCCGAGAGGAGACTTTATGTCTCATCTCAGTGTGGGGGGAACCAAGCATCCAACGCCTTTTCGAGCAATCCATCCACAACCACAACATTTGGGATGAAATTTACAAGCAGGTCTGTGACAAATCTCTGTCGGTAAAGACGAGATTTGAAACGACGAAGTGCCGTGAAAGGATCGACTACCTAAAAAAGAAATACAGAGAAAGCATCAAGCACAACAGGAGAACCGGTTCAGACCCCATGTACTCTCAGTACTTCTCCGAAATCGATGCTGTTTTGGGTAAGTTAAACATTGTATTGCATGCTAGCAGGCTAACGTTAGCTAGTTGGCTAGTGCTAGCAGCTTCCTAGATGGCTGTTTGGCAAACGATGTAGCTAGCTAGCACTTGCTAGTGCACTGTAACGTTATTAGGCCCAACTAGCTACTTGACTGGTGCAATTGTGTCTGCTAATATTAACTGTCTAGATGGGTGGCTGGATAATTAGCAGATGGGCTGGATGGCTAAATGGATGGCTGAATTGTGACATTATCATAATAAGCATTCTACATGGACAGCTAACTAACTGAACTTTGGTTGATATCAACAGGTTGTCGTCCTATGACTAATCCTGGACATGCTCACATGGACAACTTCAGCTCTGGTGATGAGACTGTAGAGTCATCTGGTAAGATTGGATATCACCATCCTTATTTCAAATATCTTTTTACAAATAGTGAGTGGATGTACGACTACCACTAACGTTACAACAACTATACTAGTACTACCATTTTTTACAGTGAGTAGACTAGATCATGTAGGCATTACTGCTACTAGTATAATAATAATACGTGGCTGTTGTTTATTTCAGAATCCCCAACTGAACCCCCTGATACTGAGACTGACTTTGGCAGAGCAGCTGACAGAGATCAGAGTTCCAGCACAAGCAAATCCAATGGCACTCCACAAGGTAAGAGGTCTACTAATACATTCTCATTTTAGAAGTGTGTTTCATATACCTCCATCTCATGGATGCAATTATCAAAGGCAGAAAGACCAAAATCATGGAAGCTCTGGATAAAAGTATTGACCGACTGCTTGACCACGACAAGGAAAGTGAGTCTCTCAGACATGAAAAGGAGAAATTCGCATGGGAGCGGGAGGTGGAAAGCAGGCGGTTGGATCTCGAGAGGTCACGCCTCGACTTTGATATTAAAAGAATGGAGGCTGAAGAGAGGCGCTCTCATGATAATCGACTAATGATGATGCAGTTTATGCAGCGTATGATGCCTACACCACCACCCACTTGTATGTATCCTCCTATGTATCCAGGTTCTTTGGCTGACACAACCACATTTCCATATGGAGCTCCTATGCCACCAGCTCCAATGGCTACACCAATTTACCAGCCAGACTCTCCTTAGAAGCCTGTAGTTTAGGGTAGCCATAACACACGACTAGTCACTTTGCTTTGCTCCTTCCTAGTCATGCTCGTACCCCTAATTTTTTGTGGGAACATTGTATTAAAACTAGCCATACTTTTTAATGAGTAATACAATGTTCCCACAAAAAATTTGGGGTAAAAACATGGGGTATGAGTACGACTTGGGAAGGAGCAAAGCGAAGTGACTAGTCGTGTGTTACTAAGTTTAGAGTAGCTCTGGTCTGATACAGAACTACAGCCCTGTCCTAGCCAATGTTGAATCATGTTTAGGCATAGGAAGTGAAAATAAGTGTTAAATACTGTGGGTATGTTACATTTTATTTATTTATTTTTCCAGACTGTTAAAAAAACAACCCATCTTGGGGGGCACTTAAGTTCTCAGGTGCTGACAATTGTACACTGTACATATTTTTACTTTTACATTTATACTTTTATTTTAACTGAACACTACTTTTCGTTGAAGTTGTTAACTTTGTTTGTGGAGAAGATCCATGCTTCACAACTGTAGTGCTTTTCACCTGTCAGCAACCAAAATAAAATCTTTAAATAAAGATACGTTTTTGATATACAATTCATCCTACTGCCTGTCTGCCTGCAATGTGTGCGACTAGAGCTTCACGGATCTGCAGTGGTAAGTGCAGGGAGGATCCCCTCTGCAGGGTCTTCTTCCTCAGGCTGGGCAGGTGTGTCGTCATCTGCAGGCTGCTCGGGTGGGTTGTCCTCTCCTGGGAGCGTTGGTGTGTAGTCGAGCTTCTGTATCTCACAAAAGTTGTGCAAAACAATGCAGGCTGCTACTATGTATTTCACATGTTCTGTTTGTGAGTCATTCCTCTTCATAATGGAACGCCACCGTCCTTTTAAGCGCCCAAAAGCATGCTCAACATGAATGCGAGCACTGCTCAAGCATTCGTTGAACTGTTTTTGAGGTCCCCTTGCTGTGCCGTCTGGGTATGGCTTCATGATGTTTGTTGTGAGGCTGGTAGGCGGAGTC
The DNA here is from genome assembly GCF_963989245.1 of Nansenia antarctica. NCBI lineage: Eukaryota > Metazoa > Chordata > Actinopteri > Argentiniformes > Microstomatidae > Nansenia > Nansenia antarctica. The sequence goes on along the minus strand of NC_137689.1, from coordinate 40,057,348 downwards.
AGCAAGAATTAGCACTGGTATGTCAACACCTTGTATGTTCTTGGTAAGGGGGGGGAAGAATGTGCCATTATCAAGTTTTTGGCAAAGACGAGAGTTTTCAAAAACAAAAGAATCATGGCACTTTCCTAGCCAGCCAACGTCAAAGTCCATGAACTTGTACTCATGGTCAACCAGCGTCTGCAATTGGACACTGTACCAGCCTTTTCTGTTGTGGTAGTCGGTATGGTAGGCAGATGGTGCTACAATCGGTATGTGTGTACCATCCAGGGCTCCAGCGCACATTGGGAATCCAGTTTTCCTCTCAAATCCTCCAGTGATGGCTTTCACTTCAGGTACAGTTGTAGGTCTTCTAACATACACTCTCTTCAATTTGCAGAGTGCCTGACACACCTCCCAAAAGATGTCGCATGCAGTGCTTTTTCCAATTCCAAACAGGTTGCCCAGGTCGTGGAATTCAACATTGCTTGCAAGCTTGTACAGAGTGACCGCCACTCTTTTTTCCAGGGAGACTGGGCCTTTCATCACCGTGGTTTTGGGGTTGACATACTGGCGAAGCTGGTCACAGAGGTTGAGGAATGTTGTTTGTGGCATTCGGAAGTTACGGTACCACTCAGGTGTCATCAAAGTTTTGCAGGACGTCACATTCCCAAAACAGACTTCTCCGCTCCCATGGTGCGCTGGGGGTGGGACACCAACTGTTCACTGTAATATAGAAGGCAGAGAAAGGTGGTCTTTAAAAAAACAATACAACTGCTGGCCCTAATCGACAGTATTTTTTGTAATACAGTATGGTGCAAACAACATTCTTTTTTGGTGAATTTAGCTTTATTCCAATGTGGGTGCATTGAGCAAAACATTAATAATACAGGGGGGTAAGATCAAGGATGTTTTAAATGTAGGGTAAGATGTGTTGGGTTGGGTTAAGACTAGCCCAAGCCGCGACTGGTTTATTACATATAAGCCCAGAGTCACGGCTGGGCTGTCCGAACTGTCCCACAGTTGCAGTGCTACTGATGGGGGTACCCATGGATAACGTTCATATTTGAGATACGACTTAAGGAAACGGGTAAGGATTCCCCTCCCCTCCGATTTAAGCAACATGTGACTATTTCAGTAGCACTGCAGTAGAGAACAGTGGGGCTGTGTTGGCTAACATTATTTGGCTAGCTAGCTATTATTAGCAGTTCATCGAAGAGCTTACCGGCAACCGTCATAAGTGTGGCCCATCTCTGCAGCTTGCAAGACCTGGCTCTTCTGATCGATTTGATCACTCTTCTTCTTATTATTGGTCGCCATGAGGGGATGACAGGCGTAGATAGTGAAGATTCAAGGGAGTCAATAATGTCCCAAACCACATCCATTGTTTGTGGTCAAAACCGGAAATGCTAGTGTTAATATCGCGAGCGAAATCATGCAATGCGTACCAAATACTGACATGTCGATCCGGACGGTAATATAATTATCAGAGGACCTCAGGGTTTGCTGAAAAACAGTAGGTAATTCCAGACGGAATAATTACTGGGGTCCCCGGAGTAAATCACTGATATGGTCGGTCCGGACGGGATAAAAATTACCGAATTACCCCAGGTAAAACATATATTACCGAGGTCCTCAGGTAATTTATATGCCGTCCGGACAGGGCTTTAGTTGAATAAGATTACTTGAAACAGTGTGAACTGGGTGTGACATGAAACGGTGTGACATGAAACAGCTGCGGCCTCGTACCTACAACCGAATCACAGCCGTGCTGATATTCCGTATAACAGCACTCCCTCTTGTGTGTGATTGCTTAACTAACAAAGGCGCTATCTACCTTACTCACAAAACAACACATAACTGTTTGGCTATCCTAAGTAAACACAAAATCCTAGTAAACAACACACGTAACTCACTAAAACTTACCCAAGAACACAGCAGAAGGTCTGTCTGCAGACGACTGTGCCATGAATAGTGAACTGATGCGGAGATCAATGTCTGAAATTCCGTTGTCTTATCGGAGTTCCCGTTATGTATAGTCCAATATGAAGGAGTTCATTAATTGCCCACTGTCGATATTTCTGCCTGCTTTTGAAATTCTGTTGATAGCATTAGCGAGAGCTTCAGCATCCATCTTGTAAACTTGTCAACAAACAGGTCCACACGCACATGGCTATTTAAATACAGCTGGGGTGGGTGTGGCTACACACACTGCCACACTAATACCCCCCACCCGACTTTGCTAACTAAATGTAGGTATTTAGTGAATGTAAAACTATTGGTTATGATATCGAGTGGGTTCTTCATCGCTTCAAGACTTGTTTGGCTCAATTGCGAGGTTTCACAATTCCCGACACGAGGACCTTTTAATGAAACGGTGTCACATATGTACGCAGTGCACCATAGTTTATATTACTGAGAAGAATGAAAAGAGCAAAAATCGATGTTTTATTGCGCAAGCTTTCAGTCTTTCATAGACCTTCTTCAGGCGAACCCAGTGCCTGCTGATCGACCTGACTACTTCGGCCATCCTGATTTGTGCTCACTAGTGGAGGTTCTGTAATGGAATCGTATCCTGACTAATGGCTGTAGTTCTAATATACAATTTGGTAATATGATTAATTTGCGTTAAAAATGTGTTCACATTTTTTTTAATCGCAAGCGATTGACAACCCTAATTTTGATATGTTTGCTACCTGCATGCTCGTTAACTATTTGGATAACTATACTTGCTGAAGCCAGCACACTAATTACCCACAATTTACCATTGGGATACATGCAGGGCTCTATCTCTGCATTTCCAAGGTCTTCCCATTCAGGTTCAAACTCAGGTTCATACATGCATGGCTAAACATCTTAGGCTGACTTTATACCATTGTGTTAGCTATCTAGATAATTTCCACCATTTCTACCATAATGTGGGTTTGTTTTGGTTCTCATGAGAGGTAGTGACCGTACCGTCATCCAATCAGGGCTGTGGAACATTAACGCCCCAAATTTGGGGGAAGAGTCGGGTCTATGTTTAATATAACAGATATAAAGAGCTTACCTTTATCAATAATGTTTATCGATATTGCAAATGATTCATTAGATTCCATTCTAAACGACTGTATCGGTTTTTTCCTTGCCCGGTAAATACAGTGCGAGTCACAAGCCCTTGTTTACAGCCACGTCACATAGCGAAACCGAGCATGCTTGGTTTCAACCCCCGAATTTCCATATCTTTGGTCCTCGAAAGTCATTTTTCCCGCCTATTGGCTATTCTATTGGCTCTGACGCTTCAAATGACTGGTCAATCATGACATTTGGATGGAAACAGAGTCTAAACAGTTGGATTTGGATGGAATGTATACCTATAGTGATTATGTCAATGAACTATAATCAATTTTACAGTCTTGATACATGAGAAAGTCTGATCTGTCTTTGGTTGTCCGCCTAAACATACCTGTACTAAAACAGGTACAAAGTTGCATTGGCTCACATTACTAGCATCTAATTTGGCACAAGTACTCATCAGACCCTGGAGTACTGATTCCTAGATGATTTGGGCTATAAGGTCAGGTTTCCAAGCTGATATTCACTCTAAAAGCTGTTATTTTTTTAGGCGGAATTTGATTTTTTTCACAATGTTCTAGCTCTATTTACTCTGACACAGTAACATATATTTTGATTCTGATTTGATTTTGACTTCTACAGTCACCCCACAGGTGTTAGCTTTCATTTGATACCAAGATCACAGTGGTGGGCCATCAGGGCCAGCAAGGCCTTCTCTGCTGGCCTAAACATCATCAGAATATACATTTTATTTTGATATATTTTTTCCACAAATATGTATTAATGATTCCCCATAGTCTATTCTCTTCATTTCATAGCTTTCCTCTTGGTTGCGCTGCTTCCAGCCTCCGATTGAGATTTGGAGGGCTGGCCTTTACGTTAGAGCTTTTATCCAATCAAAATGTGTTGCCAGGGGGGGTCCAAAATCTGCCCGCCTGCACAATAAACCGTGCCGCAAATCCGGCCTGTAACTTAAAGTTGAACGAGAAAACCTGTGGCGTACCTAGTGGAAACCTACGTAGATTTCGAGTTGGCGAGCAATAGCAACAACGGCGCCTGCTGTAAGGCTCAATGATGTCAGCACCCAGCACGTCTTTTGATTGGATACGCCCTATTGAGATGCGTAGCTAGCTAATTTGTGTATATTTATACTGTCTACAAGCAGCTACATTGGCTGAAGGGGGAGAAGAGGCAGATTTGGTGGCAGATCTTAAAACAACGCCATTTTTTAGAAGAACTTTCCAGGAGAAGATAGACATTATCAGAGAACGGCCAACCCCGACGCTAGCAAGCCTATCTCAGCGGGGGAAAGGGTTTGTCCGCCACTTTCAGATCGCTAACTACGAGCGGTACCCCTGGCTCACAGGCTCCGAAAGGCCCTGCAAATTGTACTGCTGGCAATGCCTGCTATTTGCAACAGATCGATCGGGTGTTTGGAGCCACACTGGTTTTGCAAACTTGAGTTGTCTATCCAAGGCAGCAACGAGACACCAAAGCACGGCTGGGCACTTACAAGCAACTGTGCTTTTGAACACCTTTGGGGACACCCGAGAGGACTTACAGCTCAATGAACAAGTGCGCAGGGAAACGGAGTTCCACAACGAAAGGGTGAGCAAAAAAAGGGACATACTGAAAAGACTGATCGATTGTGTCCTGTTTTTGGGTAAACAACCTTTCATTTAGGGGACACGATGAAAGCGCCGAGTCCACAAACAGAGGAAACTACGTTGAGCTTCTTTCTTTTCTTGCTGAAAACAACCCAGATTTACATTACCACCTGTCCACAAACAAAGTGTTTACTGGGACGTCAGGCAATATACAAAACAACCAGATTTTTGCTATTGCTGAAGTGATGGGAGAAGAGATCAAAATGGAGATAAAAAAGGCGCCCTTTGTCGCTATTATGGTGGACGAGACGACAGACGTGGGTAATGTAGCACAGCTGGCACTTGTCCTGCGTTATGTGACGGACACAGGTGTCAAGGAGCGGTTTGTCAGATTTGAAGACGTTACAAGCGGCAAGCGAGCTGATGACATTGCCGCACTTATTTTACGTTTCTTGGAGGAATGTGAATGTAGCCTGGATAAAGTTGTGGCACAGTGTTTTGATGGTGCAGCGGTCATGGCATCTGGACTAAATGGGGTGCAGGCTAAAGTTAAGGAGAGGGCACCTATGGCCTTATTCATTCACTGCTATGCACATCGACTCAATTTAGTACTGACTCAAGGGGCCTCAAAGCTTAAAGAATGCAAGGTCTTTTTTGCCAGCCTCAATGGCCTTGCAGCATTTTTCTCCAGATCCCCTAAGCGCACCCAACTGCTGGATGACATTTTCAAGCGTCGTCTTCCTAATGTTGCACCAACGCGGTGGCAATATACATCGAGATTGGTCAATGCAGTCTTTGAGAAGAGAGTTGCCCTCAAGGAGCTGTTTGACCACATACCGGAACATCATGATGAGTATGATGGGGATACTGTGCTTAGCGCTCAAGGATTTCATGCACGTCTGGATGATGAGTTTGGTTTTTGCTTGAAACATTCGATGGTATTTTTAAGCATTCTGTCTGACCAGGGTGAACGAATTCTGTGACACAATTGAGCGAGAGAGGTGCCGGTTCAGTCAAATCTACGAGGACACAGCGTGCATCTCAAGTGGTCCGAGCGCACGCAGAGGCCCTCGTAGAGCACAAGGAGATGTCCGCGCACACTACCAACAGTTCCACAGCAATATTCTGAACAACATTCTTTGCCAGATACGGAACAGGTTCCAAGACCACGAGAAGTTAATGTTTCTCTCCCTCCTCGACCCCCAGCACTTTCAGACCTACCGGATGAAATTCCTGCAAACAGCTTTCTCCAGCCTAACACAGAGTCACGGAACACTGTTCGATCTGTCCCGGCTAAAAACAGAACTGACTGTAATGTATGCCATGACTGATTTTGAAGGGAAAAGTCCAACTGATCGCCTTCATTTCCTTAAGCAGAAAAATCTGAGTGAGACCATGGGGCAGCTTTACAGTTTGGCATGTGTGGCAGTGACCATCCCTGTGTCCACTGCTTCTGTCGAGCGGTCATTCTCGGCCTTAAAGCGAATTAAAACTTATGCCAGAAATGCTACCGGACAGACTCGGCTTTCAGCATTAGCTTCCATGTCAATTGAAAAGCACTTATTGATGGAGCTGAAGCATACAGATAAACTCTACAACAGAGTAATTGAAGTATTCCTGAGGAAAGAAAGGAGGATGGATTTTGTTTTCAAATGAAGTTGTTTTGGTGAGTACAAAGCATTTTAAAGCAACACAAGGTGACGAAAGAAAGCGCACAATTTCACCTAATCAATTATTAATTTAGTCTTTCCAACAATGTGTTAGAGAATATCACCAAGAAACTTGAGGTAACAATTAAAGGGTTTTTATTCACAACATCGTAGGCTAATAGTTAATTCATTTATTTAATTTATTAATTTAGACTACACTTGACACAGATATTCAGCACAGTGGCTGTGCCTTTTCCGCAGACCGCTTTGCTGCACTTCAGACACTTGGCGGAGGTTTTGTTCCGCTTGCATCGTGCCTTCACCATGCAGGCCATTCTCCTGTTGTCTTCTGTGCCAGCTGGGACGAGAGGCACGGGGACGAGAGGCACGGAGACTCGTGGTGCCTCTTTTGCTGCCATCCACTCTGCCCGCAGCTTGTTTGTTTGTCAACTGTCATAGGCCTAAATCACCTTGGATTGAATTAACAACCTAGTAATAATAGGCTAATAATAATAATAATAATAATAATAATAATAATAATAATAATAATTACCTTTCACAGAGTATTGGCGAGCCATTTGGTCAAGGACGTCAACCCCTACTTTTGTTGTGTTGTAGTAGGTCACTGTCTCTGGCTTCCTCTTGCTGTCTGTGGAGATGTCCACATGCTGGTGCTGCGTACTCCGGATGGTGACGTTCCTCTTGGGCTTGCACTGGTACACGGTCAGGGTAACTTTTCCATGTTTCAGTATTTGGGTACTGAAAAGCTCCGCTCTCCCATTCACAGTGGGTGGGAGCTCCCGCTTGTTGCGCTTGATGGTGCCAACCAGGCTGGTATTCTTGGACAGAAGCTTGTCGGCGAGTGGGAGGGAGGTAAAGAAATTGTCTGTGGTGATATTCCTCCCCTTACCAACTTCAGCACCACATTCTCTCCGAGGGACTGCGTGGCTGGTCTGGTTGTATCCTTACCCAGGTATGGGAAGCCATTCAGCAGGTATTTGCTGTCAACATCTGCTGCCAGCCAAAACTTTATTCCAAATGTATCAGGCTTGTTGGGCATATACTGCGTGAACCGGCACCTTGTTTTCGTCGGGAACAGCTGTTCGTCCACGGTGATGTCCTGCCCTGGCTTCTAGCATGAGATGCAGTTTTGCCTGAATCCCTCCCACACTTCAGCCATGAGCGCAAACCTGTCGGTGGTCAACCAGGAGCGTCGGGTCTCCTTCCTGTCAAAGCGCAGGAAGCGCATTATCTCCCGAAACCGGTTCCGAGATAATGTGGAGTTGAAAAAGGCATTTCCCCATTTCTCCGACCAGAAACTTTCTATTTCTATGTTTTTTCCGCAGTATGCACCCCTCACATATAGCAGAGCAATAAATGCTTTCAGCTCAGCGACTGAGACATCCCAGGAGGCGCGCTCTCCACTATCTCTGCGCGCTTCAGCCACTGTACATTCTCGGATGTGCTCCAACATCACCCTATCACACAAGCATAAAAAAGCAGACATTGTGTCGCAAATGTTACGCCTTGCGTGTGGTGTGGGGCCAGGTGATTCCGTGAGGACGTTTTGCAAAGCGTCTTATTCCAAAGCGACTTACAATCGATAATCAACATTATTATTATTACAACATTATTATTATTATAACATTATTATGTCAAGCTTGCAAAGGGTATTTTATAGCTTCATATTTAGGCCTACAGTAGCCTATAGACTACGTGACATAAAACATTTATTCATGCAAACCTTCTGTGGTGCTTGGGCTCCTAGGGCTGGTTGCCAGTGCTGTCGTTGAGCTGGCTTGAAGTGGAGGCTCGGTCCGTCTCTCTTTCCTCTGAGGCTCTGGATCACTGTCCGATGACCCGTCAGGTGAAGAGCCAACCCAGGACACGTCGCTCAGTCCTGCCCCACCATCCGACTCGTCGCTGTCGATTTGAGTTACTAACTCTAATGCCCTTTTGGCATCCATACATCTTAGAAATCTCCTATCCATTTTGACGCTCTCTCTACCAACGTGTAAAATCTACCCCTATATATACTCTATTATATAGATTTTGAATCATATCATTGTAATTACTAGGCAACTACATATACAATCGAATGCATTTTATGCTGTTACCTAGCAATGTTATGATTCGAATAGCAATATTTATTTGAAATTACTGCATTTTATTTGTGGGTAGATTTTGAATCATATCATTGTTGCTAGGCAACGACATAAACAATGCAATGCCGTGTAGAGGGACTATTGTTTGTGCCGTTGCCTATAGCGGTTATAATGCATTTTTATATGTGGGTCGATTTGACGTCGTGGCGGTTATAGGTATAAATGCCTGTATTTTTTATTTAGATGTATCTATACCATATTTAACAATAGGAAGTGCAACAAAACACAATTTTAGGAAAAGTCAAAGACGGGGGGACTTCAATATTTTATTAAAACATAGTTATGTACAATTGAAAAACCCACTTGGGTCAAATTGACGTCATGGCGGTTCTAGTGTTAAAGGTTTTGACAGTATCCAAGCGATCTTAAAGCAGTTAGTTTAACACTCTTCATTGTAAATGTGGATTTATTTATTAAAAATGCTTCGGAAATATTAATAACCTATAACTCTGTTGTACTTGTCTGACTATGTCAAAAGTGCCTTTTATTTAAAAGTTTTGATAGTATCCAAGCGAAGCGATCTTAAAGATGTTAGTTTAACACTCTTCATTGTAAATGCGGATTTATTGATTAAAAATGCTTCGGAAATATTAATATAACTCTGTTGTACTTGTCTGACTTTGTTAAGGTGATGCAACGCCCGGTTATACTGTGTTTTACTGTGTTATAATAACATGGCGTCATAACGATGGTATTAAGAGGTAGAATAATTCAGGTAGGACTGTGTAGGACATCACTGAAGGCCTAGGTGTGAAATGCACCGCCCGCCACTGCAAGATCATTATGAAGGCCCTTGTGATTGTGGAGATATTCTATATTAACTGTGGGCATGTGATTTCGAGCAGAAAACCTGAAAAATAGCATCGATAAGAACACCCACAGCAGCCGACTACGTATTTCCAAGAGAAAAAGGTAAAAAACAAGCACACGCATTAGATGCTCAGGAAAATTGAGCAAGGGATTATTTGGAGGGAACACCAACCATGTCAGCAGTGTCAGTAATTGTTGACGTTGCCCACCATTGGCAGTATGAACCTCTTAAACACTGGCCTACTAGTCGTACACAAACCTCAATCCATACCTCAATCCCCTTGTTCTCACGCCTTTGGAGGTCTTTTGTTAGATAAGCCAAGCTCCGCCCAAGAAAGGCATTTGATTGGTTGAACTTGTTGTGGGAAGTCTCTCATTTCAAACAGGTTTCCACCCCTTTGTCGCTATTTTCTGCAAAGGATTTCCCCAGGCTTTCCAAACTAGGAAAGGTGTCAATGAGGTTCGGGGACATCCAACTCAACTCATTAAGTTAGGCTGCAAAACAAAGGCTGCACTCCCACAGAAAAAGGCTGTTGAGAATGTTCTTCCATTATATCAAAGGACGTCTGGTAAGAGAATAATAACAAACTGAATTCTAAAGAAAAAGATCAAATAGATACAGTGTGTAAGAACAAGCTAGAGGGCAGGGAGTTGGTATTGTTAATGACTCTGCCATGCTTGACACGATTAGAAGAAAAACAACTAATGTTTCCCCATATCAAATGAATCACATACCAGCAGAACAACATTTGTCAGGATAGATTTTACAGTTAGATAAGAGGAAAGATTAATTAGGTTGCACCCATTGTTACATGCTGGTATGAGACAGAAGGTTAGACTGAACTGATGTTTATTTGGGGGCCAATTGGTGAGAATCTTTTACAGAAGTACCAAAGAGCCATTTGCAAATATTTACTGGATTTAGTGCAAGAGAGTGATGGTGGATCCCATCACTGGGGTTTAACACTAGGGCAGCCGTGAGGTGTCATTTGATCTCAGTGAGTACAAAAAAAATTCTACGTTTGCACTCGATCAAATTTCAGGACCCTCCTTTCATGACTTTTCCTAGATATGTGCGTTCTACCACACAGCATCTTTACATTTTCTAAATCGAGTTAGTATAAAGCGATTTTGCAGTATTTCTGTGTGTGTCTGTGTATTTGCCTTGGTATTCGGCTGCCATCTTTTTCTCCAAGGCTGCAATTCTCTTTTATATCAGCAGAGGTAGCAAGGGGACACACATTGTGCTCAATCTTCAGGCTTCAGTGCTGAATTAGATACAGTGGATAAGACTGATATTTGTAACATAATGGCTGGGTTGCACCAACCTGGTTTAAACTAATCCTGGTTTAGAGTTAATCCAGGTTTAGTAAATCCAGGCTTAGACTAGGTTTAAAGTTAATCAGAGACGCGTTGCACATCATCATTTTAATCCTGGATTAGTTAAACCTGGTTTAAACCAGGATTAATTTATTTTCAGTGTCCGCCATCTTGGATTCAGACGAAATGTAAAAAAATATATGATGTTGGCTAGATAAATGTGACAACTGACAATGAAAAGGGCTACCTGTAGGCGAAATCATTTTTCTGTTTTTTACATGTGCTTAAACTACAGATTGTAAGCTTTCAAATGATGCGCGTCATACATTGAAATCGGAAACAAATTGAAGACAACATGAGTATTTGAAAGTTGCTACACCCGAAATCACTAAGCAGAGAAAATGCCTTTCGAAGATGTTGTTTTTTTCTCACCTTCACAGCCAGGTAATGGGCGGTAACAATGTCTGGTTAACCCCACCCCCAACCACTCAGCTGTCAATATCTGTCAGTGTTACTCAGCACGCCCACGTGGGTCCCATATGGTTTCAAGGTGGGCTAACCCATATGGGCCTTATGTCGGCAATGTTAGCGGGATCCACTTGGGTCCCAACTGGGATGCTCATGTGGGCTTTAGGTGGGTTCTACCTGGGCCCTAGGTGGGCCCCAACTAGGCAAGTCTATATGGGACCGAGGTGGGTCCTAACTGGGATGCCCATGTGGGCTTTAGGTGGGTTTTACCTGGGCCCTAGGTGGGCCCCAACCAGGCACGTCTATATGGGACCGAGGTGGGTCCTAACTGGGATGCCCATGTGGGCTTTAGGTGGGTTCTACCTGGGCCCTAGGTGGGCCCCAACCAGGCAAGTCTATATGGGACCGAGGTGGGTCCTAACTGGGTTTGGTTGTGCAATGGTTCCTTTGATTTCCAATGTGGGTCCTAATAAGATTTAAATATAAATAAAATAGGGGGAGGGGAGGGGGGGGGGGCGGAGGTGGGTGGTTGGTGGTGATGGTGATGGTGGGGGTAGTGGTGGAGTCACCACCCGCCACCCTGCCCCAAGCCTGCAACCTGCAACCTGCTGCCCACCGAGCAGTTGTACAGTTTAATGGCTGATGGGACAAAGGAGTTATTGAACCGCTTCGTACCTGCTGGCAGTGCGATGAGCCACCAGCTGTGGCTGCTCTTCCGCCCCGCGAGGATGGGGTGGTGTGGTGTGGTGTGGTGTGTCCAAGCAGTGCAATAAAAAAAAAAAACTTGGGCCCTCTGTGCGTGTCTCTTCAGCCTTTCGGTTTTAATCCCCAGTGACAGAACCAACCACAGGGCAGCATTGTAGAGAAAGAGAGACAGAGACTTTGCCTACTGGGTTGGTGCATCATCCAGTTGTAGAAGCTGTGTCTGAGGTCTAACTCTTTTTCCACCTCTATCGCGAGCTCCAGTGAACCACTTGGAGAGAGCCTTTTCTGCATCCTTGTTGTTGGTTTCTTGAGTGAGGGCATTTTTCTTTAGTCCCCCTAATAGAAATGACAAGAGGCCAACTGTTAGAAATTATAGCATTATGGAACTTTCTTGAGTGACATCAGTTTAAATGTTTTGAAGATTTGTTGTGCCCCGTTTCCATTGCTGTATATACTGTCTTTGCTGTGGCATACCTTCTATTGGTATACATCAAATGTGTTGCCAAATTAAAAATGTAAAAGTTAGACTGAGCAATTCAACACTCAAACTTACCATATATGACATCATAAAGGCGCATTTCTCTGAACTTCCTCTAGCTGTGACGTCCATGAAGGTTGAACTGGACTGCCAGATCATTTGAGAGGAGGTACGGCATCATTCTTCTGGTAGCATCATCCAGTGAAGTACCTCCGATATCTCCAACCATGGCAACCTGAGTGTATGGGGGGAAAAAATCACAGGAAGGAAAAGCTGTAAGTGAACAGCAAGATATACATTTCAAGCAGTCATTCTATCTTTAAACACACTTATGTCCCCATTCTACCAGTTTTCAGTGGGACGTCTGCTCCTGCAGGTGGTTCCAGCTACGACACAGCCTTGCCCCATTTCCCCCAACTCACATGTACAAACACAATACAAGCAAATTTTCAAGTGAATAAAAGATTCAAACTTACAACTCCAGACATGAACGCAGAGTCACTCAGCTTCTCGTTCATGGAATCGACGTCTTCATTCGTTTTCAGTGGGAAGTCTGCTCCTGCAGGTGGTTCCAGCAACGACACAGCCAGAGGCGGAGCCTGTTGCTTCAGCACCAGGTTCAACATAGTCTTTATCACTCGTATGTCTTCGGCCTGTTTCTCCATATCCTCGGCCTGTTTCTCCATGTGGTCTATCAGGCTTCGATAAACTGTTGGTCCAGGGCAATTGGAACAGGTCGGACCCTGGCTTCCACTGGAGCGCCTCACTCGGTACTCACTTGCACTGCTTGGACTCTGGCTTCCACTGGAGCGCCTCATGCTCGGGGACTTCCTCACACCGATTGGACTCTGACGTCCACTGTGGTGCCTTTTGGGGGATGCACTTGGGGGGACAGTGGAGTGCCTCCCTCCCTGGGAGACACTAGGCGTAAGTCCATGGGGGGGTTTAGGGGGCAAGTCATCCTCACCACAAGAGTCAGATTCGTCTTCACTTGAATGACGCTGGTATTTGCTTGATGGCCTATTCAGATAAAAGCATACATTTTAGCACATTAAACATGAAACATGAAAAGTTAACTTAAGGGAGCACATCAGCCATTTTCAAACTTGTAATTACTAATACTCAGATGGCTCAATTTCTGTCTACTAGTGACATAGTGTGTAGACAGAAATGGTGCCTGAGCATTAGTGAGGACTAAATAGCCAATTGTACATATTAGCTGTAGATCAGCTAGTATGAAGCTGGGCTGATATGAAGATAGGTTGAAAATGGGTGAAGTGGTCCTTTTGAAAAGGTACCTACAAGTGAACCCACTGGAAATTTGGGCTGGGACGCTAACAATTTATAAAAATCTATATATTGTTAGAGATATACGTACTTTTGTTTTCGCTTGCTTGGCGTTTCACCGTCCGTCGTCAGATCAGCTTTTCTCTCTGTATCTAACACTTCACATCTTCAAGTTGAATGTTAGCTGAAAAAACGAAAATCAGAGTTTTAGGTCAGAAATACTTTAAAGACCGATTTGACGTATTTCTGTTTCCAGAGAGGTGTCTTATTACATCGTCAGTAGACACAAATATGGCCCTAGATAAATTATAGATAGCATCTCGCACATAAATAGCATTACGGTTGATGCGGGCTCACTAGTCAGCTATAGCTTTTATCTTGGCATGACCATTTTATATTAAAACAGCTGCTAGCCTGCTAATTTCGCTACGCGAATGTTACGAGGTGACTAGTTAACTAGCCAAACAAAGCCACGTCACATCATCACATCAGCCAAAGTGGTGATAAATTCCATAACTGGATACTAATTTGTTTCCAGTCATAGCTGGCTAGCTAGCTACCTTACCCACTTACTTACTTATCAAAGGTATCATAAGACCTCTGCAGCTCATCCAGGATGCTACCGGCCGTCTGGTGTTCAACCTCCCCAAAGTCCCCCTCTCCTCCGCGCCCATCACCGGCTCCCCATAGCAGCTCGCATTAGACTCAATGCATGACATTGAACCATGGTCACAGAATCAGTCAAGTTTATTGTTGCATCCTACATACAAGTAGCCCTATCTTTTTGGAGTTCACAAGTCCACAGTGTGCAGAATTGTCAGCAAAGTATCAAACGTATAATAATATACATGCCATCTTCCGCATCACGCAAGCCTACCACCCGCAATCACTCGCAAAAAACTCCGCTAGCACCATCGGTGATCGGTGAAAAGCCGATGTGACCGTGCAGCACGACCACTGCAGCCCTGTGTGCTCGCCTACCCGGCAGCAAAGGAACTGTCCCTTGCTACATGCAAGCAATGATCAGCCTCCATACACCTGCCCGTTCACTCCGCTCTTCCACCTCTGTGGGGCTGCAGTGGTCGTGCTGCACGACCACGTCGGCTTTTCACCGACCACCGATGGTGCTAGCGGAGCTTTTTGCGAGTGATTGCCGGGTCGTAGGCTTGCGCGATGCGGTAGATGGCATGGTATATTATTATATACCTTTGACACTCTGCTGACAATTCTGCACACTGTGGACTAGTCTAGTGAACTCCAAAAAGATACTTGTATAATGGGATGTAACAATAAACTTGATTGATTCTGTCACCATGGCTCAATGTCATGCATTGAATCTAAAATAAAACACGGAGCAGTTTTGTTAGCACCCTTTTCTATGTTTTTTCTTTCTTTCCCTTTCCTCTTCCAAGAGGTGTAATATGAATTAGAAAATCTCAGGTTCAATGCAGTGTTACTTTTGAGGGAAACAAAATACTGAGTATGTGTAAAAAGGACAGGACATTGCATATGAAATAGATATCAGACCCTATAATATGAACAGCTAAATCAATCACATTATTTGGTTGGTGTATTCATTATTTATATTGGTTTGAAGATGGTTCTGAATACTGTACAATCCATGTAGGTAGTAGACATGCTGGAGGGCGTTTGAGAGTTCCTCTCACTTCCATGCTTGATAGCTGGTGTAACCTTCCCATTGAGGTATATGACAGTAAACAGCATTTTGTAAAGCTATACCATTGGGAAAACTCACAATTGAATTATTCACTTTATATCACTATAAAATGATATCACAATAAAATTATTATTACATTTAAAATGTAATAAAATTCAATTGGGTTTAATCTGTCTTGAATTTTCCTGCGAGAAACTCTTTCCTTTATTCTCATCCAGCGAAGATATGCAGCCATGTTGTCATTAAAACTGAAATAAACCTAACATAAACCTCCTCCAAGGGTGGTTTAAATATAATTGCTAATCCAGGTTTAAACTAGGTTTAAAATTACTGGTGTAACAGACTTGATTTAAACCAGGTTTAAACCAGGTTTAAACCTGGATTAGCAGAGGCTTAGATTTAAACCAGGATTAAATTAAACTGGGTTTAAACTAGGTTTAAACTAGGATTAAAGTTTGGTGTAACAGGATTAGTAGATAAGCCTTGATTTAAACCGGTTTACATTTTAAACCGGTTTAAATTTTAAACCAGGTTGGTGCAACCCAGCCAATGTGTTTATATATAGGCTATATATAGGAATAGGGATACATAAGATATGTACTGACAGTTATGAAAATGATCAACTGTACAGTATGTCTCCTAATCCCTTCAGATTTGTTGGAGCTGAGGGTTTTCTTTCACAGCGGGTTTACCCAAGTTCCATGCAATAGTGATAAGATATTATGATATGTGTAGCCTATGTACAGTTATGAATGATACACTGCACAGTATGTACCTATCAAGTTGTGTGGTGCATGCATAGCTACCGCAGCAAAGTAATTGCAGTAGCCTACGTTTGATTATGCCTGTACTCATCAACAAATATTATATAACGAACGGATATGTATAATATTGTATATAATGTATTTTTTGTATATCACTGTAGACCACGGTGCTAGACCACTGGACCACCTCAGGCCACCAGTAATAACCATAATTGTGGATTACTATTTACAATTAGTAGTCTCCTAATCTCGCTACAGTTTGAGCGAGACTGTAACTACTTTTGTTTCAGCCCATTCTTGCCTATAGGCAACTGTACAATCATTCATATTGAGTTTATTCACCCAATGAAGTAAAGATGAATAATACTGCCCTTCATCTTATTATCAGATGTTCAGTTATGATTAGACCTATGATAATAATACACAACAGGCAAGACGGTTGTAGCCTACATAGATATACGCAGATTAATATTTGTAGATTAGTTTTCGAACATTAGATAGTTGATTTTGGCAACATTGTAGTAGCCAATTGCAGAGTATATTAATAGTTTTGTTAGTTTGAATCCTCACTGTGTTCATGTTATAATGTGCAGTGAACAAACAATTGTTGGGTGAATAAACTGTCTCTTGCCACAAATCGGAATTCTCTTGCCGTGAAATGTGTACATCAAATAAAATGATGACGGCAATCTACTAGAACTGGAGCGGGATGGGCGTGTGCGACTGCAATGTACCATATATATTGAAAAATATGATGGTAAATACATGTGAGACCGATGTATGATATGGCAGAGGTGTGGTGTGTATCAGTCTCGCGCGCCTGTCTCGTTCCAGCTAGTCAACTCGTGTTCCAAATACAGATGACTCAATAAGACATATGCGCTCTGCGCTGCGGGCTACATTTGATTATGTTATAATAACGAACGGATATTTATAATATTGTATTGTAATTTTTGTATATAATGTCGTTGTATAATGTTTTTTCTGAGTGGGGCAGTCCCACTCATATAGTTTTCATTTTATTGGACTGATATAGTGAAGACAGACAGGAAAGTAAGGAGAAGAAGGGCCAACATTATGTGTGCACGACCACGGTGCTAGACCACCTCAGGCCACCAGTATATTGATAATTGATAATAAGTATTTAATAATGTATTTCGCTGCATTATCATGTATGACGTGCGTTGTGCATTGAATGACACTATTTCCAGCGCTGTCAATTTTCAAATAATGCAATAGGCTATGGGCTATATATGAATTCACAGAAACACAGAAATTACATCAAATAAAATGAGATCGGCGATTCCCTGGTTGCGCGATCTATAGAACCTGAGCGGGACGTGTGTATCAGTCTCGCGCGCCTGTCTCGTTCCAGCGAGGCAACTCGTGTTCCAAATACAGCTGCGGGCTATGCACGATGCAAAACAGCTGTGTTTATATCACAAAATGTACATTTGATAAGTATTTGTATAGATATGTCAGATGGATATTTGTAGTACTTTTCCAAATGCCGGTAGGCCCTAGATTCCTCTGTTACTCCCTTTCATTTATCAATGTATCTTTGACCAACAGATTATTTATTAATCATCACAAATAGAAACACGCAGAGCATGTATTTGACAAATACACGTGTAGGCTAAGAACTAGTTTCTAAAGTGAGTTACAATCACTTGATGTAATGGTTGATGCATGGGGGAGGGTCATCTTATTCTCAATGATCGCTTTTTGATCGTTTCCGATCAACAAACAAAGGATGCCAATTCATCCAACAAGCCCTTCAAACCACCCCCCCACACCTCCCACCAGAAAGGTTGTACTCAGTTGTACTCAACTCTCTCAACTCTCGCAGCAGTAGTAATGAAAGTCATTGCAGTAGCCTACATTTGATTATGTAATCATCAACAAATATTATATAACGAACTGATATTTATAATAGACCTACAGTATATAATGTATTATTATTTTTTCTAAGCAGTCCCACTCAGAATTTTTCATTTTATTGGACAGATCTAGTGAAGTCGATCAGTCGTGTGAAATGACGTGCGTTGTGCATTGAATGACACTTTACAGCGCTGTCAATTTTCAAATAATGCAATAGGATATACACTTCCGTTCAAAAGTTAGGAGTCACCCAGACAATTTCGTGTTTTCCATGAAAACTCACACTTTTATTTATCAAATGAGTTGCAAAATGAATAGAAAATATAGTCAAGACATTGACAAGGTTAGAAATAATGATTTTTATTTGAAATTATAATTTTGTCCTTCAAACTTTGCTGTCATCAAAGAATGCTCCCTTTGCAGCAATTACAGCATTGCAGACCTTTGGCATTCTAGCTGTTAATTTGTTGAGGTAATCTGAAGAAATTTCACCCCACGCTTCCTGAAGCACCTCCCACAAGTTGGATTGGCTTGATGGGCACTTCTTGCTTACCATACAGTCAAGCTGCTCCCACAACAGCTCAATGGGGTTGAGATCTGGTGACTCCGCTGGCCACTCCAGACAGAATACTAGCTGCCTGCTTCTTTCCTAAATAGTTCTTGCATAATTTGGAGGTGTGCTTTGGGTCATTGTCCTGTTGTAGGAGGAAATTGGCTACAATCAAGCGCTGTCCACAGGGTATGGCATGGCGTGCCACAATTGAGTGATAGCCTTCCTTATTCAAAATCCCTTTTACCGTGTACAAATCTCCCACGTTACCAGCACCAAAGCAGCCCCAGACCATCACATTACCTCCACCATGCTTGACAGATGGCGTCAGGCACTCTTCCAGCATCTTTTCACTTGTTCTGCGTCTCACAAATATTCTTCTGTGTGATCCAAACACCTCAAACTTCGATTTGTCTGTCCATAACACTTTTTTCCAATCTTCCTCTGTCCAATGTCTGTGTTCTTTTGCCCAAAAATAATATTTTCCTTTTATTGGCCAGTCTCAGATATGGCTTTTTCTTTCCCACTCTGCCTAGAAGGCCAGCATCCCGGAATCACCTCTTCACTGCGGACGTTGACACTGGCGTTTTACGCGTACCATTTAATGAAGCTGCCAGTTCAGGACCTGTGAGGCGTCTATTTCTCAAACTAGAGACTCTAATGTACTTGTCTTCTTGCTCAGTTGTGCACCGGGGCCTCCCACTTCTCTTTCTACTCTGGTTAGAGCCTGTTTGTGCTGTTCTCTGAAGGGATTAGTACACACCGTTGTAGGAAATGTTCAGTTTCTTGGCAATTTCATACATGGAATAGCCTTCATTTCTAAGAACAAGAATAGACTGTCGAGTTTCATATGAAAGTTCTCTTTTTCTGGCCATTTTGAGAGTATAATCGAACCCACAAATGTGATGCTCCAGATACTCAACTAGCTCAAAGGAAGGCCATTTGTATAGCTTCTCTAACCAGCAAAACCGTTTTCAGCTGTGCTAACGTAATTGCACAAGGGTTTTCAAGGTTTTTCTAATCATCCATTATCTTTTTAACGCGATTAGCAAATGCAATGTACCATTAGAACACTGGAGTGACGGTTGCTGGAAATGGGCCTCTATACACCTATGTAGATATTCCATTTAAAAAACAGATGTTTGCAGCTAGAATAGTCATTTTCCACATTAACAATGTATAGAGTGTATTTCTGATTAATTTTATGTTATCTTGATTGAAAAAAAGTGCTTTTCTTTAAAAAATAAGGACATTTCTAAGTGACCCCAAGCTTTTGAACGGTAGTGTATATATTAATTTCCAGAAACACATCATCATGAATGGAAACACGCAAAAGCGTGTATTTGACAAATAAAGTGTGCTGTTGTGGTGACCACCACGTAAATAGGCTACACATCACCCAGGCAGGAGAGAGAGAGTTGGGGGCAGAGGGGAGCCAAGCGGGTTTCAAAGCTTACAAGCTTACAGCAGTCGCCGGGGCTGACAGGCTGATGTTACGACCGGCGTGAAGTTCACCACAAATAAACACGACAGGCTTGTGCATCTTTGTGAAGCTCATAATTATAATAACACAATATTGCAATATTTATTACTATTATTTTTGTATAATAATAATCAACCATCATTCGTTAGTAATGAAAACTCCCGCAGTCCCGATCAATCTCCTCTCCACTTTACACATTACATAACCAAGATTTCTTTTGACATCACAACAATGTCAACACAATCACAACAGAATCTTATTTTATCCAATCAGGTTTTATATTTTGATTATGACTTCATGTCTTTCAACATTGTCACACTTTTCATTACACACATTAGCGGCATCAAAAATGATGGGTTGGGCGTGCGAGGGAGCGTGCTTATTCTGTCAGATTGTGAAATATTAAAACCAATAACATTCTGAATGATTTATCATTCTGTACTCTTTCTCTCCTTTCTTTCATGTATTGTCTTTCAGCTCTTTTCACTAATATAGGTGAAACTAACTATAACAGGTTGCGGCACATGAACGCTCCGTGCAGGTACGCGCTCCTGTGAGATCATTCAAGTTTCAAGTTTATTTGTCATTATACCAAATACAATTATATAATGTAATCAAAATAAAAAGAATGAACATATTCAGCCATTCCATATAATCACATATAACAACCCCTGTGAGCAGTTGCAGGGGCTGACAGGCTGACGTTACCGGCGAAGTTCACGACAAATAAACAGACGTTATCACTGTGAAGCTCATAATTATGATAACACAATATTGCAATATTTATTACTATTCTTTTTTAATAATGATAATCAACTTTCATTCGTTAGTAAAGCTCCCGCAGTCTCAATCAATCTCCTCTCCATATATATAATTTATATTTACAGTTGTTCCGTAGTTCGTTTTCAGCTTCATATCAGATTACGTTAATAATTTCCCCACTTCTCTGCTTCTCTGCGCATAGGAACTTTATGCATTTTTAGAGGTAGTGATCTTGTCATTTTCTCTTCTTGTGTGACATCGCCATCCAGCGATCTTTGTGCGTCAGTACACACTCCCCCATTGTGAAGAGTGGTCGTATGATTCGACACCTCGTCGCGCTAAAAGTAGGTGAGAAAACGTCGCGCTCGCAGTGTTAAGGATAGATAGATCACACCCTGATGGTGGATCTCATCACTGGGGTTTAAGGATAGATAGATCACACCCTGATGGCAGTGGCGGCTGGTGCTAAATTTTTGGGGTGGGGCACAGGTTATGGGGGCATGCTCCACGGGGAAGAATATCAACTTTAAAATCTGGATTAACAGTCGATTTTGGCATGAGAATATATATACTGTAGTACTGTCCAGACAGTTGTCTTGTTTAGCCATTCAACTAGGCATTATTTATTCAAATGGAGAAAGACATGGAACACAATGCAATTGTGATAATAAATGTGTTCTTTGTTACTTCTTTAATTAAATTAAAGTGTACCTTTCTATTATCATACAATATTTCCTTGAACATGTAAACTCTATAATCATACAGTTGTCTTTCTATTAGTTGTCTCTGTCATACTGAACTGTTTGTTATCATCCTGAACTATCTCTGTTGCTCACCTCACCTCAGTTCTGTCTCTCTGTTGCTCTCCTCTCCTGTTGTCTGTCTGTTGCTCTCCTCTCCTGTTGTCTGTCCGAATATCGGTTGTTAAGTCGCGACGTGTTTCCGGGTCCAAAGTTGGCTGAGGCGCTGTCTTCGAAATGCCGCAATAATAATAATAATAAATTATATTTACAGTACAGGCCAAACGTTTGGACACACCTTCTCATTCAATGCGTTTCCTTTATTTTCATGACTATTTGGTACATTGTAGATTCTCACTGAAGGCATCAAAACTATTAATGAACACATAGGAATTATGTATTTAACAATAAAGTGTGAAATAACTCAATAACTAAATATGTCTTATATTTTAGATTCCTCAAAGTAGCCACCCTTTGCTTTTTTGTTGTTAATAAAATATATAATAATAATATTAAATATAATATGTGTTAATAATAATATGTTGTTATATATATATATATATTTAATATTATTATTATATATTTTATTAACAACAACAACAAATTATTTTATTAACAACAAAAAAGCAAAGGGTGGCTACTTTGAGGAATCTAAAATCTAAGACATATTTAGAGTTATTTCACACTTTTTTGTTAAGTACATCATTCCACATGTGTTCATTCATAGTTTTGATGCCTTCAGTGAGAATCTACAATGTAAATAGTCATGAAAATAAAGGAAACGCATTGAATGAGAAGGTGTGTCCAAACTTTTGGCCTGTACTGTATATAGCGCTCAAATACCCTGACAATATGGGGAAAACGGGAAAGTGCTGTGTCCCTTGTTGTATGAATAGATCCAAGTCTTAAAAACGATTAAACTGTCATTCTACCGCTGTAGTACACTGGTATTCTGGTGCGGAGAATTTCTGGTTTAGACCCGGAAATTGCAAAACGTCACGTTTGACTTCAGACTTAACAACCGGATATTCAGGGATATTCAGGGCATTTTTTAATTTTTACTACCCTTAGTGGTAGTGGCCCTAGGCTGCAGCCTAGGTAAGCCTATAATCTGCGCATGCTCGGGGCGCATTTTTTGCGCCCCGACCGAGAAATAGGAGACAGCCAATTGGAGCACTGCTACAGCTCACGTGTAAGCCAAAAGTATTTGCAGTGCCATAGACCGCCATTCGGCCGGCGTCCCGACTCCTCCCCTATGTATTTTCAGTGAATTTTACACACACACACAGATAAAATGTTTATTGTATTGGAGGATTTTTAATGAATGCTGATAGGCGCCGACAGAATATCAGCCGCATTTTGTGAATAAACAATGTTTATTTTTTTAAAAACTTTTACAAGTCGCAACTAGGAAGTGAAGGTGGGGGCGGCGCCCTAGCGCCCTCTATTGGCCAGCCGCCACTGCCTGATGGTGGATCTCATCACTGGGCTTTAAGGATAGATAGATCACACCCTGATGGTGGATCTCATCACTGGGCTTTAAGGATAGATAGATCACACCCTGATGGTGGATCTCATCACTGGGGTTTAAGGAGAGTGATGGTGGATCCCATCACTGGGGTTTAAGGATAGGGACAACCTAATTTTGTGTAATATTGTTAATGCCTATTAAATGATGTCAGTTACGCAAGTGTCTATTAGGGTTCAAGGAGCTAGGAGCTATTTCTGGCCTTGGATTCAAATATTCTTGAAATCAATACTGTACTATGGTACAAGGAGGAATACGCAGGAAATATGCACTTTCTCTGGTAGATGTAACGTCTACAGGTGAGTAATTGACACAGTGCTGTGCAGTACATACTTGACAGCCTGACATACTTCAGTGTCTTAAATTGCCAGTTTTCCTGACTGGAGTATGAATTTATTTCAATATTCATAAGCAGTCTGTTCTTGTATAAACTGTTCCAAAGACTATAAGACCAACATTGGGAGGAAGGCTGTCAAAACACTATCATGTCATGATGAAACAGAGGAAAGATATCCATTACTTTTGACATTTCATTAATGAATAATTGTTGCATGCATAAATATTAATAAATACAATGAATTAGTTAATTCATTAATGTGTACCAAAGAATATATGGGAACGTACATGTTACAGCTCTGTGCATTCTGATATCATCTAATGATATATATGTTAATTAATTTAACCGTTCACATGGGTGGAGAGTAGCTCATTATCTAGACCTGGACCATTTCTAATAAACCCCTCAAAAAAAGTTCGGAAACACTTTTTGTGTTGATTATTCCTCCCCTTTAATAATACCAATTGGTATTGTATTTTATATTGTTGGAAAGCCTGATTAGTCACCTTTACAACGAGGTACAACTTGTAAGGATCATGCATTCGTGGAATGAGCAACACAGCTAAACGTGTGGGTAGCGGCCCAAAAATATTTGCCAAAACCCCCTATATTCTTCTGTTGGTATTCACTCTCGTTTTGAGTTGCTTGGTGGATTGGATGATTGCACTCTCCCACAGTAATAAGGAAAAAACAACACATATTGGCCATTTTTACGCTTTATTAATTTTACATTGTCAGGGACCTCAGTAGTGTGTGGAAGATCCATACGCAGTCACAACAGCTTGGCACCTCCTCCTCATGCTGGTCACCAGCCTGGTCACACACTGCTGTGGGATGGCATCCAATTCCTCAACTAGGATTTGCCGCAAGTCAGCCAACATGGTTGCGTTGGTCACTCTGGCACGCCCAAGCTGATCCCACAAGTGTTCAATTGGGTTGAGGTCTGGACTCACGGAAGGCCATTCCACCCTCTCCACTCCCAAATACTGGAGGTGCTCTGTGATGATCTTAGCTCTGTGGGGGCGAGCGTTGTCATCATGGAGGATAGAGTTAGGTCCCAGATTCTGGAGATATGGGATCGCCACTGGCCCCAGAATATCATTCCTGTCAATTAGGTGCCATTCAGGTGCCAGTCACACACCTGTGACTGACATACACCTGCCAGCAGTGGCGGCTGGTGCTAACATTTTTGGGTGGGGCACAGGTTATGGGGGCATACTCCACGGGGAAGAATATCAACTTTAAAATCTGGATTTACAGTCGACTTTAGCATGAGAATATACTGTATATAGTACTGTCCAGACAGTTGTCTTGTTTAGCCATTCAACTAGGCATTATTTATTCAAATGGAGAAAGACATGGAACACAATGCAATTGTGATAATAAATGTGTTCTTTGTTACTTCTTTAATTAAATTAAAGTGTACCTTTCTATTATCATACAATATTTCCTTGAACATGTAAACTCTATAATCATACAGTTGTCTTAAAAAACGATTAAACTGTCATTCTACCGCTGTAGTACACTGGTATTCTGGTGCGGAGAATTTCTGGTTTGGAGCCGGAAATTGCAAAACGTCACGTTTGACGTCAGACTTAACAACCGGATATTCAGGGATATTCAGGGCATTTTTATTTTTTTACTACTCTTAGTGGTAGTGGCCCTAGGCTGCAGCCTAGGTAAGCCTGTAATCTGCGCATGCTCGGGGCGCAATTTTTGACAGCCAATTGGAGCGCTGCTACAGCTCACGTGTAAGCCAAAAGTATTTGCAGTGCCATAGACTTGCATTCGGCCGGCGCCCCGACTCCTCCCCTATGTATTTTAACAGTGAATTTTACACACACACAGATACAATGTTTATTGTATTGGAGGATTTTTAATGAATGCTGATAGGCGCCGACAGAATATCAGCCGCATTTTGTGAATAAACAATGTTTATTTTTAAAAAACTTTTACAAGTCGCAACTAGGAAGTGAAGGTGGGGGCGGCGCCCCAGCGCCCTCTATTGGCCAGCCGCCACTGCACTTGAAGCTCAAAACGAGAGTGAATACCAACAGAAGAATATTGCAGGGGATTTTTGCAAAAATGTTTGGGCCGCTACCCACAAGTTTAGCTGTGTTACTCATTCCATGAATGTATGATCCTTACAAGTTGTACCTCATTATAAAGGTGATCAATCAGGCTTTCCAATGATATAAAATACAATACCAATTGGTATTATTAAAGGGGAGGTATAATCAACAAGAAAAGCGTTTCTGAACTTTTTTTGAGGGGTTTATTTTCCCTGCTACACCACCTTTTAACCTCATTATGAAAACATTTGATTAGAGAATTATTTTAGTTTGACCATTAGTTCCCTTGAAAAGGAAGGGATTATGTTGTGTACTAAGGATGGTTCCTCATCTGTGAAAATAAGTGCAAGTCCTTTTTGCTTGATATTGTTTTCTTAAGTCATATTATTTGGCATAGATGAGGATGAGCTGTGCCAAATGAGCTATCCCCCAAAAAAACACTAATAAGGAAATCATTAAATACTTCTTTGTTGACCTTTTAAAATGCTGCCTCCAAACTCCTTCTATGTAATCCCCAGTTTACTTGGCAGCTTCTTTAAACTTTACTCTTAAAGGAGAAGCTCATGGATTTCTATGACCCCACACTGCTCCATCGCTCCCACCCATCCTTGACCTTGCCAGGGGGCTGTGGCACGTGTGCAGAGAATTAACGATCAACAGAAACCGAGCTGGTGGCCCAGGATGCCCTGCTCCCCTCAACACACCAGTGGGACACCTGGCCCCTAGACTTGCCCATCCCCATCACCACTCACACTCTTCATTTCCTCCTCCTTCTCCTCCTCCTTTCTGATAGATATTGCTCTGGATCTGTGGTTGCCAGAGGGCTCTGATGAGAATATTTGACATTTAAAAGGTGAAGAAAATAAATCTGTTACAAAGTTCCAACATGATGTGTGTTTGAAATGTGGCCAAGCTCACTGCTCATCCACCTTGACAATATCCCTCAGGTTTCTTGTTTCATAAGGTTCATATTATATACGTATTTATTATATAAGTATTTATTAAGTGCACATGTGGAAATTCTGCAACAATGCCGACAACAAAGCATGAGAATATGCTGTATGCTGCATGGAAATACCACACATCATTTTTAATAGCTATGTTAAGTAGTCTGATTGCAGATAACATCAGTCAATCCGCTTGTTAGGTCGTGACGTGTTTCCGGGTCCAACGTTGGCTGAGGCGCTGTCTTCGAAATGCCGAAATAATAATAATAATTAATTATATTTATATAGCGCTTTTCTGAGGCTCAAATACCCTGACAATATGGAGAAAACGGGAAAGTGCTGTGTCCCTTGTTGTATGAATAGATCCGAGTCTAAAAAACGATTAAACTGTCATTCTACCGCTGTAGTTCACAGGTACTCTGGTGCGGGGAATTTCTGGTTTGGACTCGGAAATGGCTAAACGTCACTTTTGACGTCAGACTTAACAAGCGGATAGAGGTGCACAGAGAGGGCATTATCTGTATCTGTATTCGGATAGAACACCGGAAGTGGTTTTGGTTTATAGTCACGTTAAATCGGGCAAATGTTTTATTTTCTAACCTAATACTCATTTGCAATGCAATTGTTGTGCCTTCAAAGCATCACATTGATTTCATATTGGCATATAATTAATTATGAAATATATTTCCATATCCCCATTACTGTACATTTAATCTCTCTCTTTCTCCCTTTTATTTTTATTTTTACATTGAACAATCAGAAACGGACAAATATATTTTATACATTGAAAGATACTGTTTTGCTTTGGAAATATACATTGTAGCTGTAGCCACCCATTTCGTGTGGACAGTTGACAAGGCATTTATATTGGTTAGCATGTTGTCTGCTTGTTGGTGTTTGAATGTTGTTGTTTGTTTCTGGTTATTTGTGTGGTGTGGTCTCGTTTGGTCTGCTCTCGCGTGGTTTGGGAAATCACGCGTCAGTTGTCCTTTTCCGTTGCCGTTTTGGTAATGGCGGCATTTTGAGACGGAGCGGCCGTTGTTCTGGACTTGCTAGGGCAGGAACAGCTAGCTTCGCCAAGACTACAGATTCATAGACAACATTCCCTTTATAGCATGCAGCCAACGAGGTATTTTAGTTTTGTGTGTATTTAATTTGTATTGAACTGTGTTGTAACACAGGGCTGCCAAGTTTCACCAAAACTTTGGAGTGAGATTTTTTGCCGGTGGAGCGACGCAAAACTGAGCACGTTTGGCAGCAGCGGCCCCTCTCTCCCACCCAATTATTATTATTATTATTATTATTATTATTATTATTATTTGCTAATTTCCTACAATTTTACATCATAATAAACCAGCACAAGAAATGAAAACAATTGGAAAATTGTATAAAACAAGACAAATTCAGACAGTAATAAAAATATATTATATTTATTATCATCTATCTATAAATAAATCAATCATGTAACATCAGAATAACTCTTTTAACTGTCAATCAACCATGTAACATATTAATCACTCTTTTAATTGTCAATCAACCATGTAACATATTAATCACTCTTTTAACTGTCAATCAACCATGTGATTGCTAACCCCCCTAATTGATCAACCCCTGCTGTCCAGCAACCCGCTCCCTAGCCCGCTAACCAGCTGGTTGATCCTGAGCAGGAGACTGTCCTCTGCTCTCTGTGGAGATAAGCGACAGTGGAAAGTTGTGTTTACTTACTATCATACCTTACCTTACTATCATGCTATCTGCAATGTCCCGTTCTCGCCGTCCGCTATTGTTCCGACCGGCCAAAGCAGTTCGCTATCTAATTACACACATACATTACTCTATCTATCTAGTTATATATATATATATATATATATATATATATATATATATATATATCAGTTACTCTCTTTACTCCATAAACCGCCTAAATAACTCAACAACACTGAACCCTCCATCTTCATTACTGTCTCCACTCACACGACCATGAGCTCGAGGACCCATTGGGAGTGGCAGACGTGTCAGCCAATGGTTAAACAGTATAGAAGCTAACCACCGCTCCTTCACAAATAGCAACCAATGGGATTAGCCGTAGGTGCCGTGCCTTAATAATTTCCACGATCAAGTTAGGCTGTCGCTGTCATTGCCGCAGAACAGACAGAACCAAGGGGGTCTGTGAGAGAAAATTATTATATGTAATAAGCTACATTTAAGAACCAAACATCATCTTGGGTTGAATGTCTGCAGCGGGCTGTAGAAGATGATTTCCTGTTGTCACACAATAGAACCAGTTTCTCTACTTGAAGCTTGACATGGGCTAAGACAATAGACACATTTACATGATTGCAAAGACCTGATTGCCCTACCATCTAGAGCAGTTTTGGACCTTTGTGTTGCCCCAGACCCAGTACTCTAAGACCAGACTAAACCAGTTTGTGGCTATTGTGTTCCCTTTTCACCTTTGTGTAACTAGGAGAAAGTGGGGGCCGATTTCCCCCTTAACCTTCATCCCCCATCATCTTCCTCAATGTACAAGTCCACACCCATTGCTCATGATTGGTCTAAACCTCACCTGAGGGAGGACCCCTTACCTGAAGGTACCTGATTGTATAAATACTGAGATGAAATGAATGATCTGGACTTTACGAGGAACTTTCACTGTTAAGACTTGTCTGACGTGCTTGTAAACTTCCTCCTTCTGCAGAAGAATATTAAATATATTTTCTTATACATCTTGAAACGAAACAGGCTGCCATTATTGAATAATTTGCTCTAACAGGTCTCTCACAGATCATTCTGCTAATCACCTGGATGACAATTTGAGATTTCAAAACATGTCACACGTCACGAAACTCATGTCCAGTAGCTTTCTTTCAAGGAATTTCAAAAATAAAAGTCCCGTAAAACAAATTGTTATTTCTCGCCGTGAGAAATAGAGTTGCGGCGTGAGAGCGTGAGAACTGGTTGAAATGCGTGTGTCTCACGGTGATTGCGTGAGACTTGGCAGCCCTGGTTGTACATGCGATGTTATGTCGTTATGCTAGCAAAGCTAACTGTGAATGTTTGTTCTTATAGTTTGCACGGTGCTGTTGGAGATTAATAAAACCAATACATCAGTAGAAGAAAGCCACTTGTGTCATCGTGCTTGGAGGGAGTTACATACATAATTTACAGTAAATATATATAGAAAAAATATCCTTCAGTTCAGCGCTAGCGTTTCTTGATGCATTAATGTTACTGCAGTTCGCTAGGTAAAGGGGAGTTATTACTTACGATGCCAAAGTTTTGCATCGTGGTTGCTCTCACCTGCTCAGGTGGGGATGACTACAGAATAGCGATCACTTTTCAATAATGTGTAGTCAATAAAATTACTAGTTAGTGAAATAGTCCTATGTTGCAAACAGAATGGGCATTTTTATATTGTGGCCATCCACAATGATATGAATCGATTTGAAGACACATAATGGCTCAATCATGGCTGTTTTTCTGAATAATAATGGACAACTCGGGAAGATTATGTATCTGTTTCCATCGCACTATTTGTGCTTTCCTGAATAACATATTGGTATTTAGGTACATCCCTAGTAGCCAACAGTAGAGCAGTTCCCATGCCTACTTCTTAGCTTGGACATAATGGTAGCAGGTCCGGCAGAAGAAAATGGCGCACCTTCGCAAAGGTAACTTTGTTCTCAAGCCATGGGTGGAGATGCTGGGTATATACAGTAACATATATAGTATATATATATATATATATATATATATATATATATATATATACAGTATCATGCAAATGAGACCCCACTTCATGTAGCATGGGAACACAACATATCTTAATGGCTTGTTGCATGCTTTCTGAAATAGGCAGCCCACAAAAAAAAAACACTGGGTTGTTTTATTTCAGTTTGTGTGTTAGTAGGGCCATCTGAGACTCAAATGTATATGCACAAGTACTGAGGTTCTCCTTAATATGGGACCTTTAAGTACTGTAGCAACCAATCAAAAGGAAGGTTGGTGAGCAGATTGTTTTGTGCGTGTGCAGTTTCATAATATGAATATGCGTACTGTATCATAGACAAGTATTATATTTCAAGATGTATGAATAATAACACATATTAACTAATAATATAGAATGGGTTACGGTTAATAGCGTAATTCAAGTTTGTTGCCCTATTTTGCGATGAAACACACAGAATGTCATTACATGTTTTATAGTGGACGTTGTCCTAGGAGACCATAAGGATTCTCTATCGTGCAATTTCCACCTGCTCATTAATCATATAGCATGTTGGGTTACTAATGATGCCAGTTAATTGAAAACATTAGCGCATCTCATAGATGAACATTCCTCTTGCTTCACTAGGAGCAGTGAGGGGGAGGAAGCTGTGATATTACAAACACAATAGAGTCAAACCCCTAACAAAGGCTTATTGACACCCAGTCTACCTACCGGTAATTGACAACAGCAAACACAGGTTAAATACAGGAGGGAACTTGGATTCTGATTATGCCATTCAAAAGCATCTTGCGTGTCGGAGAAGAGACAACACTTAGTACTCTATATAAAGGCGGCAAGCAGGGTCATTGTTAGGCTCTTGAAACATCAGCTCATTTTTGGTCGATGGGGTGGGGGACGGGGGGACGGGGGGTGGTACGTAAAGGCAAGGAAGAGTGAAACACCTGGAGGAGAAGGTCTGAGGTCCTCTCCTAGGACTGCTCCAATCATTTAGTTGTATAAAGGAATATATATGTGTGGGTATGTGTGTATGTATGTGTGTGTGTGTGTATGTGTGTATATATGTATGTGTGTATGTGTGTGTGTGTGTGTGTGCGTGCGTGCGTGCGTGAATGTGTGCGTGTGCGTGTGATGATTATGAGACGTGGCTAGTCCCTTGACCGCATTTTGTTTTTCCAAGACTTTCCAACACCTGAGCATTTCCACATGGAACTCTAGCACCCCAAAACTTAAATCAAATCAATCATAAAGCAAATGGCAAATGAACACTTGCTAACACATTGTCTATGCGTCTTTATTAATGTCCATGAACACCCACGGCAGGATTCTGATTTGGCAGCCAGGCAGGCCTGGATGATAGGGAAGGATGGGAGAGGGAAATTACTTGAGTGAGGGTTCCAAGCTTACCACACGGGACGCCCTGTAAGATTCAAGAGAGTGGGGAGAGAGAGAGAGATCAGTGGTAGCAAATCTGGGCCATTTCATTACGGATAGTGTCTGTCCAGAACATGGGAAAAGGATTATTCCAGGATTATTATTATAACAGGATTTATTTGAGTGGATAATTCAGTGGCTGAACTATAGGGTGGAGGTTACAATATCGCTTCATTCACAGCACCCCACTCCAATTTCTCCAGTTAAAGTCTGTGCATGTGTGTCTGTATTTTTGATGAATTGTTTGTTTGTGTGTGTGTGTGTGTGTGTGTGTGTGTGTGTTTACT
Source organism: Nansenia antarctica (assembly GCF_963989245.1). NCBI lineage: Eukaryota > Metazoa > Chordata > Actinopteri > Argentiniformes > Microstomatidae > Nansenia > Nansenia antarctica. The sequence goes on along the minus strand of NC_137689.1, from coordinate 40,025,639 downwards.
ATGTGGGACATGTATCAATGAAAATCTAAATGTTCATTTTAATAATAATAATAATAATAATAATAATAATACATTAGACTTATATAGCGCTTTTCTAGACACTCAAAGACGCTTTACAAACTGAAAAGATCAAGTAGTAATAGTAAAAAGAAACAACAACAAAATAAAAGAAAGTATAGGGGTCTAATTCATTTTTAGATTACTAAATCTAAGTCAGTGTCTTTGTAGGACAATCTACTCTGTATACTGCAATTACACCTAGATTTTGGGCAGAGAAGCGGCGAACAAGCAATGCCAGCGTCCTCTCTCAACCAGGATTTTTTGAAAAGGATATCCAGAACAATATCAGGAACATCTGTTATTAAAAGACTGGATATTAATAGATTGTATTAATTACCTGTGCTGATTTATAGTATTACTGAAGGGTCACCAGACACAATCACTTTGTGAGACAGAAGACACACATCCTGCTTGTGAGGAAACAGAGCACCATTTCAACATTCACAGGAAACTGTAAATCACACTTTCTCACTCAAAACAGTTGAGGTAAGAACAGAGGGAGAGAGAATCTACATGTGAGAGAATCTACATGTTGGGCTCATTTGCTGTGTTTGGGCCTGGGGGGTCCTTGACAAAACAATGACGGAGACGCGCGGAACGCCAGGGAGATTTGCATTTAACAAACTGACGTCTCTTCGCCTGTCATGTAATATTAATGCATGGGCGAACATTGCTAAATTCTCTCCTGTTTTAATGCGTTAATAAGACAACTGGTTCCTCATAGGAGGGTAATTGTGTTCTCTACTGGAGGGAGATGACAGGCCCACACACTCTGGCATGAGGCAGGATGTCTTTATAATGCTCCAATTTACAGCAGGGCCACCTCTACTGTCCTCAGTAACAGCAGCCACTTTTGTCCACTAGCTAAACGGTTTTAGACTGAACCACTGGACTGAACTCTTGCTCCCAACACGTAAGCATAAAGTTCGATGCTTATGTCTTTTCACCCCTTTTTATTTTTCAGATGACTGCAGAAATGAGTCTGAAATAATCTTCCCTTTAAAGTAGTGGTCACCAACCCGTCGATCGCGATCGACTGGTAGATCTTTGAGACTTTCCCTGTAGATCAGGGGTGGCCAACCCGCGGCGGCTCTTTGGCTGTCTGTGTGCGGCTCTTCAATCCATTCATTAAAAGTGTTGGTGTAGCGCTCTCTCTGACAGGCCGCGTTCGTAAATTCGCCGGAGCGCACACTGGGTTTAACGTCATAATGGAACCAAGTAATTTGATTGGACAAGAGACGTGGAGGCACCAACATTCTCAGAGCGAATTTACGAACGCGGCCTCTCTCTTGCTGCACGCTGCTGTAACCCGATACTTTTTTTTCAAGGATCATCTCGAGTCACCAGATCATCGTGTTGCCAGATTGGATTGATTTTTCAGCCCAACCAGAGTCTAAAAACCCACCCAGAGTGATCATAAGTAGCTCGATTGGGCTGGAATCGGCCAAATCAGGCAACACTGTTCCCTAATTGTCCGTTCTGAGGAGAAGCTGTCACGTAACACGGCTTTTTGACAGTTAATTTATTGACAAATTACGGATAACAACAACAAAATAAAAATGTCAGGGAAGAAATGTACAGCTAAACGCAAGTATGGAGATGAGCACAGGAAGTTTTTAGCCGAGTGGGAGAGTGAATATTTCTTTGTGGAGCGCAATGGAAAGCCATTCTGCCTGATATGCCAAACATCGTTGGCACATTACAAAGCTTCCAATCTCCAGCGCCATTTCAGCACAACGCATGCTAACATTGACCAGGAGTTTCCAAAAGACACCGAACTTCGCAATGGTAAATTAAACAGCTTGAAAAGCCAGACACAAACACAGACCAAGTTGTTCCAAATATTGGTTAAGCAATCAGAGACAGTGACACTTGCGTCCTATCAAGTGGCCTGGAACATTGCATGTGCTAAAAAGCCATACAATGAAGGATAGTTTATTAAGAAATGCATCACTGATGTGATGGAAATATTTTCTCCAAATGAAACACTGAAAAAGATGGCCTCAGACATCCAACTGTCACGCCACACCAAGGGACACCAAGGGACAGTGACTTTTGGGGACTTGTCAGCAGAGAGAAGTTTCCTCTTCTCACTGCATGTGCACTAAGAGTGAGTGCCTACTTTGGATCCACGTATCTCTGTGAAATATCATTTTCACCGATGAAAATAATCAAATCAAAGTACAGGAGCCGCCTTACTGACAGACACCTCACAGACTGTCTCAGACTGGCAGTCAGTAGCTATGAGCCAAACTACAAAGCACTTGTAGACAGTATCCAGTCACAACCATCACACTGACTTGAGTGAGTAACATGACTGTTTCGATGTGAAAAGTGATGCTGCATAAGATGACTGCACTTAGCACTGACTGAGACACAAGTACACATTACAGTTCTACTTTATAAAATGATATAATTGTAAATATGTTTGTCAATGTTAATAATATGAGAAAGTACACATTAGTTTTACTTTTGTTTTGATGTGAAAAGTGATGCTGCATAAGATGACTGCACTTAGCACTGACTGAGAAAGTTCACATTACAGTTCTACTTTATAAAATGCTAATTGTAAATATGTTTGTCAATGTTAATAAGTAAGAATAATAATTAAGTCAGTCAAGTGTCAAAATGTCAAGAATGTCAATTTGTTAACGTTGGCTAATGTTACTATGAACAAAATGATTTTATCATACATTCCTCCATTCCATGCCTTTATTTTTTTGTGTTGTAATGAAATGACATAATCAAACTTTGAATTGAATTTCAGTTATGTACAATTCTTAAAGCAAGACAGCTGCCTGATATGCTTGATACAGTCTTCTTTTTTTTTTTTTCATCAATTTTAATGTTGGACCAATGCATTGCATCTAATTAAAATTAGTGATGCTCCGATCTGATCGGCGCCGATCGGTATCGGCCGATATGGCCTTGATCGGTTTTGATCGGAGTTCTCAAAACGGCCGATCAAACATGACCGATCAGTTTACAAAATGGCGTCGCCAGTCTGGAAATATTACACAGTGTCGGAAAGAGACAACAAATATGCCGTTTGTAATGTCTGCTCAAAAGAAAATACCTTGCGGAGGAACGCACGCAAGGTCTTTCAATACCACGAATATCATACGGCATTTGCTGCGTTCGTCGATTCGCTCAGAGAGCGCCGAAGCGCACACTGGGCTCGACGTCATAAAGGGACCGAGTGCTTTGATTGGACGAGAGGCGTTCCACGAGTGCTGGTCAGAGTTCCAGCGCGACTTCACGAGCGTAGTGTAGGTAGTGTTCACCGACGTCATGTGACCCCGTGAGCAGGAAGTCACTTGGCCCATAGCAACAACAACTATTAGCGCGTGAGTTTTAGGTCTTCCTCTGTGCACCTTGCACAAGTGTAGATAGCGAGCGACTTTTCAGCAGCAGGACATATTTTAGATGATAAGAGGAACAGGCTGAGTGCCAAAAACGCTGAGATGCTTGTATTTCTCAAGGCTAATCTGCCAGTGATGCTGCTTAATCAGAAGTAAGGTTTGAGTCTGAAATCTCCTTAGGTGCAATGTTTTTTTGTTTTGTTTTATTGATTATTGCTGACTTGCTGTCTTATCTCCTCCTAAATATGACTTGAAACTGACTGACTTGAAACAGTATTTTATATTTGGCTATAGCCTGTTTATGTTGCAGTTTAGTTTGGGTATGTTTATTGTTCCTCAGGAAAGCTACAGTTACAGTATAAGCTCCAAGTTCTCTAAGAGCCCCTAGTTCCTCTCATTCGAGTGGAATGTTGCACATTTGATGTGACAGTGTACATTTTATTTATTATGATTTTTATTTTCACATTTTATTTGTTTTTCCTGAAGTAAGCTACAGGTGGTTGTGAATTCAATAAAACAGATGCTCGTCAATTCATGATACTTTCTCATCTCCTAATTTCATTTAAATACTTAATATACAATGTCAATGGTGTTAAGAATAATTTAAAACATAAATAATGCTACACAATAAATAGAATGCTTCAATTGCCATTTTCGACGCTGTGATCGGTGATCGGTGATATCGGATCGGCAGATCACTGATTCCAGTGATCGGTGATCGGTGATCGGCACCAAAAACCCTGATCGGAGCATCTCTAATTAAAATACAGGCAAATGAACGTCATTAAGTTTAAAGTACTATCTTGGCTGTCTTTTTCTCTCAACGCTTCAATAGGTAGATCTTGCCTTCACCAAGGCCGAGGTCAGGGATCTTGGGCTTAAAAAGGTTGGTGACCACTGCTTTAAAGGCTGTTGATTGGGGTGCTGGGGTCTGTAATTTGCAATTAACGAACAAGGTCAGGAATTTGATTTGGGTTAAGGTCCTCATTTACATACATACTCCTCCCTGCTCTGAGAAGAAATTCTGTGTTGGTTTGTTAATTTATGATTTATGTACACTCATCGCATCGGAAAAACGCATAGATGTCTCCCTCCGTACTACTTCATCTCCTAGTTCACCCACCCTTTGTTGAATGCGAGCTGTGATTTCTATTGCCTCATCTCAATTGCTTTGTTAATGGAAAGGTAGTGAGGGCAAGGAGATTGCGGCATTCCACCTCCAGTCTCAAAGGGTGGTGATGGCGGTGCTGTCAGCTGTGAAAACGGTTGAAGGGAATGGAAGCCATCTGACATGAAGCCTACACAACTATGTCACCTAGATGGCATACTCCAGGCACAGCAGATTATGATACCAACCGGGGGGGGACTTATTCCAAAACACATATCCCTTCAAAAAGCAGCGAAACAATAAAAGACCACACCAAGTTTTAGTAAACAGTCTGAAAATGGCATTGTATATAATGCAACATTAGTTTTATAAACTCTCATTGCATTATGGCTCATCGCGTTTATTAGATATACTTTTATGGTTGACAATCCTTTGCATGGAATAACTGCCATGAATCTGTGACCCATTGCTCAGCCAGGCCTGTACTGCAGACTTCTTCAGTTGTTGCTTGTTTTTATATATTTTTGCCTAAAATGTTCTTCAGTTGCATTTAAGATTGACATGTCCAGTCAAGACCTTTTTGGCCCTGGTAAACTCCCTAGTTGCTATGGCAATATGTTTTGGGTCATTGTCTTACTGGATGATGAAGCGCAGTCCAATGAATTTGCTTGCACTCAAGCAGATACAATGTTTCTATACATTTAAGAATTCATTCATGCCATCAGCAGTTATAATCACCAATAAAGACAAGTGAGCCAGGTCTAGTGGCTATACTTGTTCAAACCTAATACCTCCTGCACCATGTTTCACAGAAGAGGTGGTATGCTCCTATCCTCTTTTTCTTTCCTCCTGCAATTACTTGTATAACTTGGAATCTGTTCACCTTTTTACAGACATCTTTTTAGTTACTTCTTTTTTTTAGTTTTAGTTTTTAAACTAACTGGTTATTTCGTTTTCTGAAAAAAACCCATATTATTATTATTTTTGGACAGATATAGTGAAGACGGACAGGAAAGTAAGGAAGAGAGGGCATGTCAGCAGGGCATTTGCCGGATGCAAACCCATGCCGACATGAGCATATGTGTGCACTGTAGACCGCAGTGCTAGAACACTGGACCACCCCAGGACACAGGCACTTTTAACTGTAACCTGACCATCCTTTTTGAGGATAACTAGTGGATTGTACTCAGTACTGCAGTGAAGCGTCTGTAGTTTGGTTTGTGATGAACTATGTGGATGGCAGTCTCTGACACATTCATGCCTACCTCCTGGAGTGTATTCATGATATGTGGGACATTTAATTTTTTCTTGATTATGGTGAGCATTCTTCAGTCATCCACTGTAGAAGTCTGCCTTGACCTTCCAATTCGTTTGTGATGTCTGAGCTCACCAGTGTTGTTGTTTTTATTTTGAATGTTCTTCCAAACTATTGACTGTTGAGGTTTTTCCTGATAATTTTTTTGTATAGATTTCTTGTCTGAATAATTGCTTCCTTGACTTTCATTGGCACCTATTTGGTCCTCATGTTGACACAGACACCAATAGCAAACTCAAAAGGCAAATCCAAAGTTTACAGTAATCCTAGACATCGGCAGCTCTGTTGTGCCTGCACATTGATGTGATGAAACACACCTGATTTACCAGAAACACCAAGCTGGCCGTCCCATTACTTTTGGGTACCCTAAAATAGGGGGACTATACATCTCTTGGGGACAGCTTTTATGCTGTTGACTCCACTCAGTGTTTAGCTCCAGTATTTTAAGGCCTTCTTTTTGAATATCATCTTCTTTCCCGTCTTGGTTATCATTGAGGAGAGAAGGCCATACAAAAGAGGACTTCAGCTTTCTGTCCCGAGTCAGAGACAGTATCAGTAGTCAGGGCTAGCAGGTTTTCTTTACTTTGTAACCCAACAAGGGAATGTTCTGAGCCCTGTTTCTGTTTATACATAGAGAGACAGAGCTATGGATGCAAGGAGTGATCATCCATGAGATAAAAATTATACTGTTGTTTTAACTGTGTTTTGAAGATAGACATTGTTTGTTTGCATCGTTTACAAGCAATGGAGTCAATTACTGACAGAACTAAGCTCATGAGGCATTTATGAGTTATATTCTTCAAGAATCAGTGGCTATAACTTCTTAATGTCATCGATTAATTTTGTTAAAAAATGGACGCACCAATCCCAGATTGCCCGTTTAAAGCCTTGGATGCTTTGTTCATTACTAGCAGAGTGAGGTATGGAGATGTCCATTTGTTGGCATTAGTGTAACAGTGTAATCATTGAATTAGATCAATATCAACAAACAATTATACACTGGTTGTGATTATTTAGGACCTAAGAATCAGACATTTTAAGAGCTTACATGTTGTATTTTGAAGAGCTTACATAGTAAATGTAAAAGTAAAACAGAACACAAAACTGAAGCAATAATGACATGTAAATAAAATATAAATATACATACAATATACATATGCACAAAGGTCTACACTAGTCATTTGCTTAAGTTAACAAATTAACATCTTCTTTCAGTGACTATGCATTTTATGCAAATACGTCAGTAAAGTCCACAGACAAATCTGTCGGCTCTTGCTCCACTGAACCCAATGAAGGTTGAAGGTTGAAGGCTGATGAAGGGTACGTGTCTGTTGTTCGCAGGCTGTGTGCACACTGCAGGGCTTCTATTCATATGTAACTGCTTTGATCATGTAAATAACTGTTATTGTAAGTATGTTTATGCTGCTGATATCACCATTACGATTGAAATGGTTAAGTCATACATAAATATAAGGTCAGTTAAGATTCACCATGATGAAGGTGAAGATACAGTGAGGAGCCCTTGTTGGGAAAGCCTAAGGAAATTCAAGGCAGAAGTGTGCGGGGGAGACCTGTTACATGCTTGTCACACTCCCAACCAGTCAATAGGCAGCTCATAATAGAACAGTCAATCATTTTCACTGATCCCCACATGGTGTTTCCAACAGAATTATAATTACATATTATTCCAAAAATAACACAATTTCAGTACATCCTCCTCACCTGTCTCCAACACATTGGCATAACCGGCACCGCCCTCTCCTGGTTCAAGTCCTACCTCTCAGACAGACATCAATACATCTCAATAAATAACTGTAAATCCTCCACTGCTCCAGTCACCCACGGTGTCCCCCAGGGTTCAGTGCTAGGCCCCCTCCTCTACATCCTGTACATCCTTCCCCTTAGACAGGTCATCCGCCGCCATGGCTTCCACTGCTATGCCGATGACACCCAACTCTACCTCTCCTCCAAAACCATCTCCCCTAACACCCACACTACCTGCCCCAGCGTCATAAAATCATGGATGCAACTGAATTTTCTGAAACTCAACTGCAATAAATCGGAAATCCTCATCATCGGCCCAAAGTCCCTCACCCATTTCACCCAGACATTCTAACTCAACATCGATGGTTTCACCATAACCCCCTCCACCCACGTCTGAAATCTCGGCATCATCTTTGACCCCACCCTCTTGTTCCTTCCCCATGCCAACCAGGCTTTTTTCCACCTCAGGAACATTGCCCGCATCCGACCCTCCCTGTCCTTTTCCGCTGCTAAAACACTCATCCACGCCTTCATAACTTCCCGACTCGACTACTGCAACAGCATCCTCTACGGTTTGCCTAATAACATCCTAAACAAATTCAAATACTGCTGCCCGTCTGCTCACCTCCACTCGCCGCCGTGACCACATCACCCCTGTCCTCCAAAATCTGGCTCCCGGTCAAATACAGGATCCAATTCAGCAGCTACTAGATTGAAATCAAGTGTAATACTGAAACACAACTGTGTACATTTCAAACCTGCAAACTGCGACACTTTAAATGAATGTGCAATAACACTATGTGCAATATGACAACCCTAGGGTACATAAGGTTCAGAGAATAGGACATGTTAGAATAGGTATAGCATAGCATAGAGTACAGCACAGTGTTTTATTTGTATAGTATAGTATAGTGGATAGTGTACATAGCCTTTATTTATGTAAACCAGCTCTTTTCCCTTCTTGTTTTTATTTTTGTTTTTTTTCCTAGCACCAGGGGAGCCCCCCCTCCCAAATTTCGTTGTTTGGTACCTGTACTATATCAATGACAATAAAGACCATTCATTCATTCATTCATTCATTCATTCATTCAAATACAGGATCCAATTCAAAATCCTACTCACCACTTACAAAGCCATCAACAATCAGGCTCCCTCCTACCTTGCCGACCTCGTCCCCCTCCACACCCCCTCCCGTTGCCTCAGGTTTGACGACCAAAACCACCCTCAAGATCACCAGGACCAAGCTCCGGACCTGGGGTGATAGGGCCTTTTCAGCCACAGCCCCATCCCTCTGGAACGCCCTCCCCAACCACATCAGAGAGGAAAGCCCTACCCAACCACCGCAGAGAGGAAAGCGCTACAGAGAGTCGCTTCGGCCTCTACAGAGATTCATCACCTCATCCAATGTTAAAATAGAACTCTTTAATGCACACGCAATCTATCAACAATAAGTCCTCCTTCATACAAGACTACATCATGGAAAATGGACTAGACATCATGTGCCTTACTGAAACTTGGCACCAGCCTGAGGTCAGGGCTGCCAAGTTTCACCAAAAGTTTGGAGTGAGATTTGGTGGTGGAGCGACCCAAAACTGTGCACGTTTTGGCAGCGGCGGCCCCTCTCTCCCACCCAATTATTTTTGCTAGTTTCCTGCAATTTTACATGTTGTTCATAATAAACCAGCACAACAAATGAAAATAATGAACATTTTATAAAACAAGACAAAATATGAAATCTAATAAACAGCCTACAGACTTTAAAAGAAAATTGGGCCCCATCAACAGGACTCAGCCCCTTGGTCAGAAGCAGAAAGACCCTTGGTCATCATCTTATATATAGTGCATTGCTCATAGATGGCTATCATTTTATACAATACATACCAGGGTTTTTCCTGGGTCAGAATGAGGGCCTGGTGGTTGATCTTGTGCGCGCGCAGCGCTCCCCAAATGTTTTTGAGGGACCCCCAATTGATGCACGATATTATCGGCACCGCAATTTATCGGCCCGATAATGGGAAATTAATGTTTATCGGTTTTTATCGGTTTTATAAAATTTTAGCCGATATAGAGCCGATAATATGAAGCCGGAAATATTTCTGCTTCCGGTTTCCGTGCTCATGCTGCTGCGCCTGCGTACAGACGAGAGCGAAACATGAGAGCTTCCCCGGTGTGGACATTCTTCAGAGTTTCTCAGGCAGATTGCGTTTGCAATTTGCAACACATGTTCGACAAAAGTTCGGAGAGGAGGGCAAAGGTCTACGAGTTACAACACAACGACACATCTTGTAGCGGGTAGATAGTAATATCCCTCCCCTGGCCCCTCTGTTTTCCCTTGATAGCTGACAAGCTAACGGGTGAAGTAGCGAGGCCTGCTAGCAGCTAGCCTACAACCCCTAGCCAGCAATGGCTAACGTTGAGGCTAGCGGACCTAGCACAGCCGAGACTAGCCGGAAGACCTGCCCGTGCAGCAAGTCAATGGCTAGCTGGGCCTGGGACACTCACTCTAAGTGCGCAGCGTGTCTGGGATTAATCCACGCCCGGGCCGCTGTTATCTCTACCGATGAGTGTATCCTCTGTGCAGTGTTCCCCAAGAAACTTCTTTGCTGACGGCAAAGTCGCATGGCTAGCCTGTCGGGAGAAGATCCGCTTCTGTGTAAGGCAGCCGAAACGCTGCCATCACAGTCTAACGCGGACATGTCTCCAGGTTTACCGACACCATGCTGGGCGGACTTAGTGCCACATAGCCCTGACATCGGTTTCCCGGTACTGGGTGACAAGGGAATTGACAGCTTTACCGCTGCTCGCTATGACCCTAGGAGAGACTCTGACAATGATGAGGGAGGGTCGCACAACGCATCTAATTACTCTTAGGTGAGCCTTTTTTGTTTTCATAAAAGGAGGCCAGATCTTGGCTAAAAAAAGCATTGTGCACTGTCTATAACATATTCTGTTTGTTAGAGGAAATAATAAATGAACATTTGAAGAGTCAGAAGTGTTCTCTTTGTTGTGTTAACAATAGTGATGTAAGTTAGATTTGGTGAGATCACTATGGAATATTAAATCATCAATCTTTGCTCACTACATAGCCTTTCTTACCTTCAGGTGTGCATGAACTACAGGTTATCAACTGTGAAATTATATCTGTTCTCATATCGGTTCTCATATCGGTTATCGGCCACGAGAAGCGGGTAAACATCGGTATCGGTATCGGTTGGAAAAAATGCATATCGTGCATCCCTATGTATTTGTATTGTACATTGTAATTATTATTATTAATGTACCATGTACCTGGTTATGTTACAGTAGAGAAACAAAAAACAGTTACCAAAACTGAGTATTTACTAGCTAATTGGCAAAAGATTGGTGTGGTGCAACTGAAATTAGTAAACAACTAGTTTGAAACTAGCTAGTAATAACTAGGGGTTTAGTAACTACTAAATGCCTGCATTTAGTAATGACTTACGCCAAATTGGTGCAACCCAGTCCAGTAGGCTACCAGATACAATGTTGTAATGTATGCACATATTTTGCTACCACGGTTACCAGACGGAATTGACAATGTCCAGCCCAACCGGTCTAAAAGCTGCCGAATCCACCCGTCCAGTGTGACCAAAAGTAGCCCAATCTGGCAACACTGCTTGCTACGTTCTTGCAGCTCGCGTGAACACAGGTTCTTCCAACAGCGCTCGCCTGCCGCTTCGATTGCAGACTCAAGTTAACGCGCGTGCAGAAAGATGCCACGAAACTCATGTCCGGTAGCTTTCTTTCAAGGAATTTCACAAATAAAAGTCCCGTAAAACAAATAGTTTTTTTCGCCGTGAGAAATAGAGAGAACTGGTTGAAATGCGTGAGTCTCACGGCGATTGCGTGAGACTTGGCAGCTCTGCTGAGGTTCACTCCGCTCTAAATGAAGCCTGTTCTCCTGGCAGGCCCGGGGTGGCTAATCGGGAGGATCTGGAGATTTCCCGGTGGGCCGGTCTGGTTTTGGGCCGGTGTTCAGTCGTGGTAGTACTTGCAAGCCGATACCGTTCTGGGCGGCTGGGCCGGTACCATTCTGGGCCGATACCATATAAATAGGGTGACCAGATGTCCCGCTTTGCGCGGCCACGGGGCCAATGTCCATCTAGGCGCCGCAACGAAGCGCCGACATGTTCAGTTGCAGCAGAACGTCCAGAATCTATGGACCGTCTTCAGCCTATCAGGATTCATGTTACCATGGCAACGGCTTCACGTGGATATAGGGAGCTGGCTGAATGTGCGAACTACCCGCTGACTCAAAGGGCTCGTAAAGTGAAACTGTGTCAACAATATCTAGTTTTCGTATTTTTTCATAACACCAACTTGAATTTTTAGAGTGCCCACTAATAAACAACAGTTTAACGATCACTAAATACTTATAATTTGTGGATTCACTGTTCTCGTTTGCCGTAGGCTACTGAACATACTGGTAAGGGACCACTTTACTTGTAAACATACTTTTGTTTCAGGATGTGTTCAAAAGCAAGGACTGTGTGTTCATCTATTTATGTGTTTTTAGCATGTTCATGTTCTCAGCATGTTGTATGATGTTATAAAAACGTAGTTAGACGTTCGTAGCGATGTACCACTGTTAGCCGCTAGCTGTTAGCAGCTGTAACTATGGTACAACACACCATACGTTTGTTGCTGCAGCAGAGTTATTTTTCTCCTAGTCTCTGTCTGAGGTGCACCAACATTCAAATACTCGTGTCGTCTTCAATTCTTTTCCGATTTTCAATGTATGATTTGAAAGCTTACAATCTGTAGTTTCAGGCTATGTAAAACACTGAAAATGACTTGGGCAATTGGTTTATCCTTTGACCAGCTGTTATCACTGTCATTGTCTGAATGAGTGCAGAGTTATGTTTTATGTTTTCCTTTAGTGTGTGCGCGTTAGCCTGGACAGCTATGTCAATGCATTTGTGTTGCAAATGGGAGGCAAGTTAGCTAGCTAGATAGCCTACATACTCAATCATCTACAGGCCTAACACTGTCAGGCTACTTTTCTTTATTAATATACTAAATTGATACTGATACTGATACTTTGACTTCACTTTCTGCTCCATACAGATACTTTATTGTGAGGTTCACATTCAAATAAAATATATTTGTTATATAACAATAGTTATATAATATATATACATTTTTATCTGCATAGCATAGTCTATTATTGGATGCTACTGAATAAACCAAACAGAATAGCAAACAGAATGGAAATGCATATACAGTATATATTTTAAATTGGATAGACATAGCTCTAAACTCGGCCAAGGGGGGCGGATGCTACCAGGGGCACCTAAAGTTCTGTCCGGGCCCACATTGTCCCACACAAACATACTCCTTATCCCACATTTGGTTTGTTGGAACCTGGTCACCCTAGTGGTGTCCAGCAAGGGATTGCTGCTATCACAGTAGAAGGCACAGGTGAGCTGTTGTACCAGTGTGGGAACAATGAAGCAAACCCTGTAAATGTAGAGAAGACTGTAGAGAACAGTGAGTCCGCTATTACAGACTAAAATACCAAGGTTGTAATTAAATTATTTTAATATACTGTAATCGGTTGTGAACTAAAGTGGGCCGGTCTGAGGCATGAAACTCCAGAGCTGGTTACAGCTATTTGGAGAAAGTTTGCAGTACTGGTCGCGGTGGTGGCCTAGCTGTTATACATCGACAGGAACTGGAGCTGTCCCCCATCCCTCTGCCCACACAGTCCTCATTCGAGTGCCTTGCATTTAAATGTAAGCCCCCTTTCCCCATGTCCATACTCATCATCTACCGGCCCCCCAAACCTAACTCAGCTTTCATCTCAGAGATGCACGACCTTCTCTCTACACTTTTCTCACCCTCTACAAACATCATAATCATTGGAGATATGAACATTCATGTTGACACCGCCTCCTGTCACCCTGCAGCTGAGTTCCTTCAACTTTTGGATTGCCTCAACCTCCGACAGCATGTTGATGTCCCCACACATTCTAGGGGACACACACTCGACCTGGTCATCACAAACTCCGCCCCCATTACCAACCTACAGGTCTACGTGTCTGACCACAAGACCATCTCAATAGAACTGCTGTTCCCCTCCCCCCACACCAAGCCCAAGCGGAAAATCCACTTCAGGAACCTGAAAAACATCAATCCAGACACCCTGACCCTGGACCTCCAACATCTCTCCTCTGGCTCTGTTAATCTCCCTTCAGTCACTGAGTCAGTGGACTTCTACAACCAGTCCCTGCGCAGTCTCCTGGACCTCCACGGCCCTCTCAAATCCTGAACAGTCTCCTTCTCGCACTCAGCCCCCTGGTACACCTGCGAGCTGCGGAAGATGAAGACGGCTGGGCGTGTCCTTGAGCGGCGTCTCACGGCCTCGGGATTGACTGTTCACAAACAGGCCTACAGAGAACATCAAAAGGCCTACGCTAAATCCCTCAGAGATGCTCGCTCACTGTTCTACTCTAACATCATCAACAATAGGCCTGGCAACTCTAAGCAACTCTTCACCACCATAAATCACCTTCTCAAGTCACAAACTCTCTCGCACTCAGAAGCCACAGAGGAGAGGTGCAACAACTTCATCACTTTTTTCAGGAAAAAAGTTGACAACATCCGCTCTCTCCTCTCCAGCTCCGTCGTCCTACCTGTCACGACTGCTGACCCACAGCCTGGGATTACCCATCCTCTCTCCTGTTTTTCGGCCATCACACAGCGAGAGGTTGAGGACATCATTAGGACGATGAAGCCTTCCACCTGCACCCTGGACCCCTTCCCCACAGCCCTGGTGAAGTCCAATCTCTCCGCCATAAGTCCTCTCATCACCAAGATCATCAACCACTCCCTCCAGACTGGCCATGTCCCATCTGCACTGAAAACTGCTGTCATCTGACCACTTCTCAAAAAACCCACCTTAGACCCAGAAGTTCAACCACAGGCCTATCTCCAACCTTCCTTTCATATCCAAGGTACTGGAGAAAGTAGTTGCAGTTAAACTCAAGGATCACAAAATAACCTCTTTGAGTTTTTTCAGTCCAGCTTCCGCCCTGGCCACAGCATGGTTAGGGTCACCTGGTCAGGGTCACCAACGACCTCCTAATGACAGCAGATACTGGCTCCCCATCCCTCCTCATTCTCCTGGATTTAACAGCAGCTTTTGACACCATGGACCACAACATCCTCCTTCACCGTCTGCACTCTACCATAAGCCTCTCTGACACTGTCCACAACTGGTTCACCTCATACCTCACTGGTAGAACTGAGCACGTCACCCTGGGAAAGGCAAAATCCCACAACGGCACCTGCGGTGTCCCCCATGGCTCGGTGAACCTTGTTCACATTATACATGCTTCCCCTTGGCTGTGTCATCCGCAGGCATGGAATGTCATTCCATTGCTATGCGGATGACACACAGCTCTATCTCAGAGTCAACCCCACCTCCTCTGCACCCCTGCCACTATCCACACTAACCACCTGCCTGGAGGAGATAGAGGCGTGGATGAAGCTCAACTTCTTACAACTGAACAGCTCCAAGACTGAAGCCATCCTAGTCGGCACACCACACCAGGTCTGGTCATTCACCATCACCAGCATCACCTTCTCTGGCCAGAACATTCCCCTCTCTACATCTGTCACCAACCTGGGCGTCAAAATGGACCCTCACTTCACCTACGAGACCCACATCAAACACATATGCAAGACAGCCTTCTTTCACCTCAGGAACATCGCCAAACTCCGTCCCGCACTCACTCCTGCAGACGCAGAGAAGCTCGTCCACGCCATTGTCTCTTCCAGACTGGAGTACTGCAACGGACTTCTCATGCTAGGATTCCTAGCAACTGCCTCCAGAAACTCCAATACATCCAGAACACCGCTGCTAGGATCCTGATGAGGCTGCGCAAATACAACCACATCATCCCCATCCTCAAATCAAAATTGGCTCCCCGTCTCCCTCAGAATTGAATTCAAGGTCTCCCTCCTCACCAGTGCATCGTGCAGTGCTCATCAGTGCATTCATGGAACTGCCCCCCCCTACCTCAAGGAACTCCTCCATACCCCTCAGACCTCCTCACGCACCCTCCGTTCTACTGCCACCAACCTCCTCAAGACCCCCAGGACCAAGCTCCGCACCATGGTAGATCGGGCCTTCTACTCGGCTGCTCCCAGGCTGTGGAATGCTCTCCCTGACCAATTAAGGGCACCACAGTCTTAATAGAGCCTTTTTTTTGCCTTTTAATTGAAAATGTTTATTGTTTTATCTTCTTTTTTTTAATTGTAGCACTTCGAGATTCCTTATGTGATGTGCTTTTACAAATAAAATGTATTATTATTATTATTATTATTATTATTATTATTATTATTACATGTACATTTTTTAAATATATAGCGTGCTAGCAGTGTTAGCTAAATTGATTTAGCTAACACTGACTGCTCTTTTAAAAAGTAATGACAAAGGTGATTTGTTCTCGAAACATCACTTTTGCTCAAAGCCAATCAAATGTAATCTCTCGTTACCAGTGATCTATTTAGACCGAGTGTTAAGTAAAAGCCTGAGGCTCCAAGATTAACATTCTCGATTAACCCTTTAAGCCTTGGCCAAGACAATGAAAACTGCCCATACACTTAACTTCTACTTACTTCCCAAGTGTGCCTCCATTCAGTTTCTCTGTCATGATCTCTAGATCAGGCAACTTTTATTTTTAATCAGTTGCGATGTTAATGTTGGGCTGAAATGAATGCATATAAATTATGTATGCATATTTGCATATATACAGTATGTAATATAGGCATACATATACTGTATACTCTTCAGCTATGAGTAGAGTTACATCTGCATTGATTGCCTAGGTTATCTTTATTTTGTTCAGGCTTATGTGTGTTCTCTGTCCCATACCAATGTCCATGTCTTGTAGGGCCTAGCATTTGCTAACACTGGTTAGTGCGTATGTGCGTATTATTGTGTATAACTACACCATGTGTAAGTATGTGCACTGTGTTTGGGCCTGAGTCTTGGACCTAGCAGTCCCAGGGTGGGTCTTGTTTGTTTAGGGCCCCTGCCCGGACACTGAGATGCAGATGGTGCAGGGAGCAGCCCTGGAGTGCCTCTCGACACACTCTTGTAGAGTGCAGGGTCATGTTCTCTCACCGAGTACAAGACAGGAAATCCATTTAATTACCTGTGAAGCAGAAGACGGGGCGTGGGGCTAACAGGGAAGGACTGTGTTCCTGGAGCACTCTGCCAAGCAAGAAAGAGGGAGGGAGAGAGAGTTACCTTGTGTTCCTGGAGCACTCTGCCAAGCAAGAAAGAGGGAGGGAGAGAGAGATACCTTGCCAACCCTTTCAGCCCCCACTCTTGCTCCTCCTCCCACCCCCTTTCTCTCTGGCTTAGCTTGTCCTCCCTCCCATACGATCCTTTGCCCTTGTCTTCTGTTCAGACATCCTTTGTCCTTCTCTATATTTCCCTCTAAATCTCTCTTTTTAGCCCACTCTCCTTCTCTTACCCTTTCTCAACTTCCCCTATGTCCTTCCCTCAAAAAGTCATTCCCTCCTTTTTATAATAATCTCTCTCTCTGTCTCTGTCAAACTTATATATACCACATCCTCTTCTTTTCTGTGTATCTCTCATCTTCAAAGCAATCTCCCTTTTCCTTGACTAAACTTGAGTGGTGGATGTACTGTGATTGATTGAAAACCTTTATTGTCCCCAATGGGGAAATTTTGTTGTCAAACAGCTCAGTTAGGGCAGGAAACATTCAGTACAGAAAACAGAAAAACATTCAATAAAATACATAAAACAGTGCAGGCTCAATAAGTAAAAAGTTCCAAAAGTTCCATCTCCAGGTCTCCCCCACCCTGCCGGGCCTGGTTGTAGAGTCGGAGTGCAGCTGGAATAAAGGACTGTCCAAATCTTTTTGTACTTTGACGGGGGAGAACAAATCTGTGGCTGAACTTGCTCCTCATCCCTGCCAGCTCGCAGTACATCGGGTGGGAGGGATTGGCCAGCATGGCCGCCAGTTTTTTCCCCATCCTCTGTTCTGCCACCACCTCTAGGCTGTCCAGCCCGGTCCCCACCACAGAGCTGGCCTTCTTCACCAGTTTGTTTAGCTTCGCAGCATCCCTGGCACAGATGTTTCCACCCCAGCAGGCCACGGCGAAGAACAGAACGCTGGCAACCACCGACTGATAAAACATTTGCAGCAGCTTGTTGCAGACACCGAAAGACCTCAGCCTTCTCAGGAAAAACAGTCTGCTCTGCCCTTTCCTGAGAAGAGCCTCGGTGTTGTCAGTCCAGTCCAGTTTGTTATTAATTTGTACTCCCAGGTACCTGTAGGAGTCCACCCTCTCGACTTCCACCCCCTTGATGGTGATGGGGGCTGGGGTCCTTCTCTTCCTCCTAAAATCCACCACCAACTCCTTTGTTTTGCTGGTGTTAAGCAAAAGGTAGTTGGTGTCGCAACACTGCACGAAGCTCTCCACCAGGGCCCTGTACTCCTCATCCCTGTCGTCTGTGATGTAACCGACGATAGAGGAGTCATCCGAAAACTTCTGCAGGTGGCACTGGTCGGAGCTAAACTGGAAGTCGGAGGTATAGAGGGTGAAGAGAAAGGGTGACAGAACAGTTCCCTGGGGGGCACCGGTGTTGCACACCACCACCTCAGACTGACAGCCCTGCAGTCTCACATACTGACGCCTGTCTGTGAGGTAGTTGTGGATCCAAGCCGTCAGGGAGTCCTCCACACACATCACTGCTAGTTTGTCAGCCAGCAGTGATGGCTTGATAGTGTTAAATGCACTGGAGAAGTCGAAGAACATGGTCCTCACCATGCTCTGTGGCCTCTCCAGGTGTGTGTAGGCCCTGTGCAGCATGTAAATGATGGCGTCCTCCACCCCCATGCTCTCCTGGTATGCAAACTGCCGGGGGTCCAGGAAGTCCTTCACCTGGGGCTTAAGGTGTTGCAGCACTAGCCTCTCCAGGATCTTCATGACCTGTGGTGTCAGGGCGACAGGTCTATAGTCATTTGGGGTGCTGGGCCGTCCCTTCTTTGGCACTGGGACGATGCAAGAGGTCTTCCAGAGCTGGGGCACCCTCCTCAGTCTTAGAGATAGACTGAAGAGATGTTGGAATGTGTCCGCCAGCTCTCCAGCACACACCTTCAGAACCCTGGGGTTGATGTTGTCTGGACCTCTGGACTTGTTCACATTCACCCTGGAAAGCTGCCTTCTCACCTGCTCAGATGTTATAAAGCTGTGAGTACCGGTGTCTCCAGGTGTGAAGCATGCTCCCTGGCTCCTGGTGTTGGTAAGGGGAGGCAGTTGCTGCTGGGGTGCTGCTGGGGTGTCAGGGGGAATGGGGGCTACTGTTGCCAGGGGTGCGGTACATTGGAGAGGGGAGGAGAGGGTCGGGGGCTGTGGGGGGTGACAGGGGGATGGGGGGTGACAGGGGGATGGGGGGTGACAGGGGGATGGGGGGGGTGACAGGGTCGGGGGATGACAGGGGGATGGGGGGGGTGGCAGGGTCGGGGGATGTGACAGGGTCGGGGGCTGTGGTGGAAGTAACAAAGTTGAATTTAGTTTTATCACATTTCTTTGCTATCACTACCACCACTTCTGTCAGAAGTAGACAATAGCACACTGAAGATATGTAAATTAGTGAGAACAGAGGAGATGCAAAGCAGAAGATTAGGCGGAAGCAAAAGCTACTCACGGTCCACATCCTCATAAATAGCCATGTAGCGTGTCTGTTCGTTGACAAGACTGCTGCTATCAATGACTGTATCCACAGAGAAGGTTTTGTCGATCAACATACTATTCATGGGACTGTGGTCTGTTGTTTGTTACCGACAGTGACTTACATGGCATAGCCAAACATGTTAACTGGTGTACTGAGTTACTTGCTAAGCTGTGTCAGTGTTTACTAGGCTAGCCACACAGGTGTTAGCTTGTTAGTTTGTTTTTTGTTAGCATGGTTTTGTTTGTTGGGTACGAACATACCTTTATTTTGTGCCTGTGTGTGTATGTGTGTTTACTACGCAAGCCGAACAAGTGTTAGCTTTGTTAGAGATATTATCGAAAAGGTAAATACTTTTGTAATGAACGGTAGTGTTGTGTGGAATAAAAAATAATTATTCATTCACAAACTGCACTCCTATTTTGTAGCTTGATGCTAGAGAATGTTGCTGATTTGTAGATTTGCTGTAGAATTGTAGATTTTGCTCTAGATCCAACACTAGCCTATTTCTTTCTGTACAGTGTGTAGGATGACTTCAATAGTACACTATGTTCATGAGAGTATATGGAAAGCATGGAAGCCTACACTATAGAAGTGTCCACACCTCTGACCTGAAATCTGTCTTACAGAATGACGAGGTGAGAGGTTCTGAGAGATGAGACCTTGATGTGAGTCACCAGCACTTCAGGTATTTGTTATTGTCATCGTATAGCAATTCTATTTTATGAACATAGTAGCATTTTGTAAAAATGGTGTGTTGATAACAGTGGGCATTCATTTTAAATGTACTCTTTTATTTTTATTACAGCTTTGATGCCCAGATGGGATGGGAAGGAACTACACAAGTGCTAGATGCATTATGGACTATAATGATAAATGCATACACACAGACGCAACATTATTATTTGTTTCCTTTTGCCATTTTTGACAGATGACAGGTAGATAATGACAGGTAGTTTAATGGGGGAGTGGTTGTCTTGAGGGAGTGGTTGGGGGTGGAGTTAACCAGCAATTTTTTCCACCCATTACCTGCTGGTGAAAAGTGTCTGTGAAAACTTGGAGGCAGAATATCTTGTTTTGTTGATTTGGGGGGTATCAACATTCAGATATGCAAAAACTTAAGTTGCCCTACTTGGGTACCTTTTCATCAGACCCTGTCACATATGTGTATGGGGTGGAAAACGTGTGAAATACCCTAATCAAAGGTTTCTTCCTTATTATAGCCATAATGATCAAATAGGCTATAGGCCTATGTTTCCAGAAACTATATCAGAACACTTCCAGATCAAGTGTAAAACTGCAGTATGTCTCAAGGAAATGTATGTCTATTTTTTACAAATCATGCTTCCACCCTTGATAAGGACACATGTAAAGTATTGATCGAATATGAAAATGTAATTGTACCATTCGCTTCTTTTTGTAAAGTGTCTCTGGATTGTAGAAACATGCTGGCCTAGATCCAATAAATCTTCTGGTGGAAAATGTGTCCTGACCGACCAGATATCACACCCTGGTTCCAGATATTACCCCTGATAATTAAATACCTCAGTAGCCTGTGGAGCTAAAACCTAGATGTTAGCTCTGGAAGCTAACATGACACTTCAGTTCTCAGGCAAGGTTAGCTACCCTTGTAGCTTTGCAAACTACCTCCGCATTAAGTCAATTCTGGTGAGCTTTTTTTTTTTTTTACCGTGGACAGGCATGGATGATGCATATGCATGAGATATGTTTGGTTCACCTCCAAAGAGCCTCTTCAATCACCCCAGCAGCCTCTTTGCTCTGCTCTGTGCTTTTGCTCTCCTATAAAATGGTCTTCACCTCGCCATGGTGTAACTCTCCTGGTCATATGAGGAGAATGGCAACAGCAAGCTTTTCCAGACAGAGGTGCACAACTGTCACATTTGAGGAAAGTTTGGTCTCGATCCCAGCCATGGAAAAGTCACCATGACACCCTCCTGGCTACCAATCTCCGCCAACAGAGAAAGTGATTTCTGCTTCAACTTCGGGACTCTGACAGTTGGAATTTGGAAATGTATATTTCAAATATTCCCCAATCAAAAAAAAACAACGTCTGGCATCATATTTGAGAGCCACATGATAAATCCATAAACAGATGCTGGATTTTATGTGCAAATGACTGCAAGACCCCCGCAAGGCATCTTCAGTTGCAAAAAATCTTGGCTGATTAATCAGAGCAGGTTTTGATAAGCATGAGCGCACCTCATGAAGAGAGGGACGATACACTCCGAAGCACTTTATTTTTTCCACTCACACATATTTATGGGTGGAGAAGCAACTTCGCACAAGGCCAGATGGGGAGGGGGATGCTTGGATCGTTTCAACACGCCATCCCCTGTGTATGTCATTAATGTATTTTCATCTGAAGGAGCTAACCTCCTTCTAATTGGCATATAATTGTTCTTACTTTTATTTACTTAATTAATATTTATAAATGGTATTATCTTTAATAGCACCCAGAGCAGACACTAGTTGCCACAGTTCCAGGCATCCTGTTTTTCCTTTCAGTTATCTGGTTTCACTACAGTTACACTTGATGTATTACGTACTGATGTATTACGTACTGTGTAATTAGATGGTTGACACATTTGTATTAAGCATGTGTTCAATTCTTCAATGGTCTCAACTGTATGGATATTGGCAGACCAATCAGTGCGTAGTGACTGCATTCCGACCTCACAAGCCTGTCAGCTGTCCCAAAATCACTCATCTCAAAGCATTATTCCCTATTGGAGGCAATGACCAAAACAGAGTTTTCAACAAAAATAAATTGTAAATAGTATTCTGGGGGTATTTGTAAAAGTGAAAACTGAAATGTTGGAGTATCTTTCTAATACCAAAATGTACTTTTTGTTTTGCTTTGTACCACTATCATGCTTGGTACGGTAGCTAGCCAAGATTTGTGCTTATTATCTTCCAAATGTATGCTACCTAATATAGTGAATATAACATTCATCTATATTCAGAATGTGTTGGTGTCTGCATACAGCGCGTTGCAGAGCGTTGACAGGAAGTTGTATTCAACCCACGTTGGTTAGATGAAAGCAGGTATACTCAGAGCCAAGGTTTTCAGTAGAACCACTTGGTAGCTAGCCATGTTACTAGCTTATTTTAACTGGGTTCCTGTGAAGTGATTGCAATGACAGTCCACAGTGACACACTCTAGTCTGCTGATTAGCCAGCAGTATAAATACACATGTACATAACGTTGAGGTCTTGAGATGAATGTTTGCTACACACCACAACAACAACTATGGAGGATTGGGACATTGTGGGATTTTGAGACAACTGGAAACATACAGCATCACAATGTTTAACAAACAGTTAACCCTCACAGAACAGAGAGTGGGGAGACAACAGTTTTCCAGGGTTTGGTTCACGAGTTCATCATGCACCATTTGAGCTGTTGAATAGCCCTGAGTGTAAAGGGCTGGTTACTATGGAAGCACAGCATTGGCCATGCACGGTTTGATATGCCTACAAAAGTGCAAATTATAGACAAATTGGATTTATGATAGATCCACAGTATTAGTCGAACATAAACATTTATATTGCTTGACTATGCAAGTGACTATTGTGCCATGTAGACTCAGGCTAAGCACTGAATGCAATCCAAACTGACATCATTTCTGAGAGGAATGCAAAAAGCTTTCCACCACTCATGAATATTACATGAGATTTTGTGTTTGTTTATTTAAGATTATAGACTTTGAAGATCGGACAGGTAAGAATCGTCCTTAGATGTGTGTGTGTGTGTGTGTGTGTGTGTGTGTGTGTGTGTGTGTGCATGCATGCATGTGTGGTCAATTTAATGTGCAATACCCGAGGGATGGTTTGCTTGGGTTGTGTAAGTTTTTGGGCATGCATAACATGAACAGAGGGCACCAGAGGGCAGAGGGAACTCGGTTCTGGCGTGGACCCAGTGCTCTGAGTTCTCTCACCCCTCCTCCCTTCCCCTCCTTTCTCCCAGGCGGGTCAGCCAGCTAACGATCTGCCCGACTAGGTGTCCCAGGAGAGGGGGTTCAACTACAGTTCAGTCCCTGACTCAAAGAGACTGAGAGTGGGAGGGAGGTAGAGAGAGAGAGAGAGAGAGAGAGAGAGAGAGAGAGAGAGAGAGAGAGAGAGAGAGAGAGAGAGAGAGAGAGAGAGAGATCTATTTGACACTTCAACAGCTTCCACAGCATCAGTATAGGGTTTTAGCATACTATGTCTGGCTTGTTTAGTAGACACAAAGAGTGGTAAAAGCAAAGGGATATTTTTTATTTTTAATTTTTATGTAACCTTTGGTTTAATGGATATAATATATATGATGGATAATGTATTGGATTTATGTAGCAACTCCCAGTCATTGCAGCATTCAATTCTAAGCATTACATTCAAAAATCTCAATCAAACACCACTAAAACCTATACATTTACACCATAAATATGTTAAGGTCCTGTTCCAGTATTTTTGAATTGCATCTGTCTTTCTCCTATTGTTGAAGTTATCAATGAAATGACATGATGAGGGCAAGTTCCACAAAATAATGTGCATTAACCAGTTTAAAACGTTTTAAACTATCAGTTAACGTTGGGATAGTTCACCAAAAAAGTCTTAATTTGTTACGGCTCCTCTACACTTTACTCACCTCTGCACATTACTTTGAGCTGCAATGTTTCCAGGAAAAGCGCTATACAAATGAAAGTTATTATTATTATTACACATTTTACACTACTCAAACATTTAAAAATGCATCTTTTAACGGTCTCCTATGCTCACATTGTGTTCGGATTTCCTCTCCCTTTTCTGTATTTAATAGGATGTATGCCTTCCATTGGCCCAATTGCATCAATTGCAACTTCCGGCCACCAGCAACACCCATATCAGTCTACAATAGAAGAAAATGGGGGCACACATACAACCGCCAAAAGGCTCCAAAAGTGATCAAATGCACTGTAGTTTTGCAAAGCTCTTAATATAGTGATTCATGTGTGAAGCTAGCATTATCTCAGTTAGGGCATTTTAAGTCAATGAACAGCTGTTTACACAGATGCAATACAATGTCACATGTTCAAGGGACAAGGCTTATAAGCAGCCAAGTCAATGCTCTTCCACAGCATCAACTTGACATAGGTGTACTGACTATGAGAGCTAGCTTTGTGTGGTCATTCTTGGGGATGTCCAATCTTTCTGAACCCAACATGCATGCCATGTCGGTGAGGAAACTAAAGAGATTCCATCAGGAAGCTGTTGGTTGAGGTCCATTGATTACTGTCATCTTAATCTGTTACTGGAATAAAAATGGCCTTGAATGTCCTGTACATTGTAAGAAGCAAATTTTTTGACACAGTGATTCTGGGGTGTACATTGT
Source organism: Nansenia antarctica (assembly GCF_963989245.1). NCBI lineage: Eukaryota > Metazoa > Chordata > Actinopteri > Argentiniformes > Microstomatidae > Nansenia > Nansenia antarctica. The sequence continues at coordinate 40,000,922 of NC_137689.1, read as the reverse complement.
TATTAGGGAAGATGTTGTTCGGAATATCAAACTATATTTAACATTTGCGCTCCGTGGTTATATTCTATTGTGCTGACACTGGTGACTGTCTATCTTCATGGCTGTTTACAGTGACCAACTTAGTGGTATACAGTAAATAGATTTATGGTATTATTTTGACAACATTGGGCAAACATGAGCTTGTGAGTCGACTGCTTATCATCTAAAACTGGCTATTTTTGGCCTTGAACTTCCGGGTAGTTTCCAAGGAACATATAGTTGATCTTTCTATTTTTTAGAAAGGTTTGTTTAAAAAACATTTTAACCAAATGGGATGTTTTGGAGTAAATCGTTTAGGTAATAGGTTTTATTATTATTAATTATCCTGGGGTGATTATTGGGAGGAACTCTCCAGCTTCTCCTATCACTGTCTGGTAACGTTTTGCATGCTCTGACCTACCTATGCCACATAACACTATCTAACCTACCCGGAACCTAAATTACCTACTACAGAAACTACGGGGGGTGACACCCACTCGCTTCTAACCTAGTGTGTTTAGACAGTGGTTACCTATGTGATGCAATTGTATACCCCAGGGTATCTTATCTAGCCCTTCTCCTGTATACCCCAGGGTATCTTACCTATCCCTTCTCCTGTATACCCCAGGGTATCTTACCTATCCCTTCTCCTGTATACCCCAGGGTATCTTACCTAGTCCTTCTCCTGTATACCCCAGGGTATCTTACCTAGCCCTTCTCCTGTATACCCCAGGGTATCTTACCTAGCCCTTCTCCTGTATACCCCAGGGTATCTTACCTAGCCCTTCTCCTGTATACCCCAGGGTATCTTCTGGGATTGTAGAACCGGGGCTGGTAGATGATTGGATGACAGGGGCTGGTAGATGATTGGACGAAGACAATGGGACAGTCCTGACACCATCCCCCGTGACAGCATCCATCAGCTCCAGCCCACCATCCCCACCTCCCCCAGCACAGCAGGAGACTGGGCCCCCCCACAGTTGCCCATCTCAGAGCCCCCCTCCCCCCTCACCTCAGTGACACCTCTGTCCTTACTAGAAAGGATTTTCAAGAGGAACCCCCGCAAAGCAGCCGGGCCATACTCTGTCTCTCCATCCACCCTGAAGCACTGTGCTGATCAGCTGTCCCCCGTGTTCACAGACATTTTTTACATTTCTCTAGAGACTTGCCATGTACCCGATTGCTTTAAGACCTCTACTATCATCCCCGTCCCCAAAAAGCCAAGGACCACAGGACTAAATCATTACAGACCCGTTGCCCTGACCTCTGTGGTCTTTTGAGCGCCTTGTGCTGTCCCACCTCAAATCCATCACAGACCCTCTCCTGGACCCCCTGCAGTTCGCCTACAGATCTGTAGATGATACAGTAAACTTGGACCTCCACTTCATCCTCCAGCATCTGGACTCAGCAGGAACCTACGCTAGGATCCTGTTCGTGGATTTCAGCTCTGCTTTCAATACAATCATCCCATCTCTGCTACAGGACAAGCTCTTCCAGCTGAGCGTACCTGACTCCACCTGCAGGTGGATCAGAGACTTCCTGTCTAACAGGAGGCAGCACGTGAGGCTGGGAAAACACATCTCTTCTCCCTGTACACCAACAGCTGCACCTCCAGTCACCAGTCTGCTCCTGAAGTTCGCGGACGACGTCACCCTCATTGGACTCATCTCTGGTGGGGATGAGTCTGCCAACAGGAGGGAGATTGACCATCTGGCGACCTGGTGCAGTCAGAACAACCTGGAGCTTAACGCTGGTAAGACAGTGGAGATAGTTGTAGACTTAAGAAAGAACCCAGCCCCACTCACCCCCATCACCCTGAGTGACTCCCCAGTCAACATTGTGGAGTCCTGCCGCTTCCTGAGAACCATCATTTCCCAGGACCTCAAGTGGGAGCTCCATCATGAAAAAAGCCCAGCAGAAGATGTTCTTCTTACGGCAGTTGAAGAAGTTCAACCTGCCAATGACCATGATGGTGCACTTCTACACCGCTATCATCGAGTCCATCCTTACCTCCTCCATTACCGTCTGGTACACTGCTGCCACTGCCAAGGACAAGGGCAGACTGCAGCGTAACATCCGCTCCGCAGAGAAGGTGATGGGCTGCAACCTGACATCTCTCCAGGACCTGTATGCCTCCAGGACCCGGAGGCGTGCAGGAAAGATTGTGGCCGACCCCTCTCACCCCGGACACAATCTGTTTGAAACACTCCCCTCTGGCAGGAGGCTGCGGTCCATCAGGACCAAAACCTCTCGCCACAAAAACTGTTTCTTTCCATCTGCAGTCAGCCTTATCAACAAGACCCGGAACCCCACTGACACAGACTCTTACCCCGCCCCCATAGACACTATATATTGTAAATATTCATTCATATGTATATCTTACCTTATTTTATATCTATGCTTCTTGACGTTTCTTTTGCACTACTTGCTTTTTAATTATTATTATTATTATTATTATTCTTGTGTTGCCTGTTTGCACCAACAACCACAGCAAAGTCCTAGTATGTGAAAACCTACTTGGCAAATAAAGTCATTCTGATTCTGATTCTGATTCTGACAGGGGCTGGTAGATGATTGGATGACAGGGGCTGGTAGATGATTGAACACAGATCAGGGCTGACGGGCCAACGGTGATGGACATGACCCAACGACCAACAGGGGAGGAACCACATGCACACCACTTCACCTAGGGGGAGACAGACAGAAGCAAAACAAAAACAGACACAGGACATAACACAAAACATACCTATTATCTTTTGCCCAAGCTTTGCCAGCCAGCATGCCTTGCCTCCCTTTCAGCTGATGATTCTAGAGTAAATGGTTACTATGTGACATGGTCTGGTGAAAGAGGTAACAAGTCAGGTATCATCAAGTCACGCAAAATGACCACAAATAAAACATTTTTACGAAAGTTTAGTTGTTGAAGAGCCCACTCAATATAACAAACAACAGTTATACTTATAATTTGTGAATTATATCCTCACCGGACGCCGCTATACAACTGCCCGGCTTCCAGCTGCTACACGCGGATTGCGACCCGATACTCTCACGCACGCAAGGCAAAAGGTGGAGGGATTTCTTTCTATATAAATCAAGGTCGGTGCGATGATGAGAAAGTGATTTTACAAACTTGCTCTCCGGACCTGGACTCAGTGAATACCGTTTTTACTCTCACCGCGAATTCACCTCTTTTATATTGGCCAGCGTGTACATTCCGCCGCAAGGTAATGTGCAAGTGGCGCAACGACAACTTGCCGACCAAATATTAGGAGTGGAGAGAAGGAGAGAGAATATGTGACAGGGCATGGTTAAAAAGTCCTCAACTAGGGCAAAATATTTTTTCTGTTTTTCCGGATTATGAAAGGGTAGATTGTAAACTTTAAAATGATGTGTGTTGAAATCTGAAACAAGTTGAAGAAGTTATGGATATTTTAATGCAACCACTCCCTCAAGACAACCACTCCCTCAAGACAACCACTCCCCCATTACACTACCTGTCATTATCTACCTGTCATCTGTCAGGAAACAAACTTGCATGTTTAAATTGCTGAATAATGATAATAATAATAATAATTCAAGATTCATGATTTTTGTATTGCCATGTGTGCCAAAAGTGTATTACATCCCATTATACAAGTACAAGAGAGTAACATTGTTATGGCTTCAGTTCCAGTCGACATTGCTGCACAGCCGCAGAGAGGAATGCGCTACAGAGAGTCGTGAGATCGGCCCAGAAGATCACCGGCGCCCCCCTCCCCTCTCTGGAAGAGCTGTACAACACACGCTGCCTCAGGAAGGCCTCCAAGATCTCCAGAGACCCATCCCACCCTGGGTACGAACACTTTGCTCGGCTGCCCTCGAACAGGCGGTTCAGGACCATGTACGCAAGGACAAACAGACTGAAGCTCAGCTTCTACCCCAGGGCCATTCAGGCCCTGAACACAGCAAAGACCTAGGTTCTGGGCCCTGGACAGTCTGGACGGATTGATGGTAGCTGCTGGATTGAAATCAGGTGTAGTGCTGAGGCACAAATGTGTACATTTCAAGCCTGCAAACTGCGACACTTTAAATCAGGGGTCCCCAAACTACGGCCCGCGGGCCGAACACGGCCCACCCCCACACTTGGACCGGCCCTTTGAACAACGTCGCCCCCACACACTCTCAACAATGCCAGAAACATATTTTGAAAATTCAACTTTAAAGATATGTTTTAATCATATCATATCTGTATTTGATATTAAAGGTTGGCTTTCAAATTAAAATGTCCCTTAGTTATAAACTATTTTCATTAATAACATTATTAGTTAGTTTCACCCGCCCACAGAATGCGGATCTATAGCAGGTGCATGCGAGCTAGAACGAACATTCAGAGAGATGAAAAATGGCCAAACGGTTGGTAAAGAGAAAAGTTGATTCAGAATGCAGGGTTTTTAACCAACAGTGCACACGTGATTATTATTGTTAAATGCAAAGAAGTTTGTCAATAAATGTATGAATGTGATCACGGAGGAGGTGTGTCCCGCAGTGAGTCTGTCCGCAAGTAGGCACCAGATGAATTGAAACAATGGGGGATAGATAATGTAGATGCCCAGCTGCAGGAGAAAACAAAATAATATGTTCATGATCTGTGTCAAGCAGGGTTTTTCCTGCATAGAGAATTATGAGGCGGCTGCCTCCGTCATATTTTAGCCGCCTTCAGCTCTCAACAAAACTCTGACGGTCGTATTTTCTACAAGCGTTTCTGTCATTTCTAACTGCAATAGCGGCACTGCGCCGACGTGGTGGCGGGGGCGCTGTTTCACAAATAAGTTAGCTTTCGTTTTTGCTAGCGAAATAGCTGATAGTTGATGTTGACTGCTCAAGGAGAATACATGTACAGAATGAAAGTACAGAATGCCTGAGAGCCTTATATTGCATTATATTACATTATATTTTGATCATCTGGTGCCTGAATATTGTGTTTTCCTTTACATAAATAATGACATTTCCACCATAAATTGATGCAGAAAGGTCACAAATTGGTGCATATCAATTCACCAGAATGGTAGAAATTAAGTGTTTGATGCTCGTTTAAGGACCCCCAGACAGCCCTGCTTCATGGGTCCCCCCGTGTATGATGAGGGTCCTCCCTCAAGACTGTAAAACTGATTATATTTCATTGACATATCACTATAGGTATAAATTCCATCCAAATTCAACTGTTTAGACTTGTTTGCAGCTGTCATGCCAAAACCTGCCGCTTGCCAAAAGCTGCCGGGGGTGCGGCCTAACGCGTCACGACCAGCTGGCACGCGCACGCGTCACGACCAGCTGGCGACTGTGACGCGTCAGTCTAGTGTTTTTGAAACCTCCGTTTTGACAGCCCATTAGCGAAAAGCTGTAATTTGCCTCTACAAGTGTTAATATGTCATTTTATGAAGTTGTAATATGTTTTCAGGAGGGAGTTAGCGATTAGCGATGTTTAGCTTAGCTTAGTTTAACAGAAGTATCTTCACTTTTAACATGACTTCCCGTGGTCGTAGAGGGCTGGTCGACGGCTTAAAATGACCGTGTAGACCTGTAGACCTTATCCAGCTATAGTCTTGTGTTTCTACCCCGGGCATTGCCGGTGTTATTCACGGACAAACACTCCTGTTAGAGTGGTTCTAGTACACTGGACATAGGTAACACATAGAGAGGCTCTATACACTGACATAGGTAACACATAGAGAGGCTCTATACACTGACATAGGTAACACATAGAGAGGCTCTATACACTGACATAGGTAACACATAGAGAGGCTCTATACACTGCCATAGGTAACACATAGAGAGGCTCTATACACTGACATAGGTAACACATAGAGAGGCTCTATACACTGCCATAGGTAACACATAGAGAGGCTCTATACCAGGGGTGCTCACACCTTTTGGAACCAAGATCTACTTTTCAAGTAGCCAGTCTGCCAAGATCTACCAGTCTCGTTTCAACATTGCAAACGTACATGCACGTACTACAAACACACACACACACACACACACACACACACACACACAGTTCCCAGCCTGCATAGTAAACTCACAATACACTTTCCCTCTCTCTGTCACACAGCCACAGGAGAAGACCATCACAAACCCTCCCTCTTTGCTATTCTCGCTCACACACATTCACACACACACACACACACACACACACACACACACACACACACACTCACTTTCTCTCACTCACACACTGACAGCCAGTCTGCAGTACCATAGCCAACTACTGATCCAACAAACAGAAAAGTAAACCAGATACAAAACAGGTAGTTCCCTAGTTTGAAAGGAGGAAATAAATGCATTTCTCTACCTTAGTGGGAGACCTGGCACTGGGAGGAGGCAGCTAGTTTCTAATAGTCAGGGCTGTAGGAGCTGGTTGCAAGGTGTCATCAGCCACTGTGGATCTGTCATCGAAAAGGCAATCTGCAGCCTCGAGAAACTTTTTTCACAATTTCGCCGTCTTTGAATGACTTCTTGTGTTTAACAAGAACGTGACTGACGCGATAAGAAGCTATCGTTGCAGCCGTACGTTTTCGCTCTTTTGCCACATTTCCCTTCTTCGAAATAGCCATCGTAGATTTGCAGATCAGACAGACGCATTTCCAATATCACATCGTGTAAAAAAGTCCTCCTCCCATTCTGGATGGAAGTTATACATTATTGGTTTCTTACTTGGTCCAGCTTCCCCACTCATTTGTATAGCCTTTATTTAGTATTATATAGTAAATAGTAGAAATTGGAAGGCTAACTAGGTAATTAGTCTCGCCGGTATTTTGTATTTTGTAGTTGGTGCTGTTGACTGCGCATGCGTGGTGAACCGTGTGTTAGGTGTAGGTGAAAAGATCAGATCTCAGACTGGCTTACCTGTACGTCAATCAAGTGGCAAAAGCCATAATGAGGATGGATGATAGGCGAACTTATTATTTTATTTATTTATTTTTTTAAATTTTATTTTTTTTGTTCAATGCCATGCGATCTACCCATACTACCTTTGCGATCGACCGGTCGATCGCGATCGACGTATTGGGCACCCCTGCTCTATACACTGACATAGGTAACACATAGAGAGGCTCTATACACTGACATAGGTAACACATAGAGAGGCTCTATACACTGCCATAGGTAACACATAGAGAGGCTCTATACACTGCCATAGGTAACAACATCTCTTCTAAGCCCAGTTTATTCCGTTCTCTATTGGTTAAGTGCTCCCGGTTTCAAAAGAAAGTAACGGAGGTCCGATCAGCAGATCATTTTCTCATAAAGTTGCAAACGCAACTCAGCAATTCAACTTAATAAAAAAAATGCGCGTTTCGTTCAAGATCCATTAGAGTAGGACATGTACAGTTATGATAACTACAGTCATATGTAACTTTTGGACTAGTATAGTAGTTGATATTGTAATAAAACGTGCCAATGTCAGACGATGAACAAACACACCACGAGTCCACACTGATTCAGAAAACAGAATAAACGTTATATATAAATACACAACACTTCAGGGGGATAACGTTTGCAAAAGAACTGTACAGGTTACAATCAGGTATATAATAATAGTTAGGGAGTAACATATCATTCACAAATTCAACAATAATAGAACAGATAAATACACAGATAGCCCTGCTACGTCCTCCGTGAGGGCCCGTTCCCCTGTACATAAGTCCCTGTCCAGCCCTGCTACATCCTCCGGGGAACTGAGCATACATTTAAGTAACACAACAAGTGGACTATTAATCCATGATATTAGCGATCACCTGCCTGTCTTTTCATTTTATGAATGTAATTATAGAAAGAAGAGGGAGTTAAAGGAAATGACATACAAGACAGTAGAACTGAGGAATCCATATCTGCTTTTAGAAATGAGTTATTAAAATGGAATTAGAAGAGTATATATGAAGAATCAGATGTGGACAAAGCGTATGGGTTATTCCTAGAAACATTTAAAGTTCTATATGACAAAAACTGCCCACTAAAACAATGTAGCAATAAGAATAAATATTCTGAAAATCTGTGGATGTCCAGGGGCATTCAAAATGCATACAAGAAAAAGTATACTCTATAAAGTGTATGTATAAAGCATAAAACAAAGGAGGCAGGGGTTACATATAAGAAATACAAAAAACAAACTAATTAGTATTATGAGAATATGTAAGAAAGATTATTATACAAGATTATTAGATGAGAATAAAAAATTATGTTAAAGGAACAAAGTAGAACATTTTACAGACAATGACGGGAAAATTAGCCTTATAAATTAGGTGGTGGATGGATTTAAGAAAAAAAAAAAATATATATATATATATATACAGTATATATATATATATATATATATATATATATATATATATATATATGTTGTTGATATGGGGCCAAAACTAGCTAAAGAAATAAACGGCACTGGAAAGAGATTTGCTGAGGAGGACTGTGGAGAGAGAATCACTGACTCAATATCGATGGGAACTATAGGAAAAAAAATAAAAATATTTTACTGATATACTGATATGGTAAACAAATGTATGAACAAAACTTCAACAGATAAACACATCTTCACCAATTACAGACCGGTATCCTTAGTATAACAGTTAGAGTTAGGGTTAGGGTTAGAGAAACTATATGATGAAAGACTGGCCAATTTCATTGAAAAACATCAACTACTAATGGATAGTCAGTATGGTTTTAGAACAGCTAGATCTACTGCCATGGCATTAATGGAGCTAGTAGAAGCAAATAACAACTTGTACAGAGAGAAAGAAATATGCATTGGGCATATTCATTGACCTTAAAAAAGCATTCGACACAATAGATCATGAGATTCTACTTTCAAAAAAAAAAATGGACAGGTATGGTGTCAGAGGGGTCGCACTCGAATGGCTTAAAAGCTATATTAGTAATAGACAGCAATTTGTTCAAATAGGCCAGAACAAATCAAGGTGCTTAAATATTACCTGTGGTGACCCACAGGGGTCGAATTGGTTGTCTTGGCAGATGACAGAAATATGTTATGTTATGGGGAAGATCTGCAGCAGCTTTTAAAGGTGGCAAAGAAGGAATTGTACAAATTAAAATGATGGGTTGAGACAAACAAGCTATCATTAAATCTGAATAAAACCAAATTCATGCTATTTGGAAATTGCAATATAAATACAGAACTCCATCTGGAAATTGAAAATGTCTAAATCAATAGAATATATGAAATCAAGGTTGTGGGTGTCTTAAATAGACCGCAAACTCTGCTGGAAACAAAGTGAAAATATCTGTGCTCAAAGATTGCGAGAAGCTTGGGAGTTCTGGGTAAAATTAAATACATCTTAAATCAGAAATCACTATACACTCTATATTGCACACTCATTGTACCCTATCTGTCATATTGTGTTGAAGTTTGGGGAAATACAAACCAACCTAGAAAAGATATGCACATTGCAAAAAAAGAGCTATAAGAATTGTACTTCATGCTGGGTATAGAGGTCATACCAATTATTAATAAAATAAAATAAAAGTCAAACTCTGAAATGTTGAGAATTGGTTAAATTCCGAGCTGCACGATTCATGTTTAAAGTAACACAAAATAAGGTCCCTAGCAACTTACAAAAATTGTTTTGTTCATGAGCAGAGACGGGGGTTGTATAGTCTAGGAGGGAAATTGAATGTAGAACAGCCTGTTGTCCGTGCAGCGCTCAGGGGCAGGTGCATCTCAGGTTGTGGGGTGTCCATTTGGAATGGCCTTGATGTAACAATGAAAACAAGTAATACTATTGAGTGGTTTGGAGGGATATAGGTTGGAGGAGCTTGAGAATGTGAACTGGTATTTTTGTGGATATTTGGTTCCTGGTTCGCTATAGTGGATAGCCATATTATTATTGATATTGATAGATAATCTATTGCGTAATGGTATGATATTGTGGGGAAAGGGCAGGATCAGGTGGGTTTTGTTTCTTTCTGTCTTTTCTCGAACAGGGCCATTGCCGACTGTTGCTTCCATGTCGAGGAAGATATATTTTATTTCAATTTATAGCTTATTTTACTTGTATTTTATTTGTATTTCTATTTATTTTTTGGGGTTTGCTTTTGTTGTTTTTTGTTGTTGCAGATGTGTGTGTTTTTGTGGTTGAAATGTTCGAGATAAATGGAGATGTCCACCATCTCTAAGGTGACATGTTTAGTCTGCAAACAAGGGGGGAAACAAATAGCTGGTTTTGGGGTATTTTCAATTAATGGTGGTAGTGAGGGTATGTACTGTATGTACGACTGCATTTTATTGATGGGCCTACCTGTCAACCACTCTCTCTATAGGAAAAACTGTCCCGGTATGAATAGAACTAAAAGTCAGATGTTTACCCCTCACATTTAGAAAAAGGCTATGACTGCCTTAACAGGACGGGCAAGGGGGGCGACGTGTGACGTCTTAATGCTACGCGCTATATAGGACTCTGTGCCAGTGCGATAACAGCACTACTTGTATTTTTAATGGTTACGGCATTCCGACTTTTCAGGTGTGGAAAAAAAAAAAGTCTTTAAAACAACAACAATGTGACAATGTTTACTGAAAACTGTGTGAATACTGAAAACTGTGTGAATGACAAGAATGCAGAGCAGGATACTCTCATGTGATAAACAAAGGTTTTACGACTACTGATAAGCAGAGGGCTTCGGAGGAGAAGAAGCGCTGTTCCTTCTCACTCTGGGACAGTTATGTTTAGTATTCTGCGTATTTGACTCTGACATCAGGGGACAGGGAATCAGACACAACCTGTAGCAGACATGTTTTGGAAAGGTGGGGGATCACAGTTGTATAGATATCTGCCTTTAGATTGGAGGCACCGCTGAAGGGACACTCGAAAGCCGACACAAACGAAGATAAAGGAAATGATGCTGCAGATGCAGCCGCTAAATCAGGAGGGGGTGGCTGTGATGCAGGAGGTAGAGCCGCCATCTAATGATCGCAAGGTTGGCAGATCGGCGGTTCGAGCCCCGGCAGGCCACATGTCAGAGTGTCCTTGGGCAAGACACTGAACCCCGAATTGCTCCCAGGGCCGGCGCCTTGTATGGCAGCTTGCCACCATTGGTGTGTGAATGGGTGGATGAGAAGCCATTGTAAAGCGCTTTGGATAAGGGCGCTATGTAAGTGCATTCCATTAATATGTCCCCAGAGAACATCAGCTGGTTTCAATCCAGCTAGACAAACCTAAATGCTCTGTACAGACTATAGATGACATACAGGGGGCCGCCTCCCCCCAAGAAAGGTCAGTGTGGGTAACAAGGGGGGTGACGCAAAGCTGGTCCTCTGAAAAGGGCTACGGGTTGTGAGCGCATGAATGTTATTGGTGCTGAGGCACATGGTCCCACTCATGGGTCGGTGCGAGACACTTGGGCGCTGATAATGAGAAATTTGGGTAGTTGAGGTATCGTGACGTAGGGGTTGAAGAGATGTTGTGATTATGGAGGTTTGTGATGGAATGGTGTAAATAAAGGCATTTGCGGTCTGTCCTAGACCCATCTCACCACGTCCGGCTACAAATTCTCTGTGATGGTCATAATTTTGTGTATGACCAAGGGGGGATTTGTTAGGGATTTGTATTAAATACTGTGTGTTCATTTAAATAACATGTGACTGAGATCAGTTGAAGGCTCCCAGAACCATAAAAGAGAGGTTCTGCTTTTGAGCGACGTGGGGGGAAGGGGCTCCTGACTGGGAGAAAAGTATTGTGGTTCAAACCGCCTGTATAGTGCTTATTTTTACCTATGTACTAACAACCATTTTGTACCTGCTGTTATGATATCCTATTTTCCTATACTCATTTTATACTATCATAACTAATGATTAATGATAAGTCTATTCTTCAATATTGTATTTTAAACTTAAAATCGAATCCCAAGTCATGAGAGTCTGTGGGCCTGGCAACAGTGATGTTTACACAAGCGATCCTGATAAGGACATAGTCTGTGTCTAACGTCGTGCTAGGCTGATTCAGGACACCGTTGCAGACAGAGTGTCCAAACACTCCCACCATGACAAACGACTGGGGGGTCAGAAGAAGAAGATAACACACTCGCACGGACACAAAGGAGTCGAACGCCACATTCAGACATAAAACAGACGTTTACCATAAAACCTACCAGAGAGGGACAGCCCATCCCAAAATAGATAAAGACTGTGGTCCCGGGGGAAGCGGGGCTTGTCCGGTGAAGCTTCTGCAGGGAACCTGCTATTCTGGTCTGCGGAGGTGAAGCTAGATAGGACCCCTTTCCATGGAATGAAATGCTATTGTATGCTGATATTATTGTTTGCAGATGTGCTCGAATAAATATTCTCTTAAAGAACAGTTCAGTAGTGGTGCCGAATATTTGATTGGATCATTTTATCTTAGAAGTTATATCAAGGACGTCTCGTTGAGAATAAACGGACTCGCTTGTAAGTGACGACTCAATTAAATCAATTCTGGAGAAGTTGATCACCTTACAACTCCCTCCTGAAAACATATTAAAACTTCATAAAATGACATATTAACACTTGTAGAGGCAAATTACAGCTTTTCGCTAATGGGCTGTCAAAACGGAGGTTTCAAAAACACTAGACTGACGCGTCACAGTCGCCAGCTGGTCGTGACGCGTGCGCGTGCCAGCTGGTCGTGACGCGTTAGGCCGCACCCCCGGCAGCTTTTGGCAAGCGGCAGGTTTTGGCATGACACATCCACCAGTGCTCTCCTGCGCGCAATTGCTTTGCGCAACCGCCTCCATTTCACTCCGTTCCATATTATTTTATGTTAGAGACCGACCCAGGCCCCCCATCACAGAAAGGAAAAATTATGTGGCCCTCACAGAAAAAAGTTTGGGGACCCCTGCTTTAAATGAATGTGCAATAACACTATGTGCAATATGACAACCCTAGGGTACATAAGGTTCAGAGAATAGGAAATGTTAGAATAGGTATAGCATAGCATAGAGTACAGCACAGTGTTTTATTTGTATAGTATAGTGGATAGTGTACATAGCCTTTATTTATGTAAACCAGCTCCTTTCCCTTCTTGTTTTTTAGTTTTTTTTTCCTAGCACCAGGGGAGCCCCCCCTCCCAAATTTCGTTGTTTGGTACCTGTACTATATCAATGACAATAAAGACCATTCATTCATTCATTCATTCATTCATTCATTGCAGCAGCAAGAAAAAACTACATGGCATGTACCGTATTTTCCGCACTATAAGGCGCACTTAAAAGCCTTTAATTTAAAAAAAAAAACGACAGTGCGCCTTATAATCCGGAGCGCCTTATATATGGATCAATTGGTTAATTGGTTGATCCATACTCGTTGTACACAGCGCTCAAGGCGCTCTGTCAAAATGTTTCAGTACGACTGGTAAACTACAAAGCCGCACCGCTTGCAGCATTACGGTAATCAGTAAACACCGGTACTGATGTGCTTACTCACAGTCCCACACCACAAGACCCCAAGTAAAGAAGACTAAACAGAGTTTCCGAGGGAACAAAGCGAGATGGCCACAGTTAGAGGACAAACTCGAACAGTGGGTTGTTGAACAGAGAGCAGCAAGTAGAAGCGTCTCTACAGTCACTATTCGAATGAAGGCAACAGCGCTGGCACGGGACATGAACATCGATTAATTTCGAGGCGGTCCTTCTTGGTGCTTTCAACTTGAAGTTTTAAAGTACCCACTCGATATAATAAACAACAGTTTAACGATCACTAAACACTTATAATTTGTGTATTGGATTCATTATTCTCGTTTGCCGGAGGCTACCGGTAAGGGAGGGTTGACTTGTAAACATACTTTCGTTTTAGCTCGTGTTCAAAAGCAAGAACTGTGTGTTCATCTAGTTATGTGTAGTTATGTGTTTTTAGCATGTCGATGTTCTCCCAGTATGTTGTCATGTTATTAAAATACAGTTGAGACCTTCGTAGCGATGTGTTTTGTTAGCAGCGTTCGTAGCTGTGGCTGCGTTCAGAGTCACTTTTCTCCCATTCAGTGTTTGAGGTGAACCAACATTCAAATACGCCTGTCGTGTTCAATCTTTCTCTGATTTGAATGTATGACACATCATTTGAAAGCTTACAATCTGTAGTTTAAGCATGTGTAAAAACTTAAAAATTACGTTGCACATTTCACCAGGAGCTGTCACATATTGGTTGTTGGTTATAATTGTATAGCCTATTGGTTGTTTTCTGGTGTTGTTTTATTGTTTTGCTCTGTTTGTAGTCTACTTGATGTATTTTTATCAGCTGTTAAATCACCACAGCGGTTAATCCACTAATAGAGATAATACCAGATTGAAAATGCTTGTAGCTACTCTATATCTCGTGGTCGCAGTTATTGCGAATTGCTATTCACGCGAGTCAGCTGTGAATCACCGCAGGTCCTTGACGCTTGTTGCAAAAATGGATGACGAACGGCTGATACTTGAGGTGGAAAAATATATATTTTTGACAGTGGAGCAGGTAGAACGTTGACGGTGACAACGCTCAGGTGGAGCATGGACAACGGGAAGTTGACACAACACCGATGGAGAGGTGACGCAACGCAGTAGGTGGAGCTTGGGCGTAACGCAACCCCAGTCAAACGTTTGATTGCAGTATTCTATATTCTATTCTATGCGCTTTATAATCCGGTGCGCCCTGTATATGAAAACAGTTCTAAAATAGGCCATTCATTGAAGGTGCGCCTTATAATCCGGTGCGCCTTATAGTGCGGAAAATACGGTATTTTAAATCAAATCAAATAAAGTTTTCTTTGTATAGCGCATTTCACACAAAATGTGACCCAATGCACTTCACAGAGAGCAAAGAAGATCAACAACTAAGATGGACATCAAAACCACATGATGACAGAACACGCAAGCAGGCAAGGGCGAAACACCTGTACACTGTGCATCCAGGAAAATTCCCTTGCAGCCCTCTACTCATAGAGCAACTACCTCCAGTTTGCTTATCAGTGTGCACACTGTCCACAAGTCAATAAAGTAATTTCCTCGTCGTCGGAACTGCCGGACAATTCGTGGTCCAGAGCGGGGCACAGATCCTGGTGCAGGTCCTGGTACAGCCTGGTGCAGGTCCTGGTACTGGTCCAGGTGCCGCTGACAGCTATCCTCACCCAGGGAACAGGAAACAATAAGACAAGATACAATTGAGCAATGATAATTAGATTACATTAAATTCAACTTCATTTTAAATGCAGTTTAAAATCTAACCAAAAGTGTAAGTAAGTAAAGCTTTATTTATATAGTGCCTTTCGTACATGAAATGCAACTCAAAGTGCCCAGTTTTTCTGAAGTCCACAATGATCTCTTTGGTGTTGAGGGCCATGTTGTTGTCAGCGCACCACGCCACCAGATGTTCAACCTCCTCCCTGTAGGTCGTCTCGTCGTTGTAACGCATCAGGCCTACAACCATGGTGTCATCTGCAAACTTGATGATGGAGTTAGAGCCATGCATCGGCATGCAGTTGTCGGTGAAGAGGGAGTAGAGGAGGGGACTCCATCTAATGGGACTCTGGTGGAGGGCATGTGATGTTTGGTGCCTCATCTGCACAGAATTCTCTGATCTTCTCAAAGAGATATTTCTGTCTGGCCATGTCCAGTCCAGGTGGGGCTTGCACAGGAAGACCATCTATGGGGGGATGGACATCAGCATTGCGCAGAAGCTGAAACTTGATGGCTTCGGCACCAAA
Organism: Nansenia antarctica; assembly: GCF_963989245.1. Classification (NCBI taxonomy): domain Eukaryota; kingdom Metazoa; phylum Chordata; class Actinopteri; order Argentiniformes; family Microstomatidae; genus Nansenia; species Nansenia antarctica. Next base: position 39,985,209 of record NC_137689.1, on the reverse strand, counting down.
ATGTTCAAAGGCTACAACTACACCAGGTCTTTGGGAATCAAAGCTGTAATGAAATAGAAGCAAGACAGTACATTTAAAATGATTGTCCATTGTTACCAAAACACGTTTTTTACGAAATACTACTATGTTCATAAAATAGAATTTCTAATACAGTGACAATGATAAATACCTGAAGTGCTGGTAACTCTTAATATGTGGGAGCACTCGGAAGTAGCCACGGAGATGTTTATGCCAGTCGTAGCTTTCAACACACACTGTGCCATCCTCCAGTCCTACAAGCTGGGGGATGTTCACTTGCTTCACAGGAGAGCTGTCGCTCACAACCCTGGCAATATCTGACAATGTGTCCACTCTTGTCTTTCGGAAGCACTGCTTGATCAGTCCAAAGCACCAGTCAGGGCCAAACTTTGTGTGGCCTGCAATCAGGAAGTGGAGGCCCAGCTTCAGGTGAAGCTTGTGAATAGTACGCCAGGCACAGTACCATAGCACATTATTGTTCTTATTTTGCCCACTGCAGTTATCACAATGAAGGTCGATGTTTGTTTCTCCGACTCCATAGTTATTGAAGAAGTGATTTATGTAATTGATGACGGCATTGCTGCCTTTACTCGATGACATCCCTTCATCAATTAGGTAATTCACTTGCTTAGGCATGCCTTCACACGAGACACCAAAAAGGCTACACTTGCGTGGAGTCAAAAAATACATGGGCCCAGGCTGATGAGGGTCAGTAGGAAAGTGCACCTAAGAGAGAAGGAGAGATTAGATACATAAAAAATCAACATCTGCCTACTTAGGCAGTAGTAGTGTCTTTTGGTACACCAAATCAGAAGTGTCATAGGATGAACTTATTCTCACCTGTTGTGCAAAATCAAAACTGTAGTGCATTGTGATCTGCTTGCTTGCAGGCCTGGAGGTGCCTAGAGACAGATCCAAATCTTGACAGGTCCTGGCACAGGCAGCATTCATGCGCTGGTATAGAGAACGCTCCTTCGCAACAAGGTCAAGATGCTGTTGCTGCTTTTTCATCTTGGCTGATTTCACCTCATCAGGCAGATTGGCAGTTCGTCGCAGCTGATAGTTGTTTTTCTGGCACTGCCAGCACAGATCTGTGCGGGGTTTGGTGCTGGTTATCTGTGGCAGCAATGACTTCCACAGTGTTCGGAAGCTGCCCTTTCCAACAACACGTTCGCCTGCAAATACATCATTTTTATGAGTAGGAGATTAAATACATTACCGTTCATTACAAAAGCATTTCATTTTTCTATTACACTTCAGAACATGAGTGTTATACACAACTTTTACACATACCAAGCTTTTCCACAGCAACTTTGTAGAGACGCCAAACAGAGGCTTTGGTGACATTAGTTGGCAGCAGCTTTGCACTCAAGTCTCTGTGACCAGGGTGCCTGCCAGGGAGGACAATGGCGTGGTCTTCTGCAAAATTCATGATGAACGCCACCACTCTTTTGATGTCTTCAGTGTTGAGGAAGTTTTTGTTTGTTCGCTCACGTTTCTTCCTCTGGCGTGGTACTGCACCATTCTCCTTGTAGGACTGGGCAATGGATTGCAGAAGGTTTTTGCTGATCCTGAAAAAAACTGGTGTTAATAGGTGCTAAGAGGTGCTAATCTGATTGATGAATGCTGTCCTGCCCCAACACACACACACGCACACACACACACACACACACACACACACACACAGACACACACACACACACACACACACACACACACACACACATAGCCTACACATAGCCTACACATAGCCTACACATACTAAACTGGTGCATGGAACATACTGTACAGCAGGGGTCGGCAATAGGCGGCCCGCGGGCCATTGCTGGCCCATCACCAATAATATTTGGCCCAGCAGAATATTTGGAGAATCCACTTTTTTTTTTTTTTTTACAATATCCGACCGACAGTCCCACATATAGCGCCTATAATGTCCGAATAGAGAATCTACCTCCACCTGAATAATGCTTATTGTACTTTTATCCATGTTGAGAGTGAATGACACAGGGACAGACAATCAGGCAGCGGGGTGCACCGAAGCGCACTGACGCTGAACCCCTCATAGTGAATCATAAGTAGGTGGACAACGTGTAGTGCTGAAATAGCCTTGTGTGGTTTGAAAAAAATAACACCAGCTCAGTAAATAATTCAAACGTAATGTTTACGTATATGTGACTGCAACACACATATGAACAGTAACAAAGCAAATTCAGTTTAATATTCTGAAAAACATTGACAACAAAATCGGTGAAAAAAAGAAAAGAAAGAAAGGTAATCCGCTTATGCGAGGGGTGGTGGTGCATAGGCCTATGCTCCTGAAACGACAGAGCAAACACGCTATTAGGGATAATAATTACAATGAGCCATTCATTCAAAATATACAAAATACAATTAGGTTATTAAATACAATAACGACAGGCTTGGTACTCACTTAATGTGAAAAGTGGCATCTCCCATCGGTCAGTATTTGCTTGATATCTGGTTATATGGACGTCACTTTAATCCGCAGGCAGTTCTCAAGTTTTTTTTTGCATCAATCGATTCCTCTCGTGCGTCTTTATCACATTCATTGAGGAAAAGGACGACTCGCATGTATAGAAAGGGAACATTGTGAGCACGGAAGATGTGAGTCTCACAACGGCTTTGCGTTGATGAAACCAGGTAGGATGAACATTATAGTTCGCTGTCCATTCCTCTTTAAATGCCCTGTTTTCACCGTCAACTTTCCTCTTTACACCTTTGGAGAGTGACATGATGTTTCTCTTGCTAGTTAGCAGGTTAAATGTTTAGCTAACTTCACCCGGCAGGCAAACAACCAATCCAATAATAATGTGACCTTGTCTGGGAGGAGGGGGGAATCATTCAGAATGAAAGTATGTTAAATAATTATTAGAATAAGCTAGGCTGCGCTACATCGTCAGTCCACACATTTATTATTCAAAACTATGGAAAAGGGTGAAACTACGTTTCAACGTTGTTGAGAATCACAACACAAACTTGCTAGTCAAGCCAAAATACTGCAACGTAATGGATTGGACTGCTACCTAGTTAACTACAACACTACTTTACATTGTTACCTAGTTAACTACAACACTACTTTACATTGTTACCTAGTTAACTACAACACTACTTTACATTGTTACCTAGTTAACTACAACACTACTTTACATTGTTACCTAGTTAACTACAACACTACTTTACATTGTTACCTAGTTAACTAGAACACTACTTTACATTGTTACCTAGTTAACTAGAACACTACTTTACATTGTTACCTAGTTAACTACAACACTACTTTACATTGTTACCTAGTTAACTACAACACTACTTTACATTGTTACCTAGTTAACTACAACACTACTTTACATTGTTACCTAGTTAACTAGAACACTACTTTACATTGTTACCTAGTTAACTACAACACTACTTTACATTGTTACCTAGTTAACTACAACACTACTTTACATTGTTAGCAGGCTCACAAAACAAGCTGTGTTAGTTGACTAGCGATGTGTACATTTTTCGAAAGAAAAGTCAAAGCATTAGAATGTGTCACATTTTTTAACAATCAATTACTTATGAATGAATTAATGGAATGAATGAATGGTCTTTATTGTCATTGCTACAGTACAGGTACCAAACAACGAAATTTAGGAGGGGTGGCTCCCCTGGTGTTATAAAAAAAAAAAAAAAAAAAAAAAAAAAAAAAATCGGGCCCGCCATCTAGTGGCTCAAATTTTTTTGGGCCCGAGGCCAAACCTAATTGCCGACCCCTGCTGTACAGTATTTAGTAGGTCTGCAACAAATGTATTTATTCATTACGTTTAATCTTTGGCAACCTATTTCTTCCTCCCAACATCTATTGGTTTCGTAGAATTCAAAGTAGGCTATAGGGGAGTCATATAGGGCTTTCACACCGGCAAAGAAGCGTGCCGGTTCGCGTTCGCGTTCCGGTGTGAAAGCCCTAATAACATACACACAGTTTCAGTGGTTTGATAGCTGATGCAAACAAAAACTATCTACCATACTCACAAAACAAATAACTGTTTGACTATCCAAACAGGTTAGGCTAGGTTACGCTAGCCTAGTAAACAACACATGTAACTCTTTAACACGGACCCCCATGGGGATCCGAAGTGATATAAAGAGTTTACCTCGATCAATTCTCTTCATCGATATCACATTTTTTTCACAACTTTGCATGCTATACGATGCCACCATTTTTTTCCAGAGACGGTAAACACGGCCTAAGTCACATCCAGTTTTCTCCAACTGGAGAATGTGTCATGTCCGATTTCAACGCCAAATTTCCATACCATTGGTCGGCCAACTCAACAAAAAAAAAAAAAAAAAGAAGAAAAAAAAATCTGATACATGAGAAAGGTCAAAGGTCAAAGATGGTGCCAACATATCTCCAAATGGCCTAAACATATAGGTGTCCGCCTAAACATACCTGTACTAAAACAGGTACAAAGTTGCATTTGCTCACATTACTAGCATCAACTTTGGCACAAGTACTAATAAGACCCTGGAGTACTGATTCCTAGATGATTTGGGCTTGGTTATCAGGTTTCCAAGGTGATATTCACTGTAAAAGCTGTTGTTTTTTTAGGCGGAGACTGAATTTGAGATGTTTTATAATGTTCTAGCTCTATTTACTCTGACACAGTAACATAGATTTTGATTCTGACACTTCTACAGCCACCCCACAGGTGTTAGCTTTCATTTGATAACAAGATCATTATGAAGGCCCTTGTGATTGTGGAGATATTCTATATTCACTGTGGGCATGTCATTTCGAGCAGAAAACCAGAAAAATTAGGTGGATAAGAAGAGGTTAAAACTTACCCAAGAACAAAGCAGAAGGTTTGTCTACAGACGACTGTGCCATGAATAGTGTAGCTTGTTCGCCGAAAGCGTCGTTTAGTGGAAACCTGTTTTGTGCATTGTGTCATTTCTGAATCCTTCGAAGATGTCAGTATAGTTCCCAAAACGAGCATGTCTTTGTTGTCGGTTGACAACGACACTGTGTTCATTCTGGTACTATAAATCAATTCTGGAGACAGCCTTTGACTGCAAGAGGCAGCCTGTTGTTGGGACTCTTTCCGTCTCTGCTGGCACTTGCAATCAAAATTGATTATTTTATCCATTTCTTTATTGTAATCGGCGTCTACTGTTATAGCATCTACTGACCGTAAAACCCTTTCGATGCTCACAGCCACAGTGCCACAGTCGTCTTGTGCCTCCTCGTCAGAACTGATGTTGAGATCAATGTCTGAAATTCCGTCGTCTTCTTCATCATCTTCGTCATCTTCTGATTCCGAGTTCCCGGAATGGGAGTTATGCATGTAATCCAAAATGAATGAGTTCATTAATTGGCCACTGTCGATATTTCTACCGGCTTCAGAAATTCGGTTAATAGCATCAGCTAGAGCGTCCGCATCCATCTTGTAAATTTGTCAACAAAACCAGACTCACATGGCTACTTAAATACGGCTGGAGTGGGCGTGGCTACACACACTGCCACAGTAATACAAATAATACCCCCCACCGACTTTGCTAACTAAATGTAGGTATTTAGTGAATGTAAAACTGTTGGATATAACATCGAGTGGGTTCTTCATCGCTTCGTTTGTCGTCCTATGCCAAAAACCGGAAAACACATTTTTTCACAACAAGACTTGTTTGGCTCGATTGCAAGGTTTCAAAATGGCCGAGATGGGGACCTATTAATCAGACGCTGTCACATATGTGTTCTACCCAATTATTGTCCGCAGAGACTTTAACAAGGGCAACTTAACACCAGAACAGCCGTGCCTTTTTACCTAAAAGAGCCGTCTGGGGGGTCAAATTCTTCTTTAGAATGGGAATCTGCTATTTTCACGCAACGACCACTAGTTGGCCGCTTGTAAATTACAATGCACAGAATAGCTTTAAATTAGCTTATCCTGATGTGATTTTGAAAATGTAAGGATACTGGGTGGTGGAACGCACATATCTAGGAAAAGTCATGAAAGGAGGGTCCTGAAATTTGATCAAGTGCAAAGATATAAAAAAAAGAATTACTCACAGGGGTCAAATGACCCCTCACGGCTGATTATGTGTTAACTCCCCAAATACAAACAATTAATCAAATGCCCGACCAGACAGGAGGATACTTTGGGTCATTGTTACAGCACGATCAGCAATGCTTATCATGCAGTTCCCCGCGCTGGGACTTTCTGACCACACTCTTACCCATCTGATCCCAGCATAAATCAGCCATTATGGGTCATTTGACCCCTGTGAGTCAAATGATCTTTGCACTCAATAAAATTTCAGGACCCTCCTTTCATGACTTTTCCTAGATATGTGCGTTCTACCACCCAGTATCCTAACATTTTCAAAATAACATCAGGATGAGCTAATATAAAGCTATTTTGCAGTTTTTCTGTGTAGGAAGCAGGCTAATTTACAAGCGCCCAACTAGTGGTGTAGCTTAGCATTGAAAAAAACTCTTTTAGTAGGTAAAAAGGCACGGCTGTTCTAGTGTTAAGGAGATCTAAGAATCGGAGCAACGTAGAAGCAGTGGAGAAGCTGAACAACTGCCTGGCTCGCACTGAATGAGGCATGTCTAAGGCCACTTCTAACGGTATGGGTGAATACACAGACTCTGTGATGTCATACACCAGCTGGTGTGAGGACCAGTGTATTCCTACACCTCACTGGCTGAATGCAAGGTACCTGCCTGTTTCAAAACATCCACAAACATTCCCAAAAAGCAGAGGATCACAGGCCTAAAAGACTACAGACCAGACCTCTGTGATCGTGAATACCTTTGAACGCCTTGTCCTGATCTACCAACCCCCATCACATGCACATGCACATGCACACACACACACACACACACACACACACACACACACACACACACACACACACACACACACACACACACACACAACTGACAATGTAATCTATATTCGCTTTACATACTCTAATTTACAGTCTTACTGCTCTACTGCCCATTTCTGTCATTGTCTTTTTAAACAATTTTGGCTTATAGTGTTGTTTATTACATTGTTGTTGTTTTTTATTATAATGCTGTCTGTGTCTTTATGCCTTATGCACCAACCACACCAAGTCAATTTCCTGTATGTGCGAATATACTTGGCAATAAAATAATTCAGATTCCAATTCTGAAAAGGTACACATTCGGTTACAATGTATAACTACACTTAGACCTTCATCCAAATACAAAGGACCATACTAACACTTACAAGGTTATTTCAAAAGAACCAAAAATGACAAATATATATTTTCAGCAATTGATACATTAATTGATCATACCAGAGACCATGTAATATCCTCATATTTGTGTGTTCAGAAAATTGGCCTTATAATGTCCACTGAATTTGTTTTTAAGATCTACAAACTTGTTCTGAGCTCATGCTTGGTATCCCACACAACACAATTATTTCAGCAAAGTCTCATCACTAGCAATGAACAGTCCCTGCAGGGAGATTTCAAGTAACGAATGCAACCCCCCCCTCCCCCATCCCCATTTTCATTAGAAAAAAAACAGAGAGCATACACATTGGATCCAATTGCCGACACAGAAAAAACAATACACTCTGCTGAAAACGGTCCTGTCTATAAATCACCGGGAGAGCTGAGATAGCGTGCAATGTGTTTGTGGGAGATAGAGTTGGCTTGTGAGTGAGAGTGCTAGAGTGTGAACCCGGGTGGTGGGCAGTGTGGAGTCGTGACACCCCTGTCCCCAGCCACCTGTGTGTGTGTGTGTGTAGGGGGGGGGGGGTTCGGTTGGGTAAGCGATGACAGGTGGCGGACCGCCAGTGTCAGGTGAGGAAACAGGCACTGAAGAGGGGGTGCAGGGACGTGTGTGTGCGTGTGTGTGTGTGTGGGGGGGGGGATACACCCACCTATATAGAGAAGGTTGTATGTGCTCTTTGTCGAATCAGAATCAGAGAGAATCAGAATCGCTTTTATGAAATCTTACCGTACAAGTACACAAGAGTAAAATTATTTGGCTTTGGTTCCTCAACATTGACATTGCAGCATTCAGATACAGGGAAAAAAGCACAACCGTTACACAATAATAATAAGCAACGTAAGTAAGCACAAAAGTAACCCCACATGGGCAAGGAAATAAAGTGGCCTTTTGTTAAAGTGGTCATTTCACAGTGGCCTCAATAGTGCAAAAATGCTGCGCAGAGAACGATGGCACAAAATGTAATACAACACAATACAGCCCAGCAGTTAAGCAGTTCAACGGTAATCAAGCAATCCAGTAGTGAGCAGCAGCCATACTACTACCTTGATATCCTCACTGTGCGTGGGGGTTGGCAGTCCCTTGCACCTAGTGTATTTCACAAAGAGCCTCATTGGGTGAAATCCCACACAGGTTCCACTGGAATGACAGCAACAGCTCTGATCTTTATCCAGATAGGGCAATGTATAGTTTCCACTTAAAACAATAACACATGTAGCCTGTAGCCATTACAATGACAATAATTGTTCATGATAGATAGCAGTTAACCACTTTTATACAATATATTTCATATCAGTATTTACGAACCACTGACCACATACTTTACCAATGTAAAAAAGACAAAATAAGGCCGCAATCTGACTTTTGCAGTGTATGGTAATTAGTGACTTGGCAGAGTAGGAACAGTGGTGTCAGTAGAGGCCTAATGACAGCAGGGGTTAGAGCGATCTCTCTCTGAGCCGGTCCAGAAGGAATCCACAGAGCTCATCATGTTGGAAATAATTAATAATGCATTTAATAAATAGCTCCTGAGCCACTGATGTACTCTCACCATCTGTTACAGTGTAATGTTCCCCTTTTTTTATTAATGCCAGACAGCCATTAGATTATGACTATGGAGATGACATCATAATGCATGGCATCATTCAGATTCCATTTGCATTTGTCTCCGCAAAATTCCAATCTGGTGCTCAAGCTTTCAGCCATCCTATCGACTTAAATTATTGGGGCCATTTTAGGTAAGGGCTTCAGTCTTAATCTTGTTAATCAGTTCATAGGGCTTGCAATTGTCAAATAATGACTCTCTTGTGTCTTTAGATCCCGTTAAAATCCTCACTGGGTAGGCTACAGTGGCTTTGGTCAAGAAGCATTTTGAGGGGATTGTATCAAAGTTTGATGAATGCAAGGATGTAGTCTTGTTTTAGATGCAGGGAGTGTTAAATATCACACAGGGGGTTTAAGATAAACAATATATAGTATACCTTTGAGAGGGTATTTTTGGATAAAGCTGTCCTCTAAATCAATGGAATATTTTGAAATGTAATAATTAAGAACCCTTTGCAGTAACCCAATAGGTATCCTGTAGCCCCTTGTAGAAATCACTAATTGATCTTACACTTAGTTGATGCACTCTGGTTTGAAAGCGATCATTGATTTTAAGGTATCTGCAAAAGGTCAAAACATTATTGAAAAAACATGTTGAATTATTGTTTTGCTGGATCTTAGAAAGCTTCGATTGAGTGTGTGTGTCTTACAATGGTGCTCCATTCCCTCTTGGTGCATTTGATGTGAAAGGTATTCCCCGATTTAGCATGCCTGATCATAAAAGAACAAAAACCCACCAAACTGCATTGTCACTCAACCATGCTTTGATGTCAGTCAAGCAGTTGAGCAATGGCTGAAGTGCAACCTAGTGGCAGATAGATCTGGACGACCTGTAACATGATTGCTACAATCTCAACCAGTCAATAGGCAGCTCAAAACAGAGGTAGAGATACGATACAGAACAACCAATCATTTTCAATAATAATAATAACCAAATTACAATTTCAGGAAAACAAAAACGATTTCAGAATATGTCTGTCTGTATATACCTTACAGGGCTCAGGCTGGGGTAAAAGACTCAGTAAGATAAATAAAAATAGACAAAATAATAAGACAAAATAAAAACACTTCAGAAATGTACATAGCTAAAATATAGCTTGCTAGCATGTTGACTAAATCAACTGGCTAAGGCTGTCTAATTTGCTCTTATCAAGGTCTGAAGAGACATGGTGAAAGGGGAGGGGATGTTGTGCTCTAAAAATCACTTCTGGTCAGAGCCATTCAAAATTTGACTGTTCGCAGCTCCATGCACTTTCCAATCATGAATTCAGTTATATGAGATGAGTGCTAACGAGACTCCTGGTGTGACCTCTGTAGAATTTCAGTCATTTCTGCTGCATATAGGAATACTTCAGGGGGAAATTGGTTGTGGTGGTGGAGAGGTTCACTAGGGTGAAGGCCAATGCCATCTTTTCTCTTGAAAGAACACGTATGTGCAGTTTGACTCAAATACCACAGGAAATGTTCAGTTCATCAGTGGGTTTGCTTTTTCCCCTCAGAGCTTTTGTTTCCCCTCTCTGCACTCACAGTAAAAGCAGAAATCGGAAAGGTCTTGCTCAGTGCTCTTCTCTTCAGGGGGCGGTCAGTCACTTTGAATTACACCATGAATGTGAGGTCAAGGAGAACAGACCCTATCTCTCCCAAGCAAAGGAGAATAGAGTTCTTTCGTGACGCACTTTCTTTAGCTGGACAGAGAGTTTGAAAGGAGATAGTGGCACTGGGGTCAAAGGAGAAACGTTTTTTCTACATGAGTACCGAAAGGTCCACACATTCAGTGTTCTGTTTGAAACATGAATTGTTTCAAATCCTCTGAAATGTGCAATTCTAGTGAGCCGAGGGTAAGGTCATAGCACACTTGAAAGTGACGCTAATTGAATTGACTTACATTTGTAACACAGAGAGAGCAGTAGTTTACTGTACAACCTTGAACAAATCACCAAACATATTTTCACAGTCCAACAATCACGGGTCATAGTGAGGTAGAGCTGGTGCATTGACAAGAGACCACAACAAATGAATTATTGGCACTTGGTCTCTTTTGAAGTCCATTGAGAAGCATGACCTTTCAAGAAAGAGCTCTCTTGCCAGCACTTCCACTCTCTTGCCAGCACTCAGCATCTTTGAATATGTGTGCCTTCGTAACAGGAGGCAACGATACATACGTATGTGCCCAGAATATGTGTGGGACAAAATGAAGGTTGACTGGACAAAGCTGGGGTTTTGTCCTTCACAAGTGTATTCTAGTGCAGTGAAGAGAGGGGGAAAGAGCAAAGTCATCTGCATTGTGGTGGAGGAAAAGACTAGCTATCCCAGTCTGAACTCCTCTGTGGCTGCTGCGTCCCAAGTCTGGCACTGCAGATAGACTTGTTCCAGCTCATGGGCCGCCCCGGCTCTAACTCTTCCCTGGTCCTGGAGCAGATGGAGAGAGCGAGGGGCGGAAGAGAGAGCCATGAGACTCCCTGCACAGAGAGCTCCCTGTACAAAGCATGGCTGTAGAGCGACATGTGGGAATACAGTAGGACAGTGTTTCTCAATCCATTCTTCTTCCAGTTCCAGTCAAGCTCTAACACTCTAATGTGGGAAGAATGTTTGTCTAGACACACAAGGTAAATGCCGGGCCGCATCTGGTGATTACATGTAGTGATAATCTGGCTGCGCATCTGCGAACCCCAGTGCCTCATACTCACACCGGGTCTAGCCTTATGTGTGCCTATTCTACACAACCAGGCCCAGTATTGGATTGATTTAAGTAAATCTCTGGTTCTGACATGGCTTCCCTCATTTCCACTGAAGTATGCAATCCCATAAGAAGCTTCTTATAAACATGTCATTGTTTGAGGCGGTGAGAATGAGTAGAACAATACTTTAGAATTCACGCTCATTTTCTTCATCATGCTATATTATATAATTCCTCAGAATTACTGACAATATTAAAAGCTTTCATTATTAAAACCCTCTTACATCAGTAATATTCAGACAGAAATGACCAAAGAAAGAAAAAATGCCTCGAAAGAAACAACAACTGTAGATGGATGAAGTACAGATCAGACACAGTGTCACCAAAGAAGATGGCGGGTCAATGGTCTGGCGGGGTGAATGGGTTGTACATTTCAGGCAGTTAATACATGCAAAGGATTGTCAACCAAATACTAAACATGAGTGCTTAATTTGGACATTATATGAATCTGTCACATTAATTATGGTGCTGTGAAATAAAAAGTGTTGTCATTTCACAAATACCATTAAATAAAAGCTAAGCATCTATACTTAATGGTCAAGTATGTAACATTCAAGTATTCTAAAAGCTTCCTAATGGTTGTAACTACTATGTTTAATTTGTAGCGATGATGGAATATCCCATATTGGATTTACAACAGTTAATGGCCGACACTGCAAGTCCATATCCATATATAATTGTGTTTGCAACAATAAATTCAAGTGATACAGTAAAACCAAGTAGCTGTAAATGTGTTTATTTGGTTTGCAATAAGCTTAGTGCAAATCCAGTTTCTGCACATGTGAAGAGTAGTAGGTCCTGCTGGGACCATTAGTGAAATGTATGCACTCGCTGCAATGTAAGTCGCTTTGGATAAAAGCATCAGCTAAATGGCATATATTATGGCGCTTTTCCACTACAGGCCCAGCCCGGGTCAGCCCGGGCTGGCCCGGTTTATTATAATTGTTCCACTGCCAAAAGTACCTGTGCCATTTTTGGTACCCGTGCCGAACAAGAACTAAAATAGTTCTTGTTCGGGATGGGTAGCGGAAGGTACTTTTTTGCCAGGCTGCGTGTGACGTGTGACGCTGCACACCGTTGATTGGTCAATGGAAATTGTCATCCCATGTTCATAGATTTCTTCGCTAACCGCCATCTTTAAATACCACAACAGATTTCGCTCTAGGAAAATGTCACTTACTGTTTCTGTAATAACTTCTGTAAAGAAAAATTATGCTAACCATCGTATTATCTTAGTTTAATGTAATTTCAATGCATCATAGAACTTTTATTTACATGCATAACAAAAAAATCGCTATTATGGCGATGTGCTGTGCCTATGCTGTTCCTCAGTCCAGCGGCAGTCAAATGCCAGTAGATTCGCGTCTTGCTCCCTTTAACACATGTCGGCGTTTCCCTGATTGCGAGATCTAAACTATTAGAACTGAAAGTGGCAGGTAACAGGCACGTAACATCCATATGCTGTATATATAAATACATATATTTGACTACCAGCAAGACACCGGAGCACTCGTATCAATAACAAATGAATGATCCCCGCATCAGTCAGCCTTTCCGTAGAATTTCCTCGCTCCGTTATATATTCTACGTTACATGTTTTAAGGCTGATCTGTGCATGATAGTGTTGCATTATGTTGATCTATTTATATCGATCTATTCTTGCCAATTCCTTATTACCAGTGGAAAGGGGGAAGGCTAAAACACTTTGAATGGAATAGATAGGACTTTCCGTTCAATGGAGGAAGCATGATACTCGCGAGTTCATCTCGCTTTTCCCCCCGTTGATGTATTAAACAATCTAAGCAATCTAATCAGAGCAGTTGTTATTATGTAATATTATTGATGGATGTGCCATTTTTTTATTTTATTTTAATAATTATTTTTATTGAAGGGTAGACAAGACAGACATGAGTAATCATCAAAATTCTTCCCTTCAGGTTTTTTTCTTTTTTTAAACAAATTATACCCTTTCCCTCCCCCCTCCCGTTCCCTCCCAACCCTACCTTGAAAAGCCTAACACATTTTTTTTTACAGGTTCTGTGCACATTCAATTTTGATTCCAGAATGAAAAATACAGCAATAAATCACAGTGGCAAAATGTATGCATACATATACAGTATATACACCATTGTAAAGGATAAGAAAATAGAAAATAAAATAAATAAATAAATAATAAAAATAAAAAGAGGTACAATGCAATACAGTACAGTATATTATAATACGATAAAAAAAATGGGGAAAAGACTTGGCCATATTAATATTAAGGAAAACCTAGCACTAAATTCTTCTCTCAATCAGGGGGGAGTGTTTGAAGGTCGGTAAAGTAATTTATCAAGCATTGCCATTTCTTATAAAAATGGTCTACGGAGCTCCTGAGAGTAAATTTTACTTTTTCTAGTTTGAGGAAAAAGACAAGGTCTTTAAGCCAGACCTTAAATGATGGAGGATTAGGGGACTTCCAGTCTAACAGTATCCTGCGACGAGCCAATAGTGAGGCATAGGCCACAATATCAGCTTGTTTACTAGTTAGAGTGGCGCGGTCTTCCGGGATTCCAAATAGTGAAATTAAGGTAGAGGGTTGCAAATCCTTTCCTAAAATGTCTGACAGGGTTTTAAAAACAGAGGTCCAGTAATTATTTAATTTGGGGCAAAAATAAAACATGTGAGATAGATCAGCAGGAGTGTTGTTGCAGCGGTCACATCTGTTGTCAACATTTGGGTATATCTCAGCCAGCCTGGCCTTGCTAAAGTGGATACGGTGCAGGACCTTAAATTGTATAAGCCCGAGGCGTGCACATGATGTCGAAGAATGTATCCTATCAACAGCTGCATCCCAAGTTCCGACCCCAACTCAGCCTCCCAGGCTAATTTAGTTTTGTGTGAGTATCTAATGACATGAGGTGATTGTACATTTGTGAAATTATACCCCTTTGGTTGGGCAAGGTTTCCAGACACTTGTCCCAAGGTAGTCTGGGGGGTAAATGTGGGAAAGCTGGGAACCGGGCCTGAACAAAATGTCTCACCTGAAAGTATCGAAACTGGTCAATTCCAGATAAGGCATATCTGTCTTTCTGAAAGCTAGAGAACACATCAGATTGGTACAGATCTTTGACAGAGTCAATTCCCTTTCTCCCCCACCCGAGAAACATATTATCAATCACCGAGGCAGGAAACATATGATTATTTGATAGTGGGGTCAGAATGGATGGAGATTTAAATTTAAAGTGTCGCCGAAATTGAAACCAAATTTTTAGGGTGGAAAGTACAATTGGGTTGGACGAATGTTTGGATAGGGACAGCGGCAGAGATGAGCACAGCAAAGCTCGGAGTGATGTCGACCGGCAAGATCCGGCTTCTAACAAACACCAATTAGTCTGGGGTGCATGCATCCAAAATGTCAGTTTATGTATATTGGCTGCCCAGTAATAGTATAAGAAATTAGGAAGGCTGAGCCCACCCAGCCGCCGGTTCCCCTGAAGCACCGCTCTGCTGATCCTGGGGAACTTACCACCCCATATGAATGATGTGATGGCTTGATTTATAGAACAAAAAAATGATTTGGGAATGAAAATTGGAAGGCATTGAAAGACATAGAGAAACTTAGGCAAGATATTCATTTTAACACATTGTATTTTACCGACCAATGACAGAGGTAGGTTATTCCATCTTTGGAAGTCAAGCTTCATTTGGGACACTAGGAAGGTCAAATTGGCTTTAAGAAGTAAGTCCAAAGAGCGGGTTATGTTAACGCCAAGATATTTGAAGCCGGGTTTGGTCAGATTAAATGGTATTTCAGTTGACTGGATCTGTAGGGCAGGAGTGTTAACAGGAAAACATATGCTCTTTTGGATGTTAAGCTTGTAGCCCGAAATAGAGCCAAAGCTTTGCAAAATGGAGAGGATCCCTGGAATGCTTACCACAGGGTCGGTTACATACATAATAAGGTAATCTGCATATAGGGACACCCTATATTCTGTACCTTCTCGTCTAATACCACAAAAAGCAGGGGAAGCCTTAAGTGCAATGGACAGAGGTTCGATAGCTAGGGCAAAAAGAAGGGGAGATAAAGGACACCCCTGGCATGTTCCTCGTGATAGTGGGAAATATGTAGATCGATTGTTATTGGTGCTAACACATGCTTCCGGGGAAGAGTATAAAAGACGTATCCATTTGCAGAACCCATCACCAAAACCAAACTTTTGTAGTGTTGTGAATAAATACCTCCATTCAACTCTGTCAAATGCTTTTTCGGCATCTAAGGAGATGACCGCTTCAGGCATTTTTGATGTCTGTTTAGAGTAAATTATATTCAAAAGTGATTGAATGTTAGAAAAGGAGTGTCTCCCTTTAATGAAGCCGGTTTGATCTTCTGAGATGATATTTGGGAGAACAGTTTCCAAGCGGGTTGCTAGTGCTTTTGCCAATATTTTCACATCAACATTAAGCAAAGATATTGGGCGATAGGAGCCGCAGTTGGTGGAGTCTTTATCCTTTTTAAGCAAAAAAGAAATTGAAGCTTGTCTTAAAGTGGCTGGCAAAGAACCACGCTCCATGGATTCATCAAAAACATTTAGAAGAAGGGGGGCCAAATTTCCAGAACATTTCTTTAAAAACTCAGTGGGGTACCCATCTGGGCCGGGTGCTTTGCCACTTTGCATGGTCTTAATGGCTTGAGCTATCTCCTCCAGGCTGATTGGTGAATCAAGTGCACTTGCAGTTTCCCTGGTAACCTTTGGGATATCCAGGTTGTTAAAGAATGTATCAATGTCTACAGCATCTGTCAATTCGGATTGATACAAAGAAGAATAGAAAGATTTGAAAGTTAAATTAATGTCAGATGGATTAGACAGTGTAAGGCGATCAACTTCTCCAGTATCGATTTAATTGAGTCGTCACTTTACAAGCGAGTTCGTTTAATCTCAACGAGACGTCCTTGATATCACTTCTTAAGATGATATGATCCAATCAAATATTAGGCACCACTACTGAACTGTTCATTAAGATAATATTTATTCAAGCACATCAGCAAGCAATATCATTTCCATGGAAAAGTGGTCTCATCTAGTTTCACCTCTGCAGGCCCGTCTCAGCTAGCCGTCAACAAGTTAACTGCAAGAGCTCCACCAGACGAGAGTCCCCTTCCTCCTTCGTACATAGTGTTTATACATTTCATTTCACATTGGGGCTGGGTGGTGCCCCCCCCCCCCTATCTAGTAGTTTTCCACTTGTCCGTACAAAATCCGTTGCAGCTGCTCGTTAGCATGGCCTTCAATTCCTCTCTTGTGTGGGTGCGCGAGAGTGTACTGTGTGTTATCAGCAGTGTCCTGCTAGCGTCTCGTTCCCATGGTGATATCATACTTTGTATGAGCAGAGCATTGTGTCAGTGTCCTTATCAGAATGTCTTGTTATCAGAATGTCTTGTGAAAACACAACTATTGAAGTTACACAGTAATATTAGGATTTGATTTTGTAAGTTAAAGTATAGTATAGAAGAATAGACTTATCATTAATCATTAGTTATGAAAGTATAAAATCAGTACAGAAAAATAGAATATCATAACAGCAGGTATACAATGGTTGTTAGTAGTGTTGTTCCGATACCATTTTTTGATCCCGATACCGATACCGATACCTGACCGTGCAGTACTTGCCGATACCGAGTACCGATCCGATACCACGGCGTTTTGAAAAAAAAAAAAAAAAAAAACGCATACTCACCTCGATGTAAAATTATTGCTAACACTTAGTCTGGCACTGCTCAAAACCTTTGTAAAACAGGAAAAAAGACCAACAGAGAGTGAATGCTATAGAACTTTTTTTTATTATCTACCTGGTATGGTGACAAGAAAATCAACCCCTTATAAAACCTGAAATGTGGCTCTCACAGATGCCAATCAGTGCAATATCTATTTAAGATATAAAACAGTCGTAGTAGTAGTGCAACAGCAAGTGAACATTTACAAACAAAATAACTTTAAGATATAAAACAGTCGTAGTAGTAGTGCAACAGCAAGTAAACATTTACAAACAAAATAACTTTAAGATATAAAACCGTACAAGTAGTGCAACAGCAAGTAAACATTTACAAACAAAATAAGGCCCATTTGAGACTAACATAAGATGTAGGCCTACCTGAGGGAATAATACTATTTTAGAAGTCGCTGGTCCAAATATCCGTAGTGAAGCTGATGGCCTGCACCTTTCCTAGCTTATCTGAAACATGCTCAGTCACCTTCTTATTGAGGGCAGGGACGGCCGTCTCCGTGATGTATTTGCGACCTGGTATTTTGTATTTAGGTACCGCGTGAGCCATAAAAAGGCGGAATCCCACATTGTCAACAAAGGAGAGGGGCAGGTCACAGAGCACAATCATTTCAGACATTTTCTCAGTCATATTTCTTGCCATTTCACTCGTCGCGTCCCACTGGTCCTTTTTATGGAATGCGCTACTCAGCATTTGTTGTTTTGCTCCATCCGTTCTCTTGCTCGCTGTCGCTGCAGTAGATGACAGAAACTCGTCGTGCTCTTTAATATGTTTTAGCTTTAAATGCTTAATTAAGTTGCTAGTATTGAAACTGGCAGCTTTAGTGCCACCCCTCGACACATTGAGACCGCAAATTGTGCATTTAGCCGTTGTACACACCGGACTATCCACCTTGAAATATCTCCAAACCGCCGACATGTTTTCCTCTATAGCATGCGTGTTTGTTTTTCCGCGATAGTGAAGTGAAAACAAAAGCTGCCACGCCATTGGTTGAGAGCAGCTGCTCTGGGAGGAGCATGCCTGGGCATGTCTGCGCATGTCTGTGTTAGGAAGGCGGTGTCAGGTTACAGACAAGCTGAGAAAAACGCAACGTGGTATCGGGAGTTATTATTTGTTCGTACTCGCCGATACCGATACCAGCATTTTTGTGCGTATCGGTGGCTATGCCGATACTAGTATCGGTATCGGAACAACACTAGTTGTTAGCACATAGGTAAAAAATAAGTAATTTATAGGCAGTTTGAATCATAAAACGTTCTTTTAGTCAGGAGCTTGTCTTCTTCTTGTCGCTCAAAAACAGAACCTCTCTTTTGGCTTTGCGTGACCTTCCTATTGTTCTCAACTGACCGCATTCACATATTATTTAAATGAGCACATAGTACATGATTTATCACTTCTAGTGATTTTAATACAAATTCCCAACAAATCCCCCCTTTGGTCATTAAAACAAAATTATGACCATTACAGAGAATTTGTAGCCAGAAAGGTGAGATGGGTCGTAGACCGCAAATGCCTTTATTTACACCATTCCTTCACAAACCTCCTTAATTACAACATATCTTCAACTCCTGTATCATGATCCATGATCTCCTCCTCACCACCCTCCAACAGTGACTGCTGCTGCTCAGCAATAAGCATTTGTAAGTGCATCTGTGTTCCAACATCAACCTTGGTTAGGGCCGCAGTAATCAGTCGCTGGGTCAGGCCTCTAATGCAAGGGATAGCCAAACAGGATCAAACAGGATCAACAATGTGGCAGAGATGAGGAGGGCAGTGAGCATAGACATAGCCAGGTTTTTTCATTTAACAAAACAGTCACCAATAACAGTGCTAACTCAAGCGTTTGCATACACCTCTTGTAAACATCCTCATCACCATCTTCCAAATTTCTCATTATCAGCACCCAAGTGTCTCGCACCGACCCATGAGTGGGACCATGTGCCTCAGCACCAATAACATTCATTAGACCTGCACGGGCCACTATTCTTCCGTCATGCGCTCTCCACAACCAGCTTTGCGTCACCCCCCTTGTTACCCACACTGACCTTTCTTGGGGGGAGGCGGCCCCCTGTATGTCATCTATAGTCTGTACAGAGCATTTAGGTTTGTCTAGCTGGATTGAGACCAGCTGATGTTCTCTGGGGACATATCAATGGACTGCGCTTACATACCGCCTTTATCCAAAAGCGCTTCAATGGCTTCTCATTCACCAACACACACATTCACACACCAATGGTGGCAAGCTGCCATACAAGGCGCCGGCCCAGGGAGCAATTCGGGGTTCAGTGTCTTGCCCAAGGACACTCTGACATGTGGCCTGCCGGGGCTCGAACCGCCGATCTGCCAACCTTGCGATCATTAGATGGCGGCTCTACTACCTCCTGCATCACAGCCACCCCCTCCTGATTTAGCGGCTGCATCTGCAGCATAATTTCCTTTTTCTTCGTCTGTGTCGGCTTTCGAGCGTCCCTTCAGCGGTGCCTCTAATCTAAAAGCAGATATCTATGGGGTGAGCCCCCACCTTTCCAAACATGTCTGCTACAGGTTTACTGAAATTGCCTGGCAGTCACGCATTCTAAGGAAGCAAAACAAATTGCAAGGCATTTAGACAAGAAACTGTAAAGTGATGATTAGGCCCAATGGATCTCCTGAAACCTCCAAAGGGATTATGGTGAGAGAACAAATAATGACTGTGAAATACCTGAACAGACAATTGACTCAAATCTGAGTGGAAATACTTGAACAGACAATGACTGACAAAATGGGAATGGACAAGGATTATTCATTTCCACTAAACGATATAAATGATGATGAGTTTCGAGAAATGGGATCACTGGACTGTGTGGATTATAATCCAGCTGCACCTAAAAACTATGAAGAGTTGAACTTTGAAAACTTTTGACTTTACAGAGCACAAAATGTATGACATTGAGAACAACATCGACCACTTCTACAACAATAATAACATCGAACCACTTCTACAACAATAATAACCGTCTGCAACTGTGACTATTACACAGAGGAACAATTCAAAAGTAATATAATATTGGATGGTATTTTATCAACAATACACTTCAACAGTAGAAGTCTTTATAGAAACTTTAAGAAAACTAAGGACTATTTGAGACAGTTCACCAAGTTCAGCATCATTGCTGTATCGGAGACATGGCTCAGTAAAGAAAAAGAAGCCGATGTGGAACTTGAGGACTATGAACTATTTACCTCCAACAGAACAAACAAGAAAGGAGTAGGAGTTGCCTTGTATGTAAATAATGACTGTGACTGTAAAATAGTAAAACATATGTCAATAACAATAGAAAACATTATGGATTGTGTCACTGTAGAAATAAAATAAGGAGAACTCTAAGACCATAATAATACACTTTGTATATAGAACTCCAGGATCCTGTCTTGACACATTCAAAGATATAGGATGGTTGATATTTATGATGAACTAAATGACAGAAAGACGGTCTTTGTATGTGGGGACTTAAATATAGATTTGTTGAACCCAAATAAACACAAAAAATGTTACAGACTTCATGGACACAATGTACAGTATATGTCTAGTTCCTACAATCTTAAAACCGACTAGAATAACAATTAACAGTGCTCCTTTAATAGATAACATTTTTACCAATGAAATTGGGAGTAAAATAGTAAGTAGAATGCTATTACCGTAAATAAACAGAGCTGCCTATCAAGACCCAACTAACAAATTATTCATAAACCCCTATGATCTCAAATTTAAAGAATTGGTGGACTTCAAAATGGCACAAGTAATTCTACAAAGTAAAAAATATATATAAGATGCTTCCAGACTTTATCCAGAGACTGTTCCAAGTTAGACAGACTAATTACGAACTCAGAGGAATATGTATATTTATGAAAACAAAGATTAAAACAAATGCAAAACAAAGATGTATAACAGTTAAAGGAGCCTACCCATGGAACACTGCCGAAAAGGAAATGAAAATGTGCAGCACACCAAAAGGACTAAAAAAATCACAAAAATAAGATGATTAACAAGTATAAAAACAGAGGCATAAACACAGCCCTTGTTTGGTATCCTTGAACCCCCCCCCGCCAACATGCGCAAGTAAAGTCCCGTTCACAAATGTTTCCCTGTCTTGACCATGCATTCATGAACATATTGCAGAAGTGCGTAGTTTTAAGGCGTCCCACGTCGCCCCCCTTTCCCGTCCTGTTAAGGCAGTCGTAGGCTTTTTCTAAGTGTAAAGGGTGATGTCCCTCATATATCATGGGGCCTTTAGTTCTATTTATACCAGGGCAGCATGTTCTCCCCCTCGTCCCATCTCTACTGGAGAATTTGAACAATTATCAGGCTTGTAGGGGGAGAAACAGTGTACCGTACTCTCTCTAGGTTGTTTCAAGCAGACTAAACATGTTACCTTATAAATGGTGGATATTGTGTAGTTAACCCAGTTAATTTAATAATTAATTAATAAATTGTATAAATAATTGTGGCTATAACCCAGTTGTACCAAACATTTTAATTTGATTTGCTTCTCCATTTATCTCGAACATTTCAACCACAAAAACACACAAATCTTCAACAACAAAAACAAACCCCCAAAAATAAATAAAAATACAAATAAAATAAGATATAAATTGAAATAAAATATATCTTCCTCGACATGGATGCAACAGTCGGCAATTGCCCTGTTCGATAAAAGACAGAAAGAAACAAAACCCACCTGGTCCTGCCCCTTCCCCACAATATCATACCTTTACGCAATAGATTTTCTATCAATATCAATAATAATATACCTATCTACTATAGCAAAAGACAATCCCCTGCCTACCCAAAAGGACTCCAAAAATCCCAGTTCATCTTCCAAAGACAGTAGTATGGTCATTCACTGGAAAACAACAAACAAACAAATAAACAAACAAACAAACAAACATGACGATTGGACTGAAACAAAACAACAACGACAACCCTTGGAAACGTCCTCTGAGATATTTCCTCGCCTCGAGGAGAAAAATCAAAAACACATCAGGACATTTCCATTTTTCTCCACAGATTTCAGAGATGAAACTCATATGTTACTCTCCCTCTGACCCTGTCTCTGACCGCAGGCTCACCCGACCGTACGGTTCTGTACCGACGGTCGACTGAAACCGCAGATCAGAGAAGCTAAACTACAACAAAAACATGTCGTACGCTTCTGTACTTTGAACACAAATGCTTGTTTATGAATTATGTCTCTAAAGCCCAATGCACACGGCCCCTGAGCGCTGCACGGACAATAGGCTGTTCTTCATTCAATTTCCCTCCTAGACTATACAACCCCCGTCTCTGCTCATGAACAAAACATTTTTTGTAAGTTGCCAGGGACCTTATTTTACTTTTAACCATGAATCGTGCAGCTCTGAATTTAACCAAATTTCAAAATTTCAGAGTTTGACTTTTATTTTATTTTATTAATAATTGGTATGACCTCTATACCCAGCATGAAGTACAATTCTTATAGCTCTTTTTTGCAATGTGCATATCTTTTCTAGGTTGGTTTTATATGTATTTCCCCAAACTCCAACACAATATGACAGATAGGGTACAATGAGTGTGCAATATAGAGTGTATAGTGATTTCTGATTTAAGATGTATTTAATTTTACCCAGAGCTCCCAAGCTTCTCGCAATCTTTGAGCACAGATATTTTCACTTTGTTTCCAGCAGAGTTTGTGGTCTATTTAAGACACCCAAAAACGTGATTTCATATATTCTATTGGTTTAGACATTTTCAATTTCCAGATGGAGGTCTGTATTTATATTGCAATTTCCAAATAGCATGAATTTGGTTTTATTCAGATTTAATGATAGCTTGTTTGTCTCAACCCAGCATTTTAATTTGTACAATTCCTTCTTTGCCACCTTTAAAAGCTGCTGCAGATCTTCCCCATAACATAACATATTTCTGTCATCTGCCAAGACAACCAATTCGACCCCTGTGGGCACCACAGGTAATATTTAAGCACCTTGATTTGTTCTGGCCTATTTGAACAAATTGCTGTCTATTACTAATATAGCTTTTAAGCCATTCAAGTGCGACCCCTCTGACACCATACCTGTCCCTTTTTTTTTTTTTTTTTTTTAAAGTAGAATCATGATCTATTGTGTCGAATGCTTTTTTAAGGTCAATGAATATGCCCAATGCATATTTCTTTCTCTCTGTACAAGTTGTTATTTGCTTCTACTAGTTCCATTAATGCCATGGCAGTAGATCTAGCTGTTCTAAAACCATACTGACTATCCATTAGTAGTTGATGTTTTTCAATGAAATTGGCCAGTCTTTCATCATATAGTTTCTCTAACCCTAACCCTAACTCTAACTGTTATAATAAGGATACCGGTCTGTAATTGGTGAAGAGGTGTTTATCTGTTGAAGTTTTGTTCATACATTTGTTTACCACTATCAGTATATCAGTAAAATATTTTTATTTTTTCCTACAGTCCCCATCGATATTGAGTCAGTGATTCTCTCTCCACAGTCCTCCTCAGCAAATCTCTTTCCAGTGCCGTTTATTTCTTTAACTAGTTTTGGCCCCATATCAACAACATATATATACTTATATATACTGTATATATATATATATATGTTTTTTTTTTTTTTTTAAATCCATCCACCACCTAATTTATAAGGCTAATTTTCCCGTCATTGTCTGTAAAATGTTCTACTTTGTTCCTTTAACATTATTTTTTATCCACAGATTTTCAGAATATTTATTCTTATTGCTACATTGTTTTAGTGGGCAGTTTCTGTCATATAGAACTTTAAATGTTTCTAGGAATAACCCATACGCTTTGTCCACATCTGATTCTTCATATATATACTCTTCTAATTCCATTTTAATAACTCATTTCTAAAAGCAGATATGGATTCCTCAGTTCTACTGTCTTGTATGTCATTTCCTTTAACTCCCTCTTCTTTCTATAATTACATTCATAAAATGAAAAGACAGGCAGGTGATCGCTAATATCATGGATTAATAGTCCACTTGTTGTGTTACTTTCCACATTATTTGAGGCTTAGTGCATGCTGACAGAGTCGCCAGGAATTTGAAAATGTTATAGATGTGGTGGGTCTGCTTTGGTACAGTGTGACAAGAGAGGCCACCCTGTACCCGGTTTACCTTCGACTCTGACAGCGTGTGAGGTGGTCAATATACCTCCCACGGTCTTGTCCACCACGTCGCCTGGGTCTAAAATAGGAGTCTGTTTTGCCGTTGTCTGCTTTCTCCGCAGCATTCAGTTCCTGTGAAGAGAAAACTCGATTGAGATTAGTTAAGAGTTTTGACATATATTCATTTTCATGGAGAGGGGGTTCAAGCCACCTCCCTCTGTCTCTGTGTCATGTCGGCCAACTTTCTTTTAATAGATTGGTTATCCCTCTCAACCTAACCCTAACCCTGTGACTACTGGGGGTGGTAGACTGAACCAAATCGATGCTTAATCCCCATTGCTGTCTCAATTGCAGCCATATGGACTTTTATTTTATATGTGACCCATTATCAAAGCGTATTATTGTAGGGAAACTAAACCGTGGTATGAATTCCTTTAAGAGGCACTTTATTACAGATGCGGCATCCTCCCGTTTACACGGATATGCTTCAGGCCACCTTGACAATCTATCAATCACTCCCATGTCCGACGGCCTGTTTCTCCTCGGTCTCGTCGGTTTTTCTTTCTTCTGAATTAATTAAGGTCTTATATTATATCTGTGTGTATCTATCTTGTCGGTCCTCTATGTATTATGTCTTATATAATATATACTATGTATACTATATACTATGTCTTATGTGTTCTGCATTATCTGCTCATCTAGATAGTCATTCTACTGAAGGTTCACTGTATCGTGTGGCTATGCTGCCACCCTTATCATCAATATTATTATTGCCAACCAATACTAAACAAACTGAACAACTAAACAAAACCACCCTCACCCAATATGTCAATATCAGAACACACCAAAAATACTACTATTATACAACCCGTGAGACATACATCACCGTGCGTCAACAGAGACACTCCTAGTGAGCTTTTTTTTTTTTCCCCTGCTGTCTGCGCTTCAATGGTGGGTCACACCCGCAACACAACACTTCTTTAAACACCTTGAACGAGGCATAACATACAACTATCCCTTTTAATAGTAATAATTACAATAATAATAACAATTCCATCTATGATTTACATACAATATTACGTAACACCTTTGCATGAGTTTAGAATTATAAGGCTCTATCTCCGTTTAGGGTAGTTCACTGAGCGTCAAAGTTTTTACATTCCATTATGTTTTGTGAGATGGAACCGTTGTATTTTATGAATTACCCACTCAAAATGTCAACATTTTAAAAATACCACCACACATTAATAAACCACTTAATGGATCAGATTATGCAAAAAACTCAATTTTGACTAAAATGATGATAGAACCATATAATCCTAACGTCACAATTATTTTAGCGCCCGCTGTGAGGGGAGGCACGCTAAATAGGACCTTCACCGGACTGCAGTCCTGCCGTGAACGCTACCCTATCCGCAATGTCCTACACTCCTCACTTGGTTTGCAAGGTATTTCAACCTTCGGGGCCTGGGCCTGATTACCCCTGGTTACCCCTGGGGCCTGGGCCTGCATGATTACCCCTGGATACCCCTGGGGCCTGGGCCTGATTACCCCTGGTTACCCCTGGGGCCTGGGCCTGCATGGTTACCCCTGGCTACCCCTTAATAGGACTATAGTGTCCTTTCCTGGGGCCTGGGCCTGTCTACCCCTGGTTACCCCTTAATTAATATGGACTTAGCTACTGTCCCTTCCTTAGACCTCGGCGGGTCTATTTACACGTTAATACAAGATGTGCTTAAATATCAGACAGTGGTGTTCAATAATGTATAGAATGTCAATTTAATTAATGATTATCCTTACTTTTGACGGATCTTCAAAGACACAGATCAGAATGGGTTTGACGATTCCAGGACCCAGCACTTCCAGCTAGAATACTATTGTCTACCTAAGCAGATTTCATTAAATGGCTCTGCTCACCTCTTTTGTGTTGGTACCGTGGAAGTGCTTAGTCCGAACCCAGCCTCGCCCACTCCTCCTTGCATCCCGTTGAAGATCACGTCGGGGTCACCAATTTTGTAAGGCGATCAACTTCTCCAGTATCGATTTAATTGAGTCGTCACTTTACAAGCGAGTTCGTTTAATCTCAACGAGACGTCCTTGATATCACTTCTTAAGATGATATGATCCAATCAAATATTAGGCACCACTACTGAACTGTTCATTAAGATAATATTTATTCAAGCACATCAGCAAGCAATATCATTTCCATGGAAAAGTGGTCTCATCTAGTTTCACCTCTGCAGGCCCGTCTCAGCTAGCCGTCAACAAGTTAACTGCAAGAGCTCCACCAGACGAGAGTCCCCTTCCTCCTTCGTACATAGTGTTTATACATTTCATTTCACATTGGGGCTGGGTGGTGCCCCCCCCCCCCTATCTAGTAGTTTTCCACTTGTCCGTACAAAATCCGTTGCAGCTGCTCGTTAGCATGGCCTTCAATTCCTCTCTTGTGTGGGTGCGCGAGAGTGTACTGTGTGTTATCAGCAGTGTCCTGCTAGCGTCTCGTTCCCATGGTGATATCATACTTTGTATGAGCAGAGCATTGTGTCAGTGTCCTTATCAGAATGTCTTGTTATCAAAATGTCTTGTGAAAACACAACTATTGAAGTTACACAGTAATATTAGGATTTGATTTTGTAAGTTAAAGTATAGTATAGAAGAATAGACTTATCATTAATCATTAGTTATGAAAGTATAAAATCAGTACAGAAAAATAGAATATCATAACAGCAGGTATACAATGGTTGTTAGCACATAGGTAAAAAATAAGTAATTTATAGGCAGTTTGAATCATAAAACGTTCTTTTAGTCAGGAGCTTGTCTTCTTCTTGTCGCTCAAAAACAGAACCTCTCTTTTGGCTTTGCGTGACCTTCCTATTGTTCTCAACTGACCGCATTCACATATTATTTAAATGAGCACATAGTACATGATTTATCACTTCTAGTGATTTTAATACAAATTCCCAACAACAGTAAAGTATTGGTTGAGTCCCGAATCTGGGGAATCATACGGGAGGCTGCTTTTTGTTTCAATTGGTGGGCTAACAGCCTGCTAGCTTTGTCGCTGTATTCGTATATTGACCCCCTCGTATGCAATAGTAATTTTTCAGCTCTTCTTGTGGATAGCAAATTGAATTCAGTCTGCAGGTTCAGCCGTTTTTTGTATAATTCTGCAGTGGGATTGGAAGAGTAGGCGCGGTCCAGATCAGAAATAGAGTTTGTTAAGTTGGTTATTGCAGCTTTCTCTGTTTTGTTTTTATGTGCGGAAAAAGAGATAATTTGGCCTCTGAGAAATGCTTTTAATGTTTCCCATAGTAGAGAGTGGGAGACCGAATCACCTTGGTTAATGTTAATAAATGTATCGATGGAGGAGGTTATATATTCACAAAAAGTTCGGTCTGATAGGAGGAGGGAGTTAAGTCTCCACTGGGGAGGGTCTCCCTTTGGATTAGCGAAAGATAGGTCGAGTGACAATGGGGCATGATCTGAAACAACAATCGCTTGATAATCTGAAGAAATTACAAAAATAATCTATCCTAGAGAATGAATGATGGACATGAGAGAATTTTTTTTTTTTTTTTTGAATTTGGGTTATTAAATCTCCAGGGGTCTACACATCCATTCTGATCCATAAACAAAGAAAAAGCTCTGGACATATTAGATTGTGTTGTAGTACTAGAACTTGATCTGTCTAATGCTGGGTTAATAACAGTGTTAAGGTCGCCACCAAAGATCATGAGGTGTGTATTTAAACCAGGGAGGGAGGACAGAAGCCTGTTGGCAAAACTTGCGTCATCAAAATTCGGGGCGTAGACATTAACGAGCAGCACTGGCGTTTGAAGAAGGGTGCCTACAACAACCATGTATCTACCCTGTGGATCTGAAATAGTAGTGGAAGCAGAGAATTGTATTTTCTTGTCAATAAGTATTGCGACACCTCTGGATTTAGTGTTAAAGGAAGAGTGAAACACCTGTCCAATCCAAGATTTGCGGACCATTTTGGGACAAGGGCTGTGGTCAGAGCTTCTTTGATTAGATTGGAAATGGTTGCGCCCAAATCCGTGACAAGCACGGAGCGAAGTTTCTCCAAATCCGCGGGCAGGTTGGGGTCGGAATTGTCGGTCATGGCAGCGCCCTGTTTGGCAGCGTGGTCAGATTTGGCAATAATTGTTTTGTTGCTTCGTAGCTCGTATCCCGGCATTTGACTAAAAACAAAAAAACAAAAAAAAAGGATAAACTGTCCCGAGATGTTAAACAATACTGAGAAGTATGTAAAAAGTGTCTTTAGAAGGATAGCTGGAGTTAAAGATCAAAAAAGTACGGAGCCACCGTCTCAAGCTTGCTTTCTCCTCACATGCTAAACCGGAAGTCTCCTGGATGTGCCATTTTTGATGGAGAGCAGTGAGCGGATGACTGGATGTGAGCATGTATTTGACTAATGCTAGATTCGCGTCTTGCTCCGAAACCGGAGCTGCCGGCGCAGATTGTATTTTACAGCGTTCCTTCAAACTATCGTAATTCATGAACTATATGCCCAATCTAAAAAATGCTAACAGTTTCTGAAAGCAGAGAAGTTGCAGTTTTGAACAGTTGGACTTTTTTAGGCTTATTACGGTAGTTCACCAACAAAAAAAAGCACAGTGCTCAACGTGTCAGGAGAAATAAAAATAGAATCGTGTCGGCATTTCCCTGGTTGCAAGATCTAAACTAGTCTACTAGAACTGAAAGCGGCAAGTAACAGGCACTTAACTTTACATGTTGTAAGGCTGATCTGTGCACGATAGTGCTGCATTTTGACATAATTCTTATCGCATCCCCCCGCTGATCTGTATAGCGGGGGGAATCTTATGACACGTAACTCCTCCTACAGTCCCTGGTCGTTCCTGTATAGTGGAAAACGTCTCGTACCCAGAACTGTTCAAAAGCGTGCCGAGGCGAGCCGAGGCGAGCCGTGCCGTGCCGGTCAATGGAAAAGCGCCATTAGTGGTAGCTTCATCATGTTATGGGTATGCTCATCGGGAGGGACTGGGGAGGTTGTCAGGATCAAGAGACATGACATTAGCTGAGTTGGTCATGATAGCCTAATCCACATAGTGTTGAATTGATTCCTATGCAATTCAGTGAACAAAGATATTCATTACAAAATCACACTGATTTTTACTTTAACAGGATAACACAACAACATGTGGAAACAATCCAGGGGGTGAATACTTCCTGAAGGCACTGTAAGACGTATTCACCCTCCTGGACTTTAAAATATACTTCTTCTTTTTTTATAGACATGCATTGAGTGCTTAGCTTCCTACTATCAGCAACCTCCTATTAAAAACTGAATGATGAATATTAAAATCCCCCTTCCCTCTAACTCTCTTTCAAAAGTCCCCTGGCCCTTATTGAGCATGTTCTAATGGGCCAAATGTCCTCTATCCCTCTCCCCTCCCCTTCGTCTCACACACTCAGACTGCTGGACTGGTTATTGGTCTAGGAAGGGACTGGGATGGCAACATGCCAAGTCAGGGGCCACAACTGATCACACTTTACTCTTTCATCAAACCCTGATTTGCCTGCAAAAGCCAATAACGTACTGTATGTTCAAACATCATCAAACTGCAATTAATACAGTGGGGTGCAAAAATGTGGGCACCCCTAGTCAAAATGCCTTTTACAACTAATATCAAAGTGAAAAGAAGCAAACCTAACCTCTAAATGGTACAAAGATACATTTTTCATTTTGAACTTTTTATTGTTTCAAAATAATAAAACAAGGAAAAAGGCCTTGTGCAAAAGTTTGGGTAACCCTGTCAGCTAGTACTGTGTAACTCCTCCTCGGGCAACTATAACAGCTTGCAAACCTGTAGCCAGCTAAGAGTCTTTCAATTCTTGTTTTGGGAAATGTTCATTCTTCCTGGTGTTACACCTCTAGCTCAGAAATTGTCTTCGGCCTTCTTGCATGCACGGCATGTTTGAGATCTCTCCACAGATTTTCAATAATATTCAAGTCTGGGGACTGTGATGGCCATTCCAAAACCTTCATCCGTCTTTCCTGGAGGTACTTCATGGTTGATTTTGAGGTATGCTTCGGGTCATTGTTTTGCTGGAATACTGGTCTTTGTTGTTTAATGTATGCTGTATTCTTTTGTTCTTGGTCTTCCAGATCTTGCCTTGACTTCAATTGTTCCATTTATTTCTAATTTTCTGATGATGTTTCTGACAGTTTGAAATGTTGCGAGAGTTTGTTATAGCCTTCTCCTTGATGGTGGAAGTGAACTATCTTGATTCTGACATCCTTGGACAACTGTTTAGAGGAACCCATGGTTTTTAACACCAGACACAAAAGCCACCACAGTCGGATACTTTAGAAGGCATGGAGTTACTTCGGAATATATAGTTCAACCCTGGAATTATATTCTCCTGACTCATTGAAGCCCTAACGAGTAAATCACATTGGTCTGGGTCTTAGTAATCATCTTCTCAAAAGGTAACAAAGAATAATCGCAAACTTTTGCACAGGGCCCTTTTCCCTTTTTATCATTTAAAATCTCTGAAAAATGAAAATAAAAAGAAACCTTGCTTTAAAATCTGCAGAAAGGTGTCATGTTTAACTTTGTAGCATTTAGTGTTCAGGTTTGCTTTCACTCACATGGAGATTAATTGTAACAGACATTTAAACCAGGTGTGCACACATTTCTGCACCCCACTGTACATTTCCCAGCTGTTAGTGGTACCGTGTTGAGGCGCTGTTTGTGTAGAGCTTTTAGCATAGGCATGACGGATACTACTGACAGATATCATGGATACTAGAGATATGAACATTATTATGTAACAATTATTATAAAGTTATCTAAAGACTACAGCTGTTTACTCTCCCTTAGAACGCCTACTGAGAGAGAAATCACGAGGAGCTTCTCTCACACTTCCAACTGCTATGCATACTACTGCGCCTATCACAAACAACCTGATGTTAGCGGGGGTGAAAGAGAGAAAGCAAAAGAGCGAAGTGTGTGTAAAAGCAGATTGATCCTATCTGAAACGGCTCAGAGAACTTTAGCCCAGATCAAAGCTGACGCTAAGACGTTGAGATCACCCACAAAGGGAGAGTGGAGAGAGAGAGAGAGAGGATAAAACGACAAAGGGAAAAAAAGGGAGGGTCTTGTCTTGTCTAATTACACATTTCAGACAGCTTATGACCAATTATCTCCCCCCTCAGTAGCATCTGCCCTTCGCATGACCGCAATGCTAATGTCTGGTAAACTGACTGTTGTTTTAATCTATAGAGCATCTGCAGATAGCCAACGAAAGGCTAGAAGTGAGGCAGAAGGGTGTCCTTTATCCCACATTTTTCTCATCTTTTTTGTCTGGTTGTTGTTTTTCCTACCTCAAAGCTGTTCATGTTTATCCCTCCAGATGGAGGAGTTTTGCTTTTCTGAGTGACACGAAGCCGCTCTTCTGATGTTTCATGTGAAGGGAGGGTTGTATCCGATGCATAAGGCCTATCCAGCTCGAAGGGCAAATCCTCCCATCCGTTTTAAAAGGCTCCTCCACACCTTTGTTTTCTTCCACTATTCTTCCCATAGACTGGCTGTCTGAAGTGGAGACACACTGCATGGTCGTCGGTGCTTTTTGACCGTCAAGAGTTTTGTTATCTCGTGGGCCAGTGTCAGGAATTCACCTCCAGAGGACGTCTGCCCAATCATGGAGCGTGTCCTTGCCTCGGGGTGCCTGAGAGCCATGTTAGAGCAGAGGGGTGGGGTGGGGTGGGGGGGTGGGGGTGGGGGTGGGGTGGGGGGTGGGACTGAGTGTGGCATTCAGTGTAGACTCAATAGGAAATCATTCAGTGCTACTAGTTTTCCCAGAGATCATATAGATAAAATGTCTTATGTGATTAGAAACAATGGCATTTCAACATTGCATATTATAATAATACCCTATTTGACAGAAACACCCATCTCTGCCTCATAATGATAATAGAGAACAGTCACAGAACCATCTGCTGGGAACTACCCTTGAAATGAATGGAGGAGATATGCAAATGATGATCGTGGGGGAATCCGTGCAGAGCAGTCTGGAAAAGTGTGCCAAGAGTTGGTCCAAGAAGAATCATCAATACCTCATCTTAGAATACTTCACCTTGTAATCACCATTTAGAGACAGTTGAATGCTAAGAGCCATTTGAAATGTAACAGTACAGTCACAGTGGTGAGTTGATTTCGTAGTTCATGACTCATGTATTAGTGCAGTTTCATAGCATTGTGAATGAGTCATATGCCTTTAACACACACATGTATACATGCATGAACACAACACACAATTATGCTCTGCACAGCTACTTCTTTCGAGATACAAGGGTAAAAAGCATGCTGCTCTGTAACTAGACTAAAGAGAGCATACACCATTTAAAAAACAATGCTCACTGATAAACAACTGTACAATGTTACCACCTTAATCGAGACCCAACATAGACAAAATGTCGGCAATAGGAGCTGAAAACATTTCTCACTACCTTTTGGCCTTTCTCTGTGAACAAAGCCTCAGGCCTTCCATTTCAGCTCCAAGACCACCTCTCCAGCCATTACAGCAGAAAGTGACCCCCGACAGCCAATATTATGGCTTTGTTCCGATGAACCTCAACTCCGAAAAATCACCTGAAAAGGCTTAGTCTGCTTTCTTGGCGTTGACAAGAGAGAGGCAGAGAGCAAAAGATTATAGACTTGAGCCCTTCGAGTAGCTGGACTGAAGCTGCAACACCCTGGATGGTAATGTGACTCTGTGGCTTAGATAAATCATGCGGTCGGGGTATTGGGCTTCAGCAAAGTGAATCAGCCAGATGCAGGAGTGTGTGTGTGTCCATGAAAGAGCAGACCTTTCCCACATGGTCGTAGGCTCCAGTGGAGCAGACAATTGCAATGTAGCCATGTGAGAACGGGGCAAGATGGAGTCAGTTTCGCTGACGGCTCACCAAAAAGCCCCAGACCTTTCATAAGTGGAGGGCTCTCCAGTCATGGTGAGAGTAAACAGTGTTCTAGTTGAGGTACCTGTTTCAGTCTCTTAGTTGAGGTACTTGTTTCAGTGTTCTAGTTGAGGTAGCTGTTTCACTGTTCCCATTTGATGTAGCTGTTTCAGTGTTCTAGTTGAGGTACTTGTTAGTGAATTAGTGAAACACACATTAACATGTAATCCAGTTGTTGGGTTGGTCGGAGGTGGTAGGGCATGAGAGTAATGCCTGGAATATTCTAAAACATGTTATGCCTGGTTTATAGTCTCCTCTCACATTTTAATGATTCAGTCAAGCTGAATTGTACCAAAATCGGTTTGGTACACACACCTTGGTTTGGTACATACACCTTGGTTTGGTACATACACCTTGGTTTGGTACATACATCTTGGTTTGGTACATACATCCTGGTTTGGTACACACATCCTGGTTTGGTACATACATCTTGGTTTGGTACATACATCCTGGTTTGGTACATACATCCTGGTTTGGTACATACACCTTGGTTTGGTACATACATCCTGGTTTGGTACATACACCTTGCGACTCTACCACGGCACTAGAGGGATCCCTGACCAATTGGCTGTAGCAGCTAATCCAGACATCTGCCTCACATCTAGTCTGGTCTAGTCTCTTATGCCTTCACAGACTTCACAGACTTTTGGAGCCTGGAAAAGGGGGAGTACATTTAAAATAATGTGTACTTTCTAAATGGTGAGCCCCCCAATCTGAAAAAAAAAAGATTTTAAAGCTGAGAATCTCTACTTTGACCCCATATTAATTGTTTGATTTCAAGTCCAAACTGTTGGAGTATAGAGCTCGAAGAAGACAACTTGCTTTCTCTTTACAATACTCATGGAGGGCACTGTATCCAATAGCAACACCCATAAGGTTAATAAGACATTAATCAATTGATATGTCCATGCAAATTTCCCCTCATCGTCACCTTGTAGCTTCTCCTGTTCAACTTAGCCATCTGAGTGTGTGTGTGTGACTTGTATGATGTGTGTGAGTGTGTGTGTGTGTGTGTGTGTGCATGCGTCTTTGCGCGCATGCGTCTGTGCGTGCGTGCATGCGTGCGTGTGTCTGCATGTGCGTGCGTGCGTGCGTGACTGTGTGTGATATGTGTGTGTGTGTGTGATGTATGTGATGGGTGTGCATCAGCCTGGTCTATCAGACCAGTCAGGTCTGTGCGTATATATAATGTAGTGTCTGGTCTTGCAGAGAGCTCATGCCCCACAGTCCTGTTATTAACCTCCTATCCTTCAGGGAGTACATGATGAAGCACCCGGTAGGTTTGATGGAAAGCTGGAGGACAAGAGCACCACTGAGACTGTGGGTGTCCACTGGCTGCAGGGCCAGACATTGGGAGAGACTCACTCTTCCTTAGAGCTGAATGGATTTTTTTTTATGGTTTCAACCACAGAACTAAGAGCCAGATTTGTTTGCACTTTGTATAGGAAGAAACACAAAACATTTAACAAAACCGTATTTCACATTTTGGCCTACATTTTCCACGGAAAAAAAGACAGTTGAAAACTCTCCAGTTAGTGTACATTTTGTATTAAATATGTTAAGTATCGGTTGCTCTGGGAATGCATCTAATAGAGTCGGGAAAGGTTCATGGAGTGTATGCAACACACATCTTTTCTAGCTCCTTTGTCTTCCCTTTATGTCGTCAATTTGAAAACGGAATAAATTCCTGCCTTTAAATTCTTGCTAAATCAAGAGCACCTCAGGTATGTATAAAATGATGTAATACATACAGATCTGCAGGGCAGGGTGCCTGTTGAAGCGACCCTGCTAAGGGGTCTGTCACTACCGGTACTGCTTGTCCCCCCTGCAGAATGGATAGAGACCCTGATGCTCTACTACACTATGGTTTTAGAACGCCTCAATGTTTCCATCTTTTTATCGAAATGTTGCTAAAATGCAACTCATCAACAAAGCACTCAATAAGTTAAATTGAGTCCATCTTAATGAAAGGATAATAGTGTATGTAATTGTGTAATTATAATGATAAATGTATACACATGGACTACATGAACCGTAAGCTCATCCCACGCACACAGGCACTTTATTCTAATTCTGAATACTACTTCCACCATCTACTGCTACCTCAGCACAAAACTTTGCAATACTTAGTAATTGCAATTCTCAGTGCAATGCCTTATATATATATATATATATATATATATATATATATATATATATATATATATATATATATATATCAGTGGAGGCTCCTCCATAGAGGTGGAGGAGGCCTGGCCTCCCCAATAATTTGAGAGAAGAGAGAGAGATTTAAAAAAGCAATAATTATATTTATTGTATTTATTTAACAAAAACATATTTACATTTTTTTATATTAATATTATTTCCGTTTTGTTCATAAATCTGAATTTTTCCATGGCTAAAACCCAATATTGCAATTGTAAAGCACCTACAGGCCAGAATCCCTATCCGTTTGTATTGAGGGAGGCCAGGCCTCCCCCAGGAAAGTGGTTTCTCATAGAAGTCAATGTAATGCAATTTTTTTCATGGCAATATGTGATTGGCCAAATCACTGAAAATGGGTGGGCAAGGGAGGCCTGGCCTCACCATGCATTGAGTCCAGGGCTGAAAGATTGACATTTTGTTCGTCCAATCACATGAAGCCATTTTGAGAATTCGCCAGTCACTTCAGTCAAAGAAACACTCGCCATAGTGGCTATTGCAGGACACGTCTAGAACACCCATGGCTATTATCCCTGAAAACAATAGCTCATTTGGCCAAATACTTTTGCTTAAAATGACCTCGGAAGTCGGTGAGATTCTGGCGCGATTTATACATCGAATAGGTAGACAACATTTAGGATTTATTGAACAGTTTTATTTTGAATGTAGTCGATTTCGTTTTATTAAAAGTCAATTTAATATTCTTCCATATCAAATTACTGCATTTTTTAACATTCTTTGTTGCTCTGTGAAGAAATACACTAACTCTCACCAAACAGGTCGCAGACCTAAAAATTGGCCTCCTCAATTCTGGAAGTCACCAGCCTCCACTGATATATATATATATATATATAAATAAATATATATATATATATATATATATATATATATATATATATATATATATATATATATATATATATATCTGTAAGGGTTGGGGAAGCGACCTTATTGTGGAGCGACCCTTTGGCGCCCTCTGGTGTTTTATGTATGCATTTGTCTGTCCTAATTAACTGATTTGTACCTGGTGTGTGTTGTTTGGCTGTGGCTATTTAGATCCCTCTGTTTCCCCTCTGGTTGTCGGTTGTTCACTTCATGTTGCGTTTGTTATATGTATACGATTCTTCTTAGCCTTATTGTTCCTCGCCGGATTAGGAAATAAGTATAGTTGACGATTGTAAGTACATTGCTCTGCCTTGTTCCTATTATTATTTAAAACGTTTATCGGAGACTTGTTTTCTCCTCTTTTGTTTATTCGCCTACTGTGCGGTTATTATTTGTTCCGTTTACTCAAAATTAAGAGTACCGTTATTATTTTATACTCCTGCTTCCGTCTACTCTGTTCTACTCTGCGCCTGGGTCCAAACACATTACCCCATCGTAACAGAACAACCGACCATTATGGACCCAGCAGATGTAGAGCAGATTCGCACGGTGCTGAATACCCAGGGGGCTATGGTAGCCCAGCAGGAGCGGAACCAGCTGGCGATGTTTGCGGAGATCGAAAAGCTGACCATCGCCGTGACTAGCCTGGTGGCCGCTCAGGCCAACCCCACTCCACCAGCGGCAGCAGCAGCAGCTATGCCTCCTCTACCGCCGGTGACCACGCGGGAACCCCGACTACCTCCTCCCGAACGCTATGATGGACGTCCAGAGGGCTGCAGAGAGTTCCTGACTCAGTGTTCACTGATCTTCAGCCTGCAGCCCCTGTCCTTCCCCACCGAGCACTCCCGAGTGGCCTACATCATCACCCTGTTGACGGGCCGTGCCCTGTCCTGGGCCACGGCCGAGTGGGAGAGTCAGTCGCCGGCGTGCTCCGACGCTACAGCATTCACCCGGGAGTTACGCAAAATATTCGACACCTCCCGGGTGATATCGGGGCACGAAGCCGGTCGGCGGCTCACGGCGTGTCGACAGGGGGATCGCTCGGTGGCGGATTATTCCATCGAGTTCCGCACTCTAGCTAGGGAGGCGGGTTGGGAGGAGAAGGCCCTGGCCGTACTCTATACCCAGGGGCTCTCGGAGGCGATGAAAGACCAACTTGCCCTCCGGGACCTCCCAGAGCGGCTAGACGGCGTAGTGGAGCTCTCGGTGCGTGTGGACAATCGGCGCCGAGAGCGATCACGTGAGAGGGGCTCGTCGAGGGGCGCTCCGTTCCAACCTCCTCCTGCTAGGGAGGCGACTCGGCGGTTCCCGGAGGAGACCACGGAGGAGGAGGAGGCCATGCAGCTGGGCGCAACACACCTCTCCAGCACAGAGAGGCGGCGTCGGCTGGACGAGCGGCGCTGCTTCCGTTGCCGTCGCAAGGGTCACCGCTACAGTGCCTGTCCAGGGACCTCGGGAAACGGGGCAGCCCGCTAGTATCGGGAGGGGTATTAGCGGGTAGGGACATACCCTCGGGTTTCAATGACCCACGAACCTTTTTTTCTGTTAAAGTGCGGTGGGGACACTGTACCCAGCGAGTTCGGGCTCTGGTGGACTCAGGGGCAGCGGGGAATTTAATGCACGAAGGCCTGGCCTGGGGGTGGGGGGTTCCTTTGGAAGAATTGAAAGAACCCGTTCCTGTTCGAGCCCTAGACGGCCGGCCATTGGGGTCGGGGATCATTACCCAGCGCACTATGCCTGTACATATCCAGGTGGGAGGGGGTCGTTGGGAACTCATACGATTTTTTATTGTGGCCTCTCCTGATTGCCCTATTGTGTTAGGTCACCCCTGGTTAGCTTCTCTCAACCCCCGCATTGACTGGTCCACAGGTCGACTCTCCCTCGAAGCAGGCTCCGTCACAGTGCGTACTGAGTCTCCGCCCACGACTCTCGCATCCCCGTTGCAGCCCCAGTTCTCGCCTCTCCCCCTTTCCACCCCTCTTCCTAATTCCCCTGGCCCTGCTTCCCTTTCCAGCCCCGACCTGACAGGGGTGCCTCAGATATATTGGGACCTGGGGGAAGTGTTCAGTAAATCTCGGGCCGAGAAATTACCCCCCCATAGACCCTATGACTGTGCCATCAATCTGCTGCCGGGTACTGTGCCGCCGCGGGGACGCCTGTTTTCCCTCTCTCGCCCGGAGAATCTCTCCATGAATAAATACATAGAGGAAGCACTGGCCGCGGGTCATATCCGTCCTTCCACCTTGCCCGCTGGCGCAGGCTTCTTCTTTGTGGCAAAGAAAGACGGGGGACAGCGTCCCTGCATCGATTATCGCGGTCTAAATGACATTTCCATAAAGAATCGCTATCCCCTGCCCCTCATGGATACCGCCTTTGAGTCACTGCAAGGAGCAAGGGTGTTTACCAAACTGGATTTACGCAATGCATACAACCTGGTGAGGATGAGGGAGGGGGACGAGTGGAAGACGGCTTTTAACACGCCTAACGGACATTATGAGTATTTAGTCATGCCCTTTGGTCTCGCTAATGCACCCGCAGTATTTCAAGCACTAGTCAACGACGTACTGCGGGATTTGATTGGTCATTCGGTTTTTGTGTACCTTGACGATATCCTCATTTTTTCCAAAGACATTACTCAACATCAACGTCATGTCCGTCATGTCCTCCAGCGCCTCCTCCACCACCAGTTATTTGTCAAGGCAGAGAAATGTGTCTTTCACGCCGACACAGTGTCATTCCTGGGGTTCATTATAACACGGGGGGATTTAAGCATGGACCCTGCCAAGGTTAGTGCGGTGTTAGACTGGCCCCGCCCCTCCTCTTTGAAACAGTTACAGCGGTTCCTAGGGTTTGCTAATTTTTATAGACGCTTTATCCGCAATTTTAGTGCCCTAGCTGCCCCTTTAACTGCCCTCACCAGGTCTACCCTCCGTACGTTCGCCTGGTCCTCGGAGGCGGAGGCCGCCTTCGTGGACCTCAAGCAACGGTTCACCTCTGCTCCGGTCCTAGCCCATCCGGACTCGGAAGTACCATTCCTGGTGGAGGTGGACGCCTCAGATCTCGCGGTGGGGGCGGTGCTCTCCCAGAGGTGCAGGAAGGATGGGAAGGTACATCCCTGCGCTTTTTTCTCACGTCGGCTGTCCCCGGCCGAGTGTAATTATGACGTAGGAAACCGGGAGCTGCTGGCCATTAAATTGGCTTTGGAGGAGTGGAGGCAGTGGCTGGAGGGGGCCGCACAGCCGTTTGTGGTGTGGACGGACCACAAGAACCTGGCCTACATCCAGGGGGCTAAGCGCCTCAATTCGCGTCAAGCCAGGTGGGCGCTGTTTTTTACACGCTTCCAATTTTCCATCTCCTTTAGGCCGGGGTCCAAAAACGTCAAGCCGGACGCCCTCTCCCGGCAGTTCGATCCGGCGGACCGGGAGGAAAAACCCCACCCCATTGTTCCGGAGACCCTTTTTGTTGCCCCTGTGTCGTGGGGGATCGCTAAAGTGGTGAGAGCGGCGCTCAGGCGGGAGCCGGATCCGGGGGGAGGACCCCCGGGGAGGCTGTATGTTCCCAAGACTGCGCGCTCACGGCTGCTGCAATGGGCGCATGCGTCGTCCCTCACTGGCCACCCCGGGGCTGCCAGGACCCTGGACTTTATTCGCAGGAGGTTCTGGTGGCCCACAGCGGAGAGGGATACGCGCGCCTTTGTGGCAGCCTGTCCTGTGTGTGCGCGCAGCAAGACATCTCGCCAGCCTTCAGCGGGGCTACTCCGACCCCTCCCCATCCCCAAACGCCCCTGGTCCCACATCTCCCTTGACTTTATTTCAGGTCTCCCTCCCTCTGACGGGTTCACTACCATCTTGGTGGTAGTGGACCGTTTCTCCAAGGCGGCCCACTTCATCCCCCTCCTCAAACTCCCCTCGGCCCGAGAGACGGCCGACCTGGTGGTGCAGCACATCTTCCGGGTGCATGGTCTCCCGCAGGACATGGTGTCGGATCGGGGTCCTCAGTTCGCTTCCAGGTTCTGGAAGGCGTTCGCGACCAGCCTCGGCGCCTCCGTCAGCCTGTCCTCCGGTTTCCATCCACAGTCCAATGGGCAGACGGAGCGTGTCAACCAGGACCTGGAAGGCGTGCTGAGGTGCTACGTCTCCGGCAATCCGGCGACGTGGAGTCGGCGACTGGCGTGGGCGGAATACGCCCACAACACCCTCCTCTGCTCATCCACTGGCCTATCCCCCTTTCAGTGCCAATATGGCTATCAACCCCCCCTATTCCCTGAGCAGGAGGAGGAGGCGGAGGTGCCCTCCGTCCAAGCCCACGTCGGTCGCTGTCGCCGGACCTGGAGGCGGGTGAGGGCGGCGCTTCAGCGGGCGTCGGCTCGGTCCCAGCTTCAGGCCAACCGCAGGCGTCGCCCGGCCCCGATCTTTCGCAGGGGGCAGAAGGTGTGGCTCTCGACCCGGGACCTTCCCCTCCGGGTCGAGTCCAGGAAGCTAGCGCCCCGGTTCGTGGGTCCGTTCAAAGTGGTGCGGCGGGTGAACCCGGTGGCGTATAGACTACTACTCCCACCTTCCATGCGGGTTCACCCGACCTTTCATGTGTCCCTACTGAAACCCTTCGTCACTTGCCCCATGTCCCCACCACCCCCCCCTGTTCCCCCGCCACGCATCATTGATGGACAGACTGTTTATACAGTACGGAGGATTATGGATTGCCGGCGGAGGGGTAGGGGCTTACAGTTTTTGGTGGATTGGGAGGGGTATGGGCCGGAGGAACGGTCCTGGGTGCCTCAGAGGGACATATTGGACCCAAAACTAATTACAGACTTCCGCCAACTACATCCTGAGGCACCCAGGTGAACGGCAGGTGCCGTTCGTCGGGGGGGGATACTGTAAGGGTTGGGGAAGCGACCTTATTGTGGAGCGACCCTTTGGCGCCCTCTGGTGTTTTATGTATGCATTTGTCTGTCCTAATTAACTGATTTGTACCTGGTGTGTGTTGTTTGGCTGTGGCTATTTAGATCCCTCTGTTTCCCCTTTGGTTGTCGGTTGTTCACTTCATGTTGCGTTTGTTATATGTATACGATTCTTCTTAGCCTTATTGTTCCTCGCCGGATTAGGAAATAAGTATAGTTGACGATTGTAAGTACATTGCTCTGCCTTGTTCCTATTATTATTTAAAACGTTTATCGGAGACTTGTTTTCTCCTCTTTTGTTTATTCGCTTACTGTGCGGTTATTATTTGTTCCGTTTACTCAAAATTAAGAGTACCGTTATTATGTTATACTCCTGCTTCCGTCTACTCTGTTCTACTCTGCGCCTGGGTCCAAACACATTACCCCATCGTAACATATATCAACCTGGTCTCACACGGCAGCCGTCAGGATTCGACGTCTGTCGTTCGTCTCCAAACGTCGAATTCCGACGAGAAAACAAGCTCTGAAAGCTGAAAGCGCAGGGGTGCGCCTGTTATGTGCGCCTGTCGGGCTGCACGGCACATTTTGAGATACAAGCGCTTCAACGTTCATTCATTTGGAACTGCGAGAATGAGTAACGTTAGCCCGATTGCACTTGCATTAATAAAGCGTTATATAAATATAATTAATTATTATTATTATTGCCTACAGCTAATTGTTACAAGGTGAGAGCTAAAATAACATATGTGTAACGTTAGCCAGCAATAGCTAGACTAGATATATATAGCTAGATATAGTCACTATATAGTCTAAATGCAACCTGGTCTCACACGGCAGACGTCAGGATTCGGATGTAATATTAAACTCCCATATTTATTCTTTAAACAAACAAATCTGGGGGAGTGGTCGGAGTTAACGAGATATTGTTCCAATCCATTACCTGGCCATTACCTGCCTGTGAAAAGTATGAAAAGTTTGCATTGCCTAGCGTGTAGGCCCGTGAGAAATTGAGAGCATATAAATCACTAGATGCCTACAACTACGCAATCTGTGGTCATGTACAGTACATCAAATACCATGACATAGATTCTAAATAAGAACAATATTCCATTTGCTATTCAGATTCCCGGGTGGCGTTATTTGCCGATGTCCGTATACAGATTCCGGGGTGGCGTTATTTGCCGATGTCCGTGTGAGTCGTCCGCGAATACATGCGTCTTCCTCTTTGCTGG
The DNA here is from genome assembly GCF_963989245.1 of Nansenia antarctica. NCBI lineage: Eukaryota > Metazoa > Chordata > Actinopteri > Argentiniformes > Microstomatidae > Nansenia > Nansenia antarctica. The sequence continues at coordinate 39,942,445 of NC_137689.1, read as the reverse complement.
ATTTGTCTGCTTGACTGCATCACGTTGTTTAATTATAAATAAGAACAATATTCCATTTGTTCATTTGCTTTAATGAAATGACTCTGCGAAATGACAATAATTAAACAAGTCCTGAGCAGGGCGAACGCAGGTGTAAACATTAGAACAGTAGTCTATCTATTTCCCTTTCCGGTGCGTGCACCTAAACATAATATGACCGTAGTGCAATATTCCCTAGATTCAGACTTTTATGTCTTGAAATCAGAAGTCCTCCCAAGCCAAAGACAAGATAGGTTGTCTTACAATCAGTGCGTTTAATTGCAAACTTCCACATACAAAACCGCCAGTTCACCGAAGCTCTCCTTTCCTCAACGCAACACCCCCCCCCCCCCCCTGTGACCTCCACCAATCACAGGAATGCATTGGCACACAACACAGCTCACAGTAACAGTGCTAACATTGAATTTCTGAGCATTAATTGCAACATTAATGAACATATTATTACACGGTTGCTACAATACTTTACCTGATATAAAATGGGCGGCACATGCACAAGCATTTTTTTTTATCTTGTCCTCAGTCCAGTTGACGCCGCCTGTTGCTCTGAAATGGTCTGATCCTGATGGAATTCGGTAGAACTTGAGTCCAATAGTCGTGGAATATCGATTCTAAAAACCGAACACGCAACAATCAGACATTTCTTTATGCTAGTAGCCGTTGTAAGCTATTTTAAGCGTACCTAACTCTATGGAGGGTGGATCGTGCCACATTTAAATGCAATACACACATCGGAATGCAATACACACATCGGAATGCAATACACGTGTAACACTAAATACAATGCAAAAATACGGCATATTTGTGCCAAAATAAAATCAATGTGTATTACATTTGAGCGCAGCGTATTACATTTGGTCATGAGTGTATTCCATTGAGCATGTGTATTACATTTGGTCACGAGTGTATTCCATTGAGCATGTGTATTACATTTGAGCGCAGCGTATTCCATTTGGTCATGAGTGTATTCCATTCGAGTGTCGGTGGAAGAGTTTGAAGCAGTGGAGACAGGGTTGCCAGATGGGCTGTTTTTTTGTGGATTTAGCTGTTTTTAGACTGGTTAGGCTCGAAATTGTCAATCCCATCTGGCAACCCTGAGCGGAGAGTCTACAGATAGTATGTTTACAGATATCGCACTGCTGGAGATGCACTCCACACGTTCTTAAAAGAAATAAAGCTTTATTGTACTTAAAACAATATTTCGTATTTGTTTTTTGAGAGTTCTTTACATCAAATTATATACATCATGTCAGCTGTGTGCCAATCAATCAGGGGGGTGGCACCTGGGGTGGCCAATCAGATTTCAGGGGTGGCACGTGCTACCCCAGGCCACCCCCTGGACACGCCCCTGGCTGCACTTGCATTAATTACCGTATTTTCCGGACTATAAGGCCCAATCCCAATTCCCTTTTCTACCCCTATGGCTCGTTTTCGAGTGTCACTCGATTCGAAGGCAAGGCCTTCGAACACGTCACAAGCCCTACCCCTTGAAATCTAAGCCCTATGAATTGGGACAGCCCTTCACGGCGCCTACGTCATCAACAGTGGTTGACGCGGTACGGGTGACGCGTTGTGTTGCCGGCGAATTCTCATCTCGCAATGCCTTCTTCAGCTGTGTTTATTTCTGTTGCGTGTGCTATAAGCATCTATTTTCGTTTGTTATCAACACACTGTAGTGTTTAGACGTTCCTTTTTTAGTCTCTTCCGTCAGCGATGTATTTTTTGTGGACATCGCAATAATGACAATGAATGACTCCAACCAAAACACAGAGTATTAACCATCTGTCAGCGCACAATGTTCCTCCAAAGATACCCGTGACTCAATCCTCAGCCACCACATACACACGAGTCCATCAGTAGTCATAAAGCGTTGTCCAAAAATCACGTTACCAAGCGCCTTTCTCAGAACAATTCGTCGTCTAGAATCCAAAAATCAATCCATCATAGTGGTGGTCAAAAACGTAGAAAGAGGATCTCTCGGGGACGCGGTCACATTTGCCCGTGAAGGAGAGATGACAAATAAGCGGAAACATTTCTCAGTAGAGTCGAACGGTGATAGATCATCATCCTTTACGCGTATCCTTAACTGTTACATTTCGCGTGTCATATGCCATCAGACATGGAAATATGTCAATGCGCGGCTGTCATGCACAAATCAGCTTGTAACGTTAGACACACAGCACATCGGCATGATAACGTTTTGTTGTTGTTGTGCTTGTTATAAAGAAAAGGTCTATAATGCATTGAAATGAATGATACAACCCATTAATAATATTACATAATAACAACTGCTCGGATTAGATTGCGGGTGGAAATAGGTCAAAATGCGCATCATGTACAAGCCGAACGTTTGATAGATAACTTTACATATGTGTACCATCATCCACTGTCAAACGCCACAGGTAATAATTGATTTATGACTGTACATCTCTGAAATGCTCGACTGTCATGCAGCGTTGCGTTACTGTAACGTTAGACACAGCACTGACATAAAAGCGATTTTTGGGTTATGCGTGTTATAAATAAAAGGTCTATAATGCATTGTAATGACATTAAACTAAGACAATAAGATGGTTATCATAATTTTTCAAATCTTTATTAATAAGTAATTACAGAGAATTAAAATGACATTTCCGCATTGAATAGAGCGACATAAGATTTCTGTAGATGATTCGCAATGCATCCTGGAATCAAGGGGTAGCGTACCCCTATCCCTTCAAAGCTAGTGTGGTCCTGAAATCGCTCGAAACGAAGTAATAGTTAGCCCTCCCCCTTACCCATAGCCCTCGATGAAATATGAATTGGGACAGCCCTCGCCCTAAACGTGAACGCGCAAATCGAGCCATAGGGGTGAAAACGAAGGGCTAGGGGTGAATTGGGATTGGCCCTAAGTCACGCTTTTTTTCATAGTTTGGCTGGTCCTGCGACTTATAGTCAGGTGCGACTTATATGTCAATATATATATAATTTCATACTGACTGACATGAACCAAGGAGTAAACATTACCGTCTACAGCCGACAGAGGGCGCACTGGGCCGCTCTGGGCTTGTGACTATATGCTGCTCCTATACCCCTGAATAAGTTATCTAAAACATTAGCTTGTTGAAGCTAAGCAAACGGTAACTTGGTGAACTTGCTTACTGGTAACTTGCTTGTTGGACTCGCTGGCTTGTTATGTTCATTTAGCCTATTCAGCTTCCCAGGTATGTTCTTTATGCTATTGTGTTGCTGAATAAATGTTAATGTGTTACGTTAACATACCAGACTTCTATTCAGCCTGTTGTTCTGTGTGCTATTGTGTAGTTGAATAAACTTGCCTTTCCAGATTAAATGTCTGTTCTTGGTCTTGGATTTTGTGAAATATATTTCTAAATAAATGCGACTTATAGTCCAGTGCGACTTATATACGTTTCTTTCCTCTCAATGTCGCATTTTTGGACTGATGCGACTTATAGTCCGGAAAATACGGTAGTTAGGCCACATCATTAGTTAGGCCACATCATTTTGAGATACAACCAACGGAGAACAGATTTTAATAGGCCACATTTTGAGATACAACCAACGGAGAACAGATTTTAATAGGCCACATTTTGAGATACAACCAATGGAGAACAGATTTTAATAACAACAGCAGAAACAATTGTCATCTTCACTGTTTTATTCGCTGTCAATAGGCCTATCAAACTAGGCTATTTTACAACCCGACGGCAGTGCGCTTCAACGTTCATTCATTTGGAACTGCGAGAATGAGTAACGTTAGCTCGATTGCACTTGCATTAATTATAGGCTACGTTTTGAGACCGGTCGGATCTATTCATACAACAAGGGACACAGCACTTTCCCGTTTTCCCCATATTGTCAGGGTATTTGAGGAGGGTGAAAGTTGACATGGTACAATGTCCCATGAAGGGGAAGGAGTGTGTCAAGTTTGGTGAGTGTGACTCTTTCGCAGCCCGTTCCCTGGGCCCAAACGTACCCCAGCACTTTAATTCAGGCTTTTGGGCCTAGTCTAGTGTGACATTAAAGGTTAAAGGACTTTAGCGTCGCAACCGTAGGTGCCACAGACACGGTTCAGATATTTTCCGACTCGGCTCGGCCCCACCGACATGCCACACCCACTTTGATACAAGCCACTCCCCCTAACTGTCTAAACCACACCCACTTTGACACAAGCTCCACCCACTTTAATACAAGCCACTCCCCCTAAGTGTCTAAGCCACTCCCACTTTGATACAAGCTCCACCCACTCAAATACCCTGACACTATGGGGAAAACGGGAAAGTGCTGTGTCCCTTGTTGTATGAATAGATCCGACCGGTCTCAACATGTAGCCTATAATTAATGCAAGTGCAATCGGGCTAACGTTACTCATTCTCGCAGTTCCAAATGAATGAACGTTGAAGCGCACTGCCGTCGGGTTGTAAAATAGCCTAGTTTGATAGGCCTATTGACAGCGAATAAAACAGTGAAGATGACTATTGTTTCTGCTGTTGTTATTAAAATCTGTTCTCCGTTGGTTGTATCTCAAAATGTGGCCTATTAAAATCTGTTCTCCGTTGGTTGTATCTCAAAATATGGCCTATTAAAATCTGTTCTCCGTTGGTTGTATCTCAAAATGATGTGGCCTAACTAATGATGTGGCCTAACTAATTAATGCAAGTGCAGCCAGGGGCGTGTCCAGGGGGTGGCCTGGGGTAGCACGTGCCACCCCTGAAATCTGATTGGCCACCCCAGGTGCCACCCTCCTGATTGATTGGCACACAGCTGACATGATGTATATAATTTGATGTAAAGAACTCTCAAAAAACACATACGAAATATTGTTTTAAGTACAATAAAGCTTTATTTCTTCTAAGAACGTGTGGAGTGCATCTCCAGCAGTGCGATATCTGTAAACATACTATCTGTAGACTCTCCGCTCAGGGTTGCCAGATGGGATTGACTATTTCGAGCCTAACCAGTCTAAAAACAGCTAAATCCACAAAAAAACAGCCCATCTGGCAACCCTGTCTCCGCTGCTTCAAACTCTTCCACCGACACTCGAATGGAATACACTCATGACCAAATGTAATACGCTGCGCTCAAATGTAATACACATGCTCAATGGAATACACTCGTGACCAAATGTAATACACATGCTCAATGGAATACACTCATGACCAAATGTAATACGCTGCGCTCAAATGTAATACACATTGATTTTATTTTGGCACAAATATGCCGTATTTTTGCATTGTATTTAGTGTTACACGTGTATTGCATTCCGATGTGTGTATTGCATTCCGATGTGTGTATTGCATTTAAATGTGGCACGATCCACCCTCCATAGAGTTAGGTACGCTTAAAATAGCTTACAACGGCTACTAGCATAAAGAAATGTCTGATTGTTGCGTGTTCGGTTGTCAGAATCGATATTCCACGACTATCGGACTCAAGTTCTACCGAATTCCATCAGGATCAGACCATTTCAGAGCAACAGGCGGCGTCAACTGGACTGAGGACAAGATAAAAAAAAATGCTTGTGCATGTGCCGCCCATTTTATATCAGGTAAAGTATTGTAGCAACCGTGTAATAATATGTTCGTTAATGTTGCAATTAATGCTCAGAAATTCAATGTTAGCACTGTTACTGTGAGCTGTGTTGTGATTGGTGGAGGTCACGGGGGGGGGGGGGGGGTGTTGCGTTGAGGAAAGGAGAGCTTCGGTGAACTGGCGGTTTTGTATGTGGAAGTTTGCAATTAAACGCACGGATTGTAAGACAACCTATCTTGTCTTTGGCTTGGGAGGACTTCTGATTTCAAGACATAAAAGTCTGAATCTAGGGAATATTGCACTACGGTCATATTATGTTTAGGTGCACGCACCGGAAAGGGAAATAGATAGACTACTGTTCTAATGTTTACACCTGCGTTCGCCCTGCTCAGGACTTGTTTAATTATTGTCATTTCGCAGAGTCATTTCATTAAAGCAAATGAACAAATGGAATATTGTTCTTATTTATAATTAAACAACGTGATGCAGTCAAGCAGACAAATCCAGCAAAGAGGAAGACGCATGTATTCGCGGACGACTCACACGGACATCGGCAAATAACGCCACCCCGGAATCTGTATACGGACATCGGCAAATAACGCCACCCGGGAATCTGAATAGCAAATGGAATATTGTTCTTATTTAGAATGTCATGGTATTTGATGTACTGTACATGACCACAGATTGCGTAGTTGTAGGCATCTAGTGATTTATATGCTCTCAATTTCTCACGGGCCTACACGCTAGGCAATGCAAACTTTTCATACTTTTCACAGGCAGGTAATGGCCAGGTAATGGATTGGAACAATATCTCGTTAACTCCGACCACTCCCCCAGATTTGTTTGTTTAAAGAATAAATATGGGAGTTTAATATTACATCCGAATCCTGACGTCTGCCGTGTGAGACCAGGTTGCATTTAGACTATATAGTAGGGGTGTAACGGATCACGGATAATCCGTGATCCGTTCGGATCGCCCTCCACGGTTCGGAACGCATGTGTACCGCGGATCAATAGCAAAATCGTTTTTTTTTTCCGTTTTTTTTCTTTCCTAACACCAGGGGAGCCACCCCTCCTAAATGTCGTTGTTTGGTACCTGTACTGTAGCAATGACAATAAAGACCATTCATTCATTCAAATGTAACCGGTAGAAAAACAATCATGTGCGCTTTATTCTCACTCTCTGCGTGTGTACTGAGTTGACAACAACATTCATTCACTCATCTCTGTCCCAATTATATCACGTCATATCACCCGCTAAGCAGCCTGGGTGATTGTGTAAACACACAAAAAAAGTACTCTGTTACTTTGCAGCAGTGATGTTATATATATATGTTGTTATATATATGTTGTTATATATAGATGTTATATATATGTGATATATATATATATCAGTTTTGACATCTTGAATGTTGTTTTTTTGTTTCACACATTAAAAGTGGTGTTTTTACAGAATTCAAGGAAAATGTTGTTTTTATTAAAAAAAATATATGTTTTGTGTTGATCCGAAAAATGATCCGATCCGTGACTCAAAATCCGTGACACGATCCGATCCGTGAGTTAGGTGATCCGTTACACCCCTACTATATAGTGACTATATCTAGATATATATATCTAGTCTAGCTATTGCTGGCTAACGTTACACATATGTTATTTTAGCTCTCACCTTGTAACAATTAGCTGTAGGCAATAACAGCGCTTGTATCTCAAAATGTGCCGTGCAACCCGACAGGCGCACATAACAGGCGCACCCCTGCGCTTTTAGCTTTCAGAGCTTGTTTTCTCGTCGGAATTCGACGTTTGGAGACGAACGACAGACGTCGAATCCTGACGGCTGCCGTGTGAGACCAGGTTGATATATATATATATATACAGTATATATACATATAATATACAGTATATGAGAAGGTAGTATTGGTAGTAGTCTCCTAATCTCGCTACAGTTTGAGCAAGACTGTAATAGCGTTTCAGCCCCCACCCCCAGTTCAAATGCTAATAGAATGTTTGGATGATGAGAATGATGTTGTATCAATGATGTTGTATCCTGTTACAGTTACATGCGTTAGAGTTAGGTGATAATGGAGCGCTGGCAGGACATTAGCATTTCAATGAGATCTGAAGACGGCTGTAGCCTATTCTTGCCTAGACAACTGTACAACCATTCATATTGAGTTTATTCACCCAATAACGATGAAAAATACTGCCCTTCACCTGATGTTGTTATTATTAGATGTTCAGTTATGATGAGAGTAGCCTACAATTCTCCTGATGTTGTTATTATCAGATGTTCAGATACGATGAGAGTAGCCTACAATTCTCCTGATGTTGTTATTATCAGATGTTCAGATACGATGAGAGTAGCCTACAATTCTCCTGATGTTGTTATTATCAGATGTTCAGTTACGATGAGAGTAGCCTACAATTCTCGCGTCGACCTCACAGCAGCAATGATAATAATACATAATAATGTATTGTATGTTGTGCCTCCTAATCTGACACGCCCCCGTGAGCCTCGTTCTGGCGCCCCCTCCCGGCCGGATTGAGTGGGCCGGATCTCTGGCTCTGTTTGCAGCAGGTGTGGGCTATTACGTTTCAGCCCAGCTGTCCCAATCACCACCTGGACAGCCGCCTACTTAACCCTGCTACAGACAGAGATCCAACGCTTGGACATAACATTCTGTATGGACCCCCTCTGACTACTCTCATTTGGATTTCCCTCCCTGGCTCGACCCCTGGACTCCCCTCTGGACTACTCTCTCATGGATCACTCTCCCTGGCCCGAAAAGGATCTCGGACTTTGCTCACTAGGGTAGTATCGCAGCACATAATACAACACCCCTGACCTCATACACGCACACACACATAGTATAATTACACACCCCATAACTATCGCCTGCATCACACCTTTATGTTTGTTTTTCCACTAGTTAGTGTAGGGCCTATTTCTTTGTTTAGATCATCCATAATAAATCATTATATATTCTCCTGGCCTCTGTCTCTGTTTCTCTGGGGTTCCACCACATTTGGCTTTTCCAGTTTCAAGGTGTGCATAACAGTATGTCCAAGCCATTATGAGCCAAGGTGGAACTCCAGAGAACAAGGGTGGTTCCCCGGGTATTGGGGTTCTCCCATTAGTCGTAGATTTACGCAGAGAGGTAAATAGCCATGCTACGCAACTTACCAGTCTGCAGGCCGAGCTCCAGAAGGCCTTCCCCACGGTCCAAGGCCAGATAGCCGTACTGGAGAATACCACCCGTGCCACCGTCGGGGCTGTAAATAGTCTCGAGACGAAGATGGACGCCCTGTCCGGGTCTCTCGCCTCCATCCAGCGTTCTCTGGACCTCATCGCCGCTGGCAGCAGACCACCCCCTGACACGAGTTCCATATCTGGGCAGATGACTAATCCCCCGGTCGATCCTGTGAACCCCGTTTCGCTCTATCCTCCTGTCGCTCACTGGGAACCCAGGTTAGTCAGCCCCGCTCCATTCCATGGTGACTTTGATTGTTGTCGGGGTTTTCTGACCCAGTGCGAATTAGTATTTACGCACCAGCCTTCCAAGTACTCCTCCGACGGGGCCAAGGTAGCGTTTATCATGTCTCTACTCGCTGACAAAGCGCTCAAATGGGCCATAGCCGCTGTCGGGAGCAGTTCAAGATACTCCACGGATTACCCCCTGTTTAAAGCGGAGTTCCGGTTCGTGTTCGACCACCCCCAGGACGGGCAGGATGTAACCGGCCGCTTGTTAGCCATCTCCCAGGGTTCCCGCTCTGTAGCCGAGTACATGGTCGAGTTCCGTACTCTAGCCACGGAGACAGGCTGGAATGACGGAGCCCTCCTCAGCCTTTTCCACAAGGGGTTACATGATTCCATCAAGGACCTGTTGGTGCGCGACGATCCCGGCACCCTTAATGAGCTGATTACCCTGGCCCTTAAGATGGATGCACGCCTCCAGGTACGACGCACCGACCGCGTCCAGCGAGCTGTCACGCGCCCCACTACCTATCGCACCGGAACGACCCCGCCCCCTTCTCTGCCCATGCTGCCTCCTCTCGTGGCTACTTCCGGGGCTGGGGAGCCCATGGAGATCGGCCGCTCTCGGCTCTCGCGAGAGGAGCGAGAACGGAGGCTTCTCAACAAGCAGTGCCTGTACTGCGGCAAGGAGGGGCACATCATCCGGGCGGGTCCTGTCCGGCCAAAAGACCCAGCAGGGGGCATACTGGTGAGCAACACCTCTCTCTCTCAGCCCCAGGTCACCCCCAGTCGCCTATTCCCTGCCACTCTCACCTGGGGGAAGGACACCCTGTCTGTCAGCGCCCTCATCGACTCCGGGGCTGATGGTTGTCTAATCGATGAAAACTTAGTCCACCAGGCGGGCATCCCCCTAGTCCTTCTAGACCGCCCCATCATGCCTAGGGCCATTGATGGCCGTTCCCTAGGAACTATCACCCACACCACTGGGCTTATATCTCTTACGATCTCCGGGAATCATACCGAGGAGATCCGGTTCTTTGTCCTTCAGATCCCCACGTCTCCCCTGGTGCTGGGTAGACCCTGGCTCGAGAGACATGAACCTCACATCTCCTGGGCTTCGGGCCAGATCCTAGGCTGGAGAGGTACGTGTTACGCCTCCTGCCTTCGCTCCGCCCTGTCTCCCTCTAGCGACCCCAAGTCTAAGATCACTCCGCCTGACCTCACCGGGGTTCCTCACATCTACCACGACCTAGCCCAGGTGTTCAGCAAGGACGAGGCACTCTCCCTTCCACCCCATCGCCCGTATGACTGTCCTATAGACCTCCTGCCTGGTGCCACCCTTCCTAAAGGTAGACTTTACAGCCTCTCACTCCCTGAAAAGGAGGCGATGCGTAACTACATTACGGAGTCCATCAACTCTGGTATCATCCAGCCCTCCTCCTCTCCCCTCGCGGCTGGATTCTTCTTCGTATCCAAGAAGGACGGTGGGCTCAGACCTTGCATTGATTTTCGGGCTCTGAATGACATTTCTGTAAAGAACCGTTATCCCCTTCCCCTCATTAGCTCCACCTTCGAACCCCTCACCCATGCCAAGGTATTCACCAAGCTGGACCTACGTAACGCCTACCATCTAGTCCGCATCAGGGAGGGGGACGAGTGGAAGACCGGGTTTAACACCCACCTCGGCCATTTTGAATACCGCGTCATGCCTTTTGGTCTATCTAATGCCCCTGCTATTTTCCAGGCCCTGGTCAACGATGTCCTTCGGGACATGTTAAACATTTTTGTTGTTGTGTACCTTGACGACATTCTTATTTTTTCTCGGTCCGTGGAGGAGCACCACCAGCACGTCCGGCTAGTCCTGCAGAGGCTCCTGGAGAACCGCTTATTCGTGAAGGGGGAGAAGTGCGTTTTCCACACCAGCTCGGTCACCTACCTGGGTAATGTGGTGGAGGACGGACAGATGCGGGCGGACCCTGCCAAGGTCAAGGCCGTCGTGGAGTGGCCTCAGCCCACGGACCGGACCCAACTTAGACGCTTCCTGGGGTTTGCGGGATTTGTGAGGCGGTTCATTAAAGGGTTCAGCCAGGTCGCAGCGCCGCTCACTGCGCTTACCTCCACCTCACGGCCCTTCTGCTGGACCACCGCTGCTGAGACCGCTTTCGGCACACTAAAACACCTGTTCTCCTCCGCGCCAGTGCTGATCCACCCCGACCCCGAGAGACAGTTCATCGTAGAGGTAGATGCTTCGGACACGGGGATCGGGGGGGTCCTCTCTCAACGGTCGGGGGAGGACCAGAAGATACACCCTTGCGCCTACTTCTCTCGGCGCTACGAACCCGCGGCCCAAAATTACGACGTGGGCAACAAGGAGCTGCTGGCGGTTCACGAGGCCCTGAGGGAGTGGAGACACTGGCTGGAGGGAGCCAAACTACCGTTCCTGGTGTGGTCTGACCATAGGAACCTCACTTACCTTGGGTCCGCCAAGAGGCTCAACTCTCGACAAGCCCGCTGGGCTCTTTTTTTTAGTCGTTTCGACTTCACCCTTACCTACCGTCCCGGCTCCAAGAACGTCAAAGCTGATGCTCTCTCCCGCCAGTTCCCCAAGGCGGATTCGGGTGTCACTGAGGGGGGAGATACCATCCTGTCCCCGTCCCGGGTGGTGGGGTTCGTAACCTGGCCCGTCGAGGCTTTGGTGAGACAGGCTCAGCGGGCCGAACCAGACCCTAGGACCGGACCCCCTAACCGTTTGTTTGTGCCTACAGCTGTCCGAGCCAGGGTGTTGGAGTGGGGCCACTCCAGCTGCTTCGCTTGCCACCCCGGCGAGCGGCGGACGGCGGCATTCATCGGGAGGAGGTTCTGGTGGCCCAATCTCAGGGGGGACACCAGGGAGTTTGTGGCCGCCTGTACGGTGTGCGCCCGTAGTAAGGCCTCCCATCGGCCTCCTGCGGGTCTCCTGCAGCCTCTCCCGGTGCCCAGCCGACCGTGGTCGCACATCGCCGTGGACTTTGTTACTGGGCTCCCTGTCTCCCAGGGGTGCGACACCATTCTCACCATCGTGGACCGGTTCTCCAAGGCGGTCCACTTCGTTCCCCTCCCGAAACTGCCCACAGCGGCCGAGACGGCGGACCTCCTAACTCTCCACGTCGTACGCCTCCACGGGATCCCCTCGGATGTGGTTTCTGACCGGGGCCCCCAGTTCGTCTCCAAGGTCTGGCGGGCCTTCTGCAGAGGCATTGGGGCCACCACCAGTCTCACCTCCGGGTACCACCCTCAGTCCAATGGGCAGGCCGAGCGGGCCAACCAGGCTCTGGAAGCCGCTCTCCGATGTGTCTCCGCCCACAATCCCTCCTCCTGGGCGAAATACCTGCCGTGGGTGGAGTACTCCCTCAACACTATGGAGAGCGCCGCCACTGGTATGTCCCCATTCGAATGTTCCCTGGGTTACCAACCCCCTCTGTTTCCCCAACAGGAGCTGGAGGTGGCGGTCCCAACCACCAGGGCCCATCTCCGCCGGTGTCGCAACGTGTGGAGGACCGCCAGGGCGGCGTTGCTCCGCGCCACCGAGCGCGCCCGGCGGAGCGCGAACCGGCGGAGGGTGCCGGCCCCTGACTACCAGCCAGGTCAGAGGGTTTGGCTGTTGGCCCGGGACCTGCCCCTCCAGACCTCCCAAACCTCCACCCGGAAACTCAACCCCCGGTACGTTGGTCCCTATCCCGTGGACCGTATCGTCAACCCCACGGCGGTACGTTTGACCCTTCCTCCCTCCCTCAAAATACACCCGGTGTTCCATGTCTCCCAGCTTAAACCTGTGGCCGCCAGCCCTTTGTCTTCCCCCAGCCCGGCTCCGCCGCCGCCCCGTGTCCTGGATGATGGGGACCCGGTATGGACGGTAAACAAACTACTGGAGGTCCGCCGCCGGGGTCGCGGGTTTCAATACCTAGTGGACTGGGTTGGCTACGGGCCCGAGGACCGGACTTGGGTGCCTGCGTCCTATCTCGCCGACCCGTCCTTATTGGAGGATTTCTACCGAGCCAACCCCGGGGCCCTGGGTCCGTCGTCCGGTGCCTCCCCTGAGGAAGGGGGTACTGTTGTGCCTCCTAATCTGACACGCCCCCGTGAGCCTCGTTCTGGCGCCCCCTCCCGGCCGGATTGAGTGGGCCGGATCTCTGGCTCTGTTTGCAGCAGGTGTGGGCTATTACGTTTCAGCCCAGCTGTCCCAATCACCACCTGGACAGCCGCCTACTTAACCCTGCTACAGACAGAGATCCAACGCTTGGACATAACATTCTGTATGGACCCCCTCTGACTACTCTCATTTGGATTTCCCTGCCTGGCTCGACCCCTGGACTCCCCTCTGGACTACTCTCTCATGGATCACTCTCCCTGGCCCGAAAAGGATCTCGGACTTTGCTCACTAGGGTAGTATCGCAGCACATAATACAACACCCCTGACCTCATACACGCACACACACATAGTATAATTACACACCCCATAACTATCGCCTGCATCACACCTTTATGTTTGTTTTTCCACTAGTTAGTGTAGGGCCTATTTCTTTGTTTAGATCATCCATAATAAATCATTATATATTCTCCTGGCCTCTGTCTCTGTTTCTCTGGGGTTCCACCACATTTGGCTTTTCCAGTTTCAAGGTGTGCATAACATTGTACATAATAATGTATTACATAATAATACATAATAATGATAATGCCATATGGGCGGGGCCTGAGTTCTATTTTAAATAAGTGGCGGTATTACCTGTAATAATAAACTATTCAAATTATGACGATCAGTGCCTCCATTAACCATGTGTAAGTATTTTAAATAGGACTTCCTTTTTAATCCTTTTAATGTATTTATGTTTTAATATATCATATGAATTGCCTATTACCTGTTTATGACACAACACAGTGGCTTTAAATGCAAATACCAAAGGGTATATATTTATTTACTAAATGCTAAATTTAAAGTGTTGGTAGTCAATTATAATGTTATACAAAGTCAATAGACAATATTCACAATACAATGTCAACAGACAATATCACAATATCACATAACAAAATATAGGCTCCCAAAGCCTATTCCAATTCCTTTCAAGGAAATAAATGTAATGTTTCCAATAAACTCAAAGTCAACTCAAAGGATTCACAATTGTACAATATATCATTCAGTAAAATAAAAAGGTGGGCCCACACTCACACACACACGCACTCTGTAACTCAGTCCATTAACCAGTGTTACCGTTGCAGCTGACGTTGCTTGTGAGCGGGGGGCCTTGAAACTGTTATGGCCACTTCACTCGTCCACACGAGCCCAAAACAAAAGCTCGTGCGTGGTTCAGTACTCACGTAACCTCGTGGGGAACTCGTAGGTAAACGAGGGGTTTGAAAGATGGTGTAAAAAGAGGCAGAGATGAGGCGGGATGGGGTCCAGCGCTCTCCCACGAGCGCAGGAGAATGATTGAAGGACACGGGCGCGAAGATTCACTGGACGGTCTCGAGTTACTCCAGGCGATTGGAAACGGTCTCCTTGTCCACCGGAGAGCTTTCCTGTTGCTTGGTCTCTCGACTTCCAATTCTGAATTAACAGAATACACTGAGCTACAAAATCCAATAGCTATTTCGTTTTGATATAGCTAGAAACAATTTATCACTCAGCAAATGCTAGCAACATGCTAACGTAATTATGCTAAGCTAACCGCTTGCCGCGATTAGCTCTACAGTCAAATATAACATACTACAACGAGTAGATGTAGCTTATAAACAAACACCAGACATGTGTATTTACCTCTGGTAGCTTCAATGTGCACCAACATCCAAAGGAATAACTATTCGTTGATTCCCGAATTGTTACACACAGCATATACAAGTCTTACTTCACTCGACGATGTCCTCAAACATTCTGACACGTTACTTAGTGCAACCTAACGCTATTAGTACAAAGCTATTAGTACAAAGTCTCTCTCTCAGCATACATTACAGTTGGCTAGCTCTTCCCGATGGACCAATGAAATAAAGAAATGAATGAATGACATATAACCAATGAGCGAACTCACATTAGAGCTTGTAAACAAGTACACATTATAAACTTATAACAATGTTAATAACCGTGTACATAACCATGAAATGATGCTTATTTATTAAATGGACTTATTTATTGAAATGCTCATAGCTCACTTTAGTAGCTGGGCTACATACACAACACGCAAGCTGGTTGTACACAGATATACGCAGTCTAACGCAGATGAATATTTGTAAATTAGTTTTCAAACATTAGATAGTTGATTTTGGCAACATTGTAGCCAAAGTAGCCAATTGCAGACTGTAATAATTATTGTATTGCTTTGCTCTAATAAACCTTAGTACGCTCCAGTGCCCTCAGAGCGTATTTACTAGTAGCAATGGACCTATCGCTAAGCCACGGCCCCTTTGAAAACTCGGACAAACAAACAACGCTTTACTGACAGTGACTGACTGACCGACCGTGACTGAATGACATTCAATGACTTACAATGGCGGGAGTTGGTAAATTTCTGATTTCTGATTTACCACAGCAAGTAATAGACATGTTTTTTAAAGATTCCAAGAATATTTTGTCTAGAAGCTTTTCGCCATCAGATATTAGCGAGTTGTTTGTCCGAGTTTTCTGCCTGTAGTGACTTGCTGTGATATGATTGGACAATTTATATTTCGGGGTGTGGCTTAGAGATAGGTCCATTGTTTATTATTTATATTAATTACCTTACTTTTTACTTGGAAGAATTGGCGTGAACATACATGAACATAAGCAGAAGGGTGGCAATTTATTTATGATAAATAAATGGAGCACAATGTGTACCGAAATGTTATAAGAGTTTTTACATTTCTAACGTCCCCCAAGTATTTGCAAGTTGTTTGTTCACTGCAAATTATAACCTAATTGTAAGAGCCAAATATGGTCCTGTCATATGTGTGGTAATTCACTGTGTGGGCATGGGGTGGCGCTGTCACAATACCTGAGGCAGGTCTTTATAAGGTAGTACAATTGTTGTTATCGTCAGGTGTTGACCCCGGAAGGGCAAATAGGTTTGACCGCAATGGCGCTGAGTTTGTTGTTGTTATCGTTTTTATACCAGTGATTAAGCCAAATGGAATGTGGCACATTCGTACGCAATAAAGGTTTTTTGTGCAGCAAACCAATGACTACGGATCGTGTATAACCAACAGAACACATCAAACTAGAACGCACGGCGCGTCAACCAGAGTCCGCGGGTTAGCATCTCAGTAGCACAGTATTAGACTGTGCTCCTTTAACATTGTCAAACCTTATGCATTATTGGAATAACGGAGGCGTTTGGATATCGTACGGGTTGGATACGTGTGCAGCCGCAGGAGCTGCGATTCTGGAGCCAGCTGTTTGGAGCATCGGACCGCGAGGCCACTACAACGGCGCCCACCGCACGGTATGAGTAGCGCTACATTGTTTAATGGCCATTTAATGTGTGCACACCGGTAGGGGACAATTATAGACGTTGCGTTGACTGTTGCGTGCTGCGAACTGTTGTGACTGACTACCGATCATTCGTCATGGAGATGTGTGACGTGGAATTGGACACTAATGGTGATGAGACACTATCTGGTAAACGTGTGGTTAAGCTTACTGCTAAAGCGTTTGCGTTGAAGTTGGACTTGTTGCAAACGAGCAGAAAAGCTAAACTAAGCAAAGCTACCAGCATTAGAGGTGGTTTACAAGGGTTGGTGTGTACTGATGATAAAACACAGGTACAGAATACTCTGATTGAATTGATAAAGGTGTGTGATGAAGCAAAAACCATGCATGAAAAAATACTTGATTTGTTGCCATGTGATGAAAAAGAAAAACATGAAATATGGTTTAAGGCAAAAATGTTGTTCAACAATGAATGTATTACAAATACAAAAATGTGGGTTTTATCATGCAAAGAAGGTTCTGTGCAGATGGGCAAAAATGTTTATGAGGGGGATGGTATTCATCCACATGACAGTGCTTCCACAATGTTAGCTACCGCCCAAGTCATGGGAGTGGTAAAAGTGGTAGATCAAGTGCTATATCCACTGCACAGGTAAAAGCGGAGGCAGCTAGGGCTGCACTTATCGCTCGTGCTGCAGCTCTAAAGGAGTCATGCCTTGGAGGAGCAAGAGCAACAACTGAGGAGAAAAGAGAGTGGCTGGATATGGAAACTGAAATAGCTGCATCCACTGCTCAACTGGCAGTGTTCAAGGCCACAGGCCAGAGAAGTGGTTCACAAGCTGCCTCAGATGGCATGAATTCTTATCTGGATAGGGAAAAAAGGGAAAGGGAGGCTGTCAGTGCTTTAAACCCTTTGGCAAAGGAATATGAAGCCAGCTTGTGGGAACCAACAGCACACAGCAACTTGATCAAATGGGCACTACCAACCCATAAACCCCCCTTTCACGGATACACGACCCAAGGATACTGCACAGTGGGTTAAAGCTACTGGACAACACCATGTTAGCTGCAAAGGACAACAGCAGCAAAGCAGTATAGTGGGAATATCACAACAGTATCGACACCAATCAGGAACCCTTCAGGAAACAGAGCATCACACCACTCAGAATCTGCCTGGGGACATCCTTACCATCATGCACAGGCAGAATGAAATAACAACTGCTCTGGTGCAGCAACAGCAGTCCATGTCTCTTCCACCTCGAGATATTCCCATATTTGAAGGGGACCCGCTCCAATACAATTCATTTATCAAGGCCTTTGAACAAGGAGTGGAAAAAAAGGCAGGAAAAGGGGATTGTTTGTACTATTTGGAACAGTTTACTAGAGGACAGCCACAAGAACTGGTACGTAGCTGCCAGCACATGGCTCCTGAGCGTGGCTACGTGATGGCAAAGGGCCTTCTAGAAAAACATTTTGGAAATCAGTACAAAATTGCAACGGCTTACATACAAAGGGCTCTGGCCTGGCAAACCATAAAGTCGGAGGACGTGAAAGCACTTCAAGCCTACTCCTTGTTCTTGCGTGGCTGTTGTAATATAATGGAAGAGCTCGAGTACATGCAGGAGCTGGATATGCCGGTACACATGAGGGCTATCATTGCAAAATTACCATTCAAAATGAGAGATCAATGGAGGACCATAGCTCATGGCACAATGGAATCCACACAGCAAAGGGCTCGCTTCCCTGATTTGGTCGCATTTGTGGAGCGTCGTGTTGCAATTCTGTCCGACCCTCTCTTTGGTGACATACAGGACCCTATGCCTGCTGTTGCTGGAGTAAAGAATCCTAGACTACATTACGGCAACAGAGTACAGGGAAACATTGTTGCCACCACATTAACATCTATGGACGTGCAGGAGGGAGCTGAGGAGCTAACATCAGATCCTGGGATGGAGGACGAGGCTGGATGTCTTTGCTGTGCTGGTACTCACTCATTGGAGGAGTGCAAACAGTTCACTGGAAGGCGGCACAAAGACAAAATTTACTTTTTGAGAGACAATGGAGTGTGCTTTGCATGCTTATGTGTGGGTCACATGAGCCGGGATTGCGAAAGGCGCTCAACATGCAAAGTGTGTGGTCAAAAGCATCCCACTGTGCTGCATATCAGAAAGCAAGCAGTAGCTCTGGAGCGGTCAAAAAACACGTCTAGTAACCAGCCAACCTCTCCCAAAATGTGTGGACATACAGGGGCCGGTAAGGACCACTGTGGTTTGTCCATTCTCCCTGTACAGGTGAAAGTGACAAAAGGAAATCGCACAATAAAAACATATGTGACACAGCCCAATGAAAAGGGCTACCTGTAGGCGAAATCATTTTTCAGTTTTTTACATGTGCTTAAACTACAGATTGTAAGCTTTCAAATGATGCATCATACATTGAAATCGGAAACAAATTGAAGACGACATGAGTATTTGAAAGTTGCTACACCGGAATCACTAAGCACAGAAAATCCCCATCAAAGATAATGAATCCCCATCAAACAACAAGAAACGAAGTCATTGTGTTATAGATTACACTTATTTAATTAATGTAAAACTGTTCGGAAAAATAACGAGTGGGTACTTCACATCTTCGAGTTGAATGTTAGCTAAAAAAACAAAAATTTGAAAAAAAAAAAAAAAACTTTAGAGACAAATTTGACGTCTTTCTCATTTCCGAGAGGTGTCCAGAAACACCAGGAGCAGTCACATATGCCTTCCTGGATCCTGGTAGTTCAGCCACATTCTGCTCAGAAGATCTAATGCAGAAACTGAATATTACAGGCAGAAGAACCACCTTCCGGTTGAGCACAATGGGGCAAGAAACTGTTGCTTTAGCCTATTCCTTGACTGGCTTGGAGGTAGCTGATTTGGTCAGCAATGATTTTTATGCTCTCCCAGAAGTTCTCACACAGAAAAGGATGCCAGTCACTCCGGACCATATAGTGACTCCTGAACAGTTGGCTAAATGGCCATACTTGTCGAAGGTACACATCCCGACTATTAAGGCAAATGTCGACCTTTTGATAGGAACCAATGCTCCCAAGGTATTAGAACCATGGGAGATCATTAACAGCTGCGGTAATGGCCCCTACGCCATTAGGACAGTGCTGGGATGGGCCGTTAATGGTCCGTTGAATGGAAGCAGTGGTGCTTGGGAGGCAGAAGTTCCCTCTGCTATGGTAAACAGGATCGCAGTGTGCAAGCTGGAGGAAATGCTGACCAATCAATACAACCATGAATTCAATGAAAAGACTGTGAAGGAAAATGAAATGTCCAGACAAGACCTCAAGTTTCTGGAAATCATGGAGAATTCAGCAGTACTTCAGGAGGGGAAGTATTGTTTGAAATTGCCCTTTAAGAACAAGGATGTACATCTGCCCAATAACTTCGTAGTGGCAAAGCAAAGGATTCAAGGGCTGAGGAAAAGGTTTCTCAATAACAAGCTTGTGCACCGGGAGTATACAGAGTACATGAACAAGCTCATCAGTAAGAACTATGCGGAGCAAGTGACACAACAGCAACAGCATGGTGAGAACGGGAAAGTGTGGTACATCCCTCACCATGGTGTCCACCATCCTAGGAAAGGATCCCTTCGTGTGGTTTTTGACTGTGGAGCCACATTTCAAGGTGCATCATTGAACAGTGAACTCTTGCAGGGTCCTAATCTCACCAGCTCACTCCTTGGAGTCCTTAGTCGTTTCAGACAGGAACCGGTGGCGTTTATGGGTGATATTCAAGCCATGTTCCATCAGGTGAAGGTTGCGGAGGAGGACAGGGATTTTCTTCGCTTTCTCTGGTGGACAGATGGGGATGTCACCAAGGATCTTGTGGAGTATCGTATGACGGTGCATCTGTTCGGTGCAGTGTCATCTCCCAGTTGTGCAAGTTATGCACTGAGAAGAACTGCTGATGATAACTCAAACAGGTTTTCAGCTGAGGTCCTTCAGTCTGTCAAGCAGAATTTCTATGTAGACGACTGTTTGAAGAGCTCAGCCACTGAAGGAGAAGCTGTCCAGATGATCAAAGATCTTATCACTCTCTGTCGCAAGGGGAGCTTTATCTTGGAAAAATGGATTAGTAACAGTCGTAGGGTCTTGCAAACAGTCACAGAAGAGCAAAGGGCCACGGACCTAAAGGAATTGGATCTGGATCGAGATGAGCTCCCAGTAGAGAGGGCGCTGGGTCTACAATGGTGTGTGGAGACCGACTCTTTCAGATTCAAGATGGAAGTAAAACAACAGCCTTTCACCCGACGTGGTATGTTGTCGATCACCAGTTCAGTATACGACCCTTTAGGTTTCCTGGCACCAGTCACTTTGCCTGCTAAGATGATGCAGCAAGAGCTCTGTCGGAGACGATATGGTTGGGATGATGCATTGCCACAGGACATCTTACAGCAATGGAAAAGGTGGTTGGAGGACTTAGATGTGCTGGCAGCATTCAATGTGGGCAGGTGCATCAAGCCAGTGGACTTTGGAGAGATCAAACAGGCTCAACTACATCACTTTGCCGATGCCAGTGAAAGGGGCTACGGAACCGTAACATACATCCGGATGTTGAATCATGAGAGCAAGATCCAGGTCTCCTTTTTGCTCGGTAAAGCCAGGGTGACACCTTTGAAGGCGGTGACTATCCCCAGACTGGAGTTAACAGCAGCTGGCCTTGCTGTCAGAGTGGACTCATTACTGAAGGCAGAGTTGAACTTCCAGTTGGAGGACTCCATGTACTGGACTGACAGCACTGCAGTGTTGAAATACCTGAACAATGAGGATAGGCGCTTTCATACATTCGTGGCCAACAGAGTCTCGGCAATCAGAGAAACATCTGAACCATCACAATGGAGGCATGTTGGTTCCAAAGACAATCCAGCTGATGATGCGTCAAGAGGGTTGAAGGTCTCTGACTTTTTGAGGAATAGCAGATGGCTTGAAGGGCCCGCGTTTCTTTGGAAGCATGAGAAGGACTGGCCCAAAATGGTGGGGGAAGTGTCGGTGGACCCTAATGACCAGGAAATCAGAAAGGAGGCAACAGTAAATGCCATAAGTGACGTGTCGAGTCCTACTGACCATCTCATTGCCTACTTTTCTGATTGGAGGAGGCTCAAAACATCAGTTGCCTGGTTTCTCAGGCTAAAAGCCATGTTGTTGGAACGCAGTAACCTGAGAAAGGTGCAAGGACAAGGGGTCACGGCAATGTCCGCAAGTCGCGGTTTGATGCTAGAGGATTTACTAGGAGCAGAGGTTGCCATCATACAGTATTGCCAGCGGCAGAGATTCAGTGAGGAGATTGCTGCTTTGTCATCTAAGAGAGCCACAGTGAGTCGCCAGAGTCCAATATTTAAGCTGGATCCTACTTTGGAGGATGGCCTTTTGAGGGTTGGTGGAAGACTGAGCAGAGGAGCAATGCCTGAGGAATCCAAACATCCGCTCATTCTCTCCAAAGATCAATATGTATCTACGCTCATTCTCAAGCATGTGCATCAAAATCTGGGTCATGGAGGGCGGGTTCACACACTGTCCAAGGTGAGGAGGAGGTTTTGGATCACCAACGCCAATTCGGCTGTCAGGAAGATTATTTCTGACTGTGGATTTTGTAAACGCTACAATGGAAGAGCAGTGGAGCAAAAGATGGCAGATCTCCCTAAGGAGAGAATCCTTCCAGATCTACCACCGTTTACCAACACTGGAGTGGATTACTTTGGACCCGTCGAAGTAAGGAGGGGAAGATCAATTTGTAAGCGGTACGGAGTTATATTTACCTGTATGGCAAGCAGGGCTATACATCTGGAGGTAGCTGTTTCATTGGAAACGGATGCTTGCATCAATGCTTTGCGGCGTTTTATTAGCAGGAGAGGACAGGTGGTCCACCTAAGGTCAGACAACGGTACCAACTTCGTTGGGGCAGAGAGAGAACTGAAGGGGGCTCTGGCTGCATTGAGTCATGAGAGAATTCAAGGAGTTCTGTCGCAGGTTGGAATCCGTTGGAGTTTTAACCCACCAGCAGGTTCACACCATGGTGGGGTGTGGGAAAGAATGATCCGTCTGGTGAGAAGAGTTCTCAGCTCTGTCCTACGTCAGCAAACGTTGGATGATGATGGACTGCATACGGTGTTGTGTGAAGTGGAGGCCATTTTGAATGATCGGCCAATTACCAAGCTCTCGGAGGAACCCGATGACCTGGAACCACTCACGCCCAACCATCTTCTTCTCTTGAAGGGTAAACCCGCCTTACCACCTGGAGTGTTTGATCCTCAGGACCAATATGTGAGAAGACGATGGCGACAAGTTCAGTACCTCTCGGATCTTTTCTGGAAGAGATGGATACGGGAGTACTTGCCCTTGCTCCAGGAGAGGCAAAAATGGAACCAGAAGAAAAGGAGTTTGACAGCGGGAGATATCGTTGTTATTATGGATTCCTCAGCTCCTCGTGGTTCTTGGCCACTAGGCAAGGTTATAGAGGTTTTTCCAGACAAACAGGGGCTGGTACGTTCTGTGAGATTACAGACCAAATCAAGTACAATTGAAAGGCCAGTGACGAAACTTTGTTTGTTACATGAAGGGTAAATTTGTTTTGTCTGTACTTTATATTGGTTGTGGTCTGTTATAACGTGTGCTCCTTTCATGGTATTTTGTTTAAATTGTTATGTCGGTGCCAGTAACAATTAGGGGCCGGTGTGTAAGAGCCAAATATGGTCCTGTCATATGTGTGGTAATTCACTGTGTGGGCATGGGGTGGCGCTGTCACAATACCTGAGGCAGGTCTTTATAAGGTAGTACAATTGTTGTTATCGTCAGGTGTTGACCCCGGAAGGGCAAATAGGTTTGACCGCAATGGCGCTGAGTTTGTTGTTGTTATCGTTTTT
This sequence comes from Nansenia antarctica, assembly GCF_963989245.1. NCBI lineage: Eukaryota > Metazoa > Chordata > Actinopteri > Argentiniformes > Microstomatidae > Nansenia > Nansenia antarctica. The sequence continues at coordinate 39,919,070 of NC_137689.1, read as the reverse complement.
ATACCAGTGATTAAGCCAAATGGAATGTGGCACATTCGTACGCAATAAAGGTTTTTTGTGCAGCAAACCAATGACTACGGATCGTGTATAACCAACAGAACACATCAAACTAGAACGCACGGCGCGTCAACCAGAGTCCGCGGGTTAGCATCTCAGTAGCACAGTATTAGACTGTGCTCCTTTAACACTAATAGTTCCTAAGAGCGTGTTTCTATTCATGATGATCATTTCTGTGTTTCTGTGAATTCATATACAGTATATAGTTTATTGCATTATTTGAAAATTGACAGCGCTGTAAATAGTGTCATTGAATGCACAACGCACGTAATTTCAGGCGACTTTGATCAAGTTTCTGCGGCAGCAGAACATTATCAATATATGAAATACTATATTATAAATATAATTGTATTTGTTCCATGTTGCATGAAAATTCTTTGATGATTACAGAAACACATCAAATGTAGGCTACTGCAATTACTTTGCTGCGGTAGCTATAGCATGCAACACACAACTGTGAGACATACTGTACAGTTTATCACTCATAACTGTACATACACATATCATAATATCTTATCACTATTGCGTATGTAACTTGGGTAAACCCCGCTGTGAAAGCCAGCTTCAGCTCCAACATTTCAAATGGGATTGGGAGACATACTGGGAGATATACTGTACATTGTTTTATTTTCATAACTGTCTGTACATATACATATCTTATGTATCACTATTGCTATATATAGCTTGTATATAAACACATTATGTTACAAATATCAATCTTATTCACTGAATCTAATTCAGCACATCCAGCACAGTGTGTGTCCCCCTTCGACCTCTGCTGATATGGAAGAGCAGCCTTGGAAAAAAAAGATGGCAGCCAAATACTAGCGCAAACGGTGGTAGAACGCACATATCTAGGAAAAGTCATGAAAGGTGGGTCCTGAAATTTGATTTAGTGCAAAGGTAGACATTTGTACTCACAGCTGTTCTAGTGTTAATTGATGATTGCGGAATACATTCTAAAGTGTAGAGAAAAGAGGTTTCTGCAAGCAAAATGCCTCCAAATTCATTGGATGGTGAAAAAAGTGGAAAGGTCTGGACTAGCCAAGTCAATCTCATGACTTAAATCCAATTGGACATGTATTTAATTTTCTAATGATAAGATTGTAGGCAAAACAATCTCAAAACAAACAACAATGGAAGATGGCTGCATTACCAGAGAAGATACACAATGTCTAGTGGGCTCAATGGGTCGCAGACTGTTGGTGTTTATTCCTTGCAAATGATTGGCAACCAAATACTAAACATGAGTCCTTGATTTGGACAATTTGAAAATATGCCCCCTTACTTGTGGGTAAAAAATAGGAGACTATGCATGAACATAATCATTTGTAATAATTAGTAGTTAGTAAATTAGTAGTTAGTCATTTCTGAATGCTGAAAGCAATATAAACACCATCAAATAAAAGCTGAGAATCTCTATGATTGGAGTGTAGAGCCAAAAGTGTAGAACACTTTCTGTTATGCATATATACATGCTCCAGATAACCTCCTAATTGGTTATCTGATTTATGTTACCAGAGGTAGATCATATTGTTCTCTTTTACAGCAATGACCGAGAGAAGAGCTTCTGGGGGAGGAGAGGAGGCTATGTATGACTGTAAAAATGTCTCTGAAAAGCAACAGGCTTGGTATGAGAAGTATTTTTGAAATGTATACACCCAGTTTGCTGCCACGAAGGGTTGTGACTATTCCAGATGCTGGAGAGCTTCTTTCTCTCACATTGCAGAGCTTATTGGTGGTATTAGGTCTATATAATAGCCGTTGGTGCAACCCTTTTCCCCTCACTTACAGCAATAGCAATGTGGCACAACAATGACAACATGATTCAGTAGCATGACAGCGTTCTGAAGAAACAGGAATAGGATATGTACAATAAGGAATCACATGTACAGTACCTCTAGGCTTAGCGAATAGTTCCAAAGCCTCATAGGCAATAGCCAATAATGACCACCAAATGTAGGGATTTGTAGGAAGTGATTTGATGGTATTTGATGGGAATATGTACAAGGTATTTAAGGTCGTCAGTTTGTGTACTGTCAGACCGGTCACAACATACCATCCATCCGCTCAGCTGAGCGCTCCGTCGCATCTGTTTCACGTCATCAGAACACTGTCGCGTCTGGAGTTTGTAGCAACGGAATCACCGCGAGAGCACAACCCAAGCAGCAGCATGAAAAACGTGGAGTGGATTTTCGTGTTGTCATTCCACTACAGAGACTCACCACCTTACCAACAGTCAAAATAGAGCTTTTTAACACCCAATCACTTACTCTTAAAGCACCACTCATAAATGAACATATTCTGGACAAGGGCTTAGACCTGATGTGTCTTAGTGAAACCTGGCACTAGCCTGAGGTTTATTCTAGCCTGAATATAGCCTGTCCACCTGGCTATAGCTATACTCAGAAAGCCCGCAGTACTGGTCGGGTGGGTGGCGGCTTAGCCATTTTTCATAAAAATGAGCTGGAAATAACACCCCTCCCCCTCCCCTCACCATCTTCATTTGAATGCCTTGCTGTTAAATGTAAACCACCTTTTTCCATGACATTATTACTCATCTACCGGCCACCTAAACTTAAACCAAATTCAGTCTTCATCTCAGAAATACATGACCTTCTCACATCACTCTGCACTTCATCTTCCAATATCGTAGTTCTTGGTGACGCAAATATCCACGTTGACAATCCCTCCTGCCCCTTTGCTCGTGAATTCCTGCAACTCCTCGACTGCCTCAACCTCTCACAACATGTCCATGTCCCTACTCACAGGAAGGGCCACACACTGGACTTGGTCATCACTGACACCACCACCCCGGTCAGCAACCTAGTTGCCTATGAAATGGGAGTGTCCGACCACAAGGTCATTTCCATGGTTCTACCTTTCCCTCCCTCCCATACCAAACCAAAACGCCAAATACACTTCAGAAATCTGAAACGCATAAACCCAGAAACCCTGACTTCAGACCTAAATCATCTCTCCTCTGCCACCCATTCATCAGCTACTGAATCGGTGGCATTCTACAATACATCCCTGAGCAGCCTCCTGGACACCCATGCCCCACTACAAACTCGAACTGTTTCCTTTTCTCGTTCAGCTCCCTGGTTCACCAGCGAGCTTCGGAAAATGAAGGCGGCTGGGCGTGTCCTGGAGCGGCGGTTCATTGCCTCGGAACTTACAGTCCATAAAATGGCCTACAGGGATCATCAAAAGGCCTACTCTAAGTCCCTCAGGGAGGCGCAGGCAAACTTCTACTCAAACATCATCAACAACAGTCCCGGCAACTCAAAGCAGCTTTTCTCAACAATAAATCACTTCCTGAAACCACGAATTCCCACAAACAAAACAACCACAACTGAACAATGTAACAACTTCCTTTCGTTCTTCAGAACAAAAGTTGACACTATTCGCTCCTCCCTCTCTGCCACACCTACTCCATCTGCCCCGACTGCCAGCCCACAGCCTGGGCCGCCCCAGCCTCTCCACTGCTTTTCCCCCACTACACAGCATGAAGTCGAGAAAATTATCAGTCGCATGAAACCTTCCACCTGCACCCTGGACCCCCTTCCCACAGCACTCGTCAAACTGAACATCCAAGCCATAAGCCCCTTGATCACCAAAACCATCAATCACTCCCTACTGTCTGGCCATGTCCCATCAGCTCTGAAAACAGCCATCATTACTCCCCTTCTTAAGAAACCGACCCTAGACCCGGATACCCTCGCAAACTACAGACCCATTTCTAACCTCCCGTTCCTCTCCAAGGTCCTGGAGAAAATAGTCGCCACCCAACTCCAACATCACCTCAGCAGCAATAACATTGCAGAAAAATTCCAGTCTGGTTTCCGCTCCGCCCATAGCACTGAAACAGCACTGGTCAGGGTGACAAATGACATTCTCATGGCAGCCGATGCCGGCTCTCCTTCTCTCCTCATCCTCCTGGACCTCACAGCCGCCTTTGACACCGTCGACCACACCATCCTCCTAGACCGCCTTCACTCCACTATTGGACTCTGTTACACTGTTCTGGACTGGTTCACATCCTATCTTTCCGAACGCACCGAGTGCATCTCCTTGGGGGGTGCAAAGTCCCGGACCCAGCCTGTCACCTGTGGTGTCCCCCAAGGATCCGTACTCGGACCCACCCTCTTCACCCTGTACATGTTACCCCTCGGCCGTGTCATCAGCAAGCATGGTATCCCCTACCATTGCTATGCTGACGACACACAACTCTACATTAAACTGGACCCAACCCCTCAGTCAACCTCATCTGCACTCACCATCTGCCTGGAGGAGATAAAGGCGTGGATGAGAGTTAACTTCCTCCAATTAAATAGCTGCAAAACAGAAGCCATCCTCATCGGCACCCCTCACCAGGTTAAATCATCCCCCATAACAAGCATCACTTTCTCTGGACAGGTTATCCCTCTGTCATCCGTCGTCACCAACCTTGGTGTTCGAATGGACCCCCACCTCAACTACGAGGCCCACATTAAACACATATCCAAAACGTCATTCTTCCATCTTAGAAATATAGCAAAACTCCGCCCCACCCTGTCTTTGCCCGATGCCGAGAAGTTAGTCCATGCCTTTGTCTCCTCCAGGCTCGACTACTGCAACGCACTTCTCATCGGGATCCCTAGCAAGAGCCTTCAGAAGCTCCAGTACATTCAGAACAGCGCTGCTAGGATCCTGATGAGAGTGCGCAAATACGATCACATCACACCCATCCTCCACTCACTACACTGGCTTCCCATCTCCTCTCGGATCATTTACAAAATCTCACTGTTAACTCATCAATGCATTTACGGCAACGCACCCCCTTACCTCAAGGACCTGGTCAAATCCCACAGCCTCTCCACTCGCACTCTCCGCTCATCAAATGCAAACCTCCTCAAACCCACCAAAACCCACCTCCGCTCCATGGGAGACCGGGCCTTCTGCTCCATCGCCCCCGAACTGTGGAACGCCCTCCCTGCCCACCTGAGAGCACCACAGTCGGTCGACTCTTTTAAGAGCGGACTTAAGACTCATCTTTTTAACAAAGCGTTCCAGTAGCCAGATTTGTATTTTTTTTTCTTTAGTTTTATGCCACAGTGTCTTTTTAACCTTTCTGCTTTTGATGTTTTTAGTGATCTTTATTGTGTTGTGCTGTTTTTATTTCTTTTATTGACTGTAGCACTTTGAGATTCTTGGAATGTAAAGTGCTTTATAAATACAATCCATTATTATTATTATTATTAAGGTTACTGTAACCATAAATACACTTAAAACAGCCTGTAGAGCTTATGGCCTGAATGGAAAACATTTACCTGTGAGAGAAAGATACTAAATGGTCACAAAGTCAATATGCTTTACATTGCCTGTACACACGCAAGCATGTCTAAAAAGCTGTCGTGTGCATGTATTTTGCATAGTCTCCAAGCTTCTCATCCATGTAATGTCACTTGTCATGCCAATTATGTGTATTTCATTCTCACGTAGCGGGAGATCAAGTTGATAAGTCAAGTGTGACATGATGGTTATACAAGTCTAAGAATGGAACCCTGCCCTCTCAACCAGAACATGACACAAATGCAACAGTAATTGCTACTTGCAGTATTCTGACATGAAAATAAGGCACACACATTTGTTGTCCGATATGCCTATGTCAGTCGTTTTACGACCTCGTGAGTTTTTTCTTTTATTATTTCACGGGTTCAGATTTAGAATTTTGATGGAGAAATAAAGGAAACACACCTTTGACACAGGGAATAGGATACCGATGATGCTTGGATGACACTTGGATGTCACTGCAGATCCAGTATTACAGATCCAGTATTACAGATCCAGTATTACAGATACTTGTAAGACCCTACTTCAATAACACTAGTGGCATTCGCTGATCATACAGCATAAATCATATTATCGCTAATCTTTCAGTGGCTTAAAAACATACATTGATTTAGCATATGCGTACATACTATACATATAAGTACTATACACATCTAGCCCTCCCTCTACTCACTCTATCTATCTCCCCTCAGGCCCAGCAGTGTGGTGATTCAACCTGGCTCCTGCCACAAAGCTTTCGAAAATAGTCTAATTGTGGCTAATGGTTTGTGAGCCATTTAACGTGTATGAATCACAGTAGTAGCCAGCCACATTTTATATGCGGATTATATGTGGCCCGCGGAGTGGGAGGCAAACACCTCCGAACTCCGCGACCACATCCCAGTCGCCGGCCCTGAGCCCCTCGGGATGGACTTGCCAAGGCTGTCCTGGGTGAGGCTCAATCGTCTCCGGAACGGCGTCGGGCGTTTCCGCTCATCAATGCACAGATGAGGCTTGGCCCCAAATGCGTCGTGCGAGTGTGGTGCAGAGTACCAAACCGCAGACAATGTTATCCTGGATTCCCCGGTGTACCACCCACCCAACGGGATGCATGGTCTGTAGGTATTAGATGACGAGACGATGACGTGGCTTCTGGAGGGGTGTCCAGAAATATAGCCCGGGTGAGCCCCTCAACCAGGTCTCGGGGTGGTAAAAGGGTAGCCCCTCGGCCCCGAGCCTGGTGGATTGGAGAGGAAAACAACTACCCATACGCCGAAGAAGAAGCCAGCCACATTGGGGCTGTGTGTCCACAGACATGGCAAGGCTACGGGGGGTAGGTCCGTAGGGTACTGTGCAGTGGCTGAATGCCGTAGGTTTGCTGAAAGCAATATAAATACCATCAAATAAAAGCTCAGCCTGCGGTGAGGAGCAAGCAGAGAGGTAGGAGGCAGAGAGGTAGGAGACAGAGAGGTAGGAGACAGAGAGGTAGGACGCAGAGAGGTAGGAGGTAGGAGACAGAGCGGTAGAGAGGTAGGAGGCAGAGAGGTAGGAGACAGAGAGGTAGGAGACAGAGAGGTAGGAAGCAGAGAGGTAGGAGATAGAGAGGTAGGAGGCAGAGAGGTAGGAGACAGAGAGGTAAGAGGCAGAGAGGTAGGAAACAGAGAGGTAGGAGACAGAGAGGTAGGAGACAGAGAGGTAGGAGACAGAGAGGTAGTGAGGCAGAGAGGTAGGAGACAGAGAGGTAGGAGGTAGAGAGGTAGGACACAGAGCGGTAGGAGACAGAGAGGTAGGACACAGAGCGGTAGGAGACAGAGAGGTAGGAGACAGAGAGGTAGGAGACAGAGAGGTAGGAGGCAGAGAGGTAGAGAGGTAGGAGACAGAAAGGTAGAGAGGTAGGAGGCAGAGAGGTAGAGAGGTAGGAGGCAGAGAGGTAGAGAGGTAGGAGGCAGAGAGGTAGAGAGGTAGGAGGCAGAGAGGTAGAAAGGTAGGAGACAGAGAGGTAGAGAAGTAGAGAGGTAGGAGACAGAGAGGTAAGAGGCAGAGAGGTAGGAGACAGAGAGGTAGGAGACAGAGAGGTAAGAGGTAGAGAGGTAGGACACAGAGCGGTAGAGAGGTAGGAGACAGAGAGGTAGTGAGGCAGAGAGGTAGGAGACAGAGAGGTAGGAGACAGAGAGGTAGAGAGGTAGGAGACAGAGAGGTAGGAGACCGAGAGGTAGGAGACAGAGAGGTAGAGAGGTAGGAGGCAGAGAGGTAGAGAGGTAGGAGACAGAGAGGTAGGAGGCAGAGAGGTAGGAGTTAGAGAGGTAAGAGACAGAGAGGTAGAGAGGTAGGAGACAGAAAGGTAGGAGACAGAGAGGTAGGAGACCGAGAGGTAGGAGGCAGAGAGGTAGAGAGGTAGAGAGGTAGGAGGTAGAGAGGTAGGAGGCAGAAAGGTAGGAGACAGAGAGGTAGGAGACCGAGAGGTAGGAGACAGAAAGGTAGGAGACAGAGAGGTAGAGAGGTAGAGAGGTAGAGAGGTAGGAGACAGAGAGGTAGGAGACAGAGAGGTAGGAGGCAGAGAGGTAGGAGACAGAAAGGTAGGAGACAGAGAGGTAGGAGACAGAAAGGTAGGAGACAGAGAGGTAGGAGACAGAGAGGTAGGAGACAGAGAGGTAGGAGACAGAGAGGTAGGAGACAGAGAGGTAGGAGGCAGAGAGGTAGGAGACAGAGAGGTAGGAGACAGAGAGGTAGGAGGCAGAGAGGTAGGAGACAGAGAGGTAGGAGACAGAGAGGTAGAGAGGTAGGAGGCACAGAGGCAGAGAGGTAGGAGACAGAGAGGGAGGAGACAGAGAGGTAGGAGACAGAGAGGGAGGAGACAGAGAGGGAGGAGACAGAGAGGTAGGAGACAGAGAGGTAGGAGGCAGAGAGGTAGGAGACAGAGAGGTAGGAGACAGAGAGGTAGGAGACAGAGAGGTAGAGAGGTAGGAGGCACAGAGGTAGGAGACAGAGAGGTAGAGAGGTAGGAGACAGAAAGGTAGGAGACAGAGAGGTAGGAAACAGAGAGGTAGGAGGCAGAGAGGTAGGAGACAGAGAGGTAGGAGGCAGAGAGGTAGGAGACAGAGAGGTAGGAAACAGAGAGGTAGGAGGCAGAGAGGTAGGAGACAGAGAGGTAGGAGACAGAGAGGTAGGAGACAGAGAGGTAGGAGACAGAGAGGTAGGAGACAGAGAGGTAGGAGACAGAGAGGTAGGAGACAGAGAAGTAGGAGGTAGAGAGGTAAGAGACAGAGAGGTAGGAGACAGAGAGGTAGAGAGGTAGGAGGCAGAGAGGTAGAGAGGTAGGAGGCAGAGAGGTAGAGAGGTAGGAGACAGAGAGGTAGAGAGGTAGGAGACAGAGAGGTAGAGAGGTAGGAGGCAGAGAGGTAGGAGACAGAGAAGTAGGAGACAGAGAGGTAGAGAGGTAGGAGGCAGAGAGGTAGGAGACAGAGAAGTAGAGAGGTAGGAGACAGAGAGGTAGAGACGTTGGAGGCAGAGAGGTAGAGAGGTAGGAGGCAAAGAGGTAGAGACGTTGGAGGCAGAGAGGTAGAGAGGTAGGAGGCAGAGAGGTAGAGAGGTAGGAGGCAGAGAGGTAGAGAGGTAGGAGGCAGAGAGGTAGGAGACAGAGAGGTAGGAGACAGAGAGGTAGAGAGGTAGGAGGCAGAGAGGTAGAGAGGTAGGAGACAGAGAGGTAGAGAGGTAGAGAGGTAGGAGACAGAGAGGTAGGAGACATAAAGGTAGGAGGTAGAGAGGTAGGAGACAGAGAGGTAGGAGACAGAGAGGTAGGAGACAGATAGGTAGAGAGGTAGAGAGGTAGAGAGGTAGGAGACAGAGAGGTAGGAGACAGAGAGGTAGGAGACAGAGAGGTAGGAGGTAGAGAGGTAGGAGACAGAGAGGTAGAGAGGTAGAGAGGTAGGAGACAGAGAGGTAGAGAGGTAGAGAGGTAGAGAGGTAGGAGACAGAGAGGTAGGAGACAGAGAGGTAGGAGACAGAGAGGTAGGAGACAGAAAGGTAGGAGACAGAGAGGTAGGAGGTAGAGAGGTAGGAGACAGAGAGGTAGGAGACAGAGAGGTAGGAGGTAGAGAGGTAGGAGGTAGAGAGGTAGGAGACAGAGAGGTAGGAGGCAGAGAGGTAGGAGGTAGAGAGGTAGGAGGCAGAGAGGTAGGAGACAGAGAGGTAGGAGACAGAGAGGTAGGAGACAGAGAGGTAGGAGACAGAGAGGTAGGAGACAGAGAGGTAGGAGACAGAGAAGTAGGAGGTAGAGAGGTAAGAGACAGAGAGGTAGGAGACAGAGAGGTAGAGAGGTAGGAGGCAGAGAGGTAGAGAGGTAGGAGGCAGAGAGGTAGAGAGGTAGGAGACAGAGAGGTAGAGAGGTAGGAGACAGAGAGGTAGAGAGGTAGGAGGCAGAGAGGTAGGAGACAGAGAAGTAGGAGACAGAGAGGTAGAGAGGTAGGAGGCAGAGAGGTAGGAGACAGAGAAGTAGAGAGGTAGGAGACAGAGAGGTAGAGACGTTGGAGGCAGAGAGGTAGAGAGGTAGGAGGCAAAGAGGTAGAGACGTTGGAGGCAGAGAGGTAGAGAGGTAGGAGGCAGAGAGGTAGAGAGGTAGGAGGCAGAGAGGTAGAGAGGTAGGAGGCAGAGAGGTAGGAGACAGAGAGGTAGGAGACAGAGAGGTAGAGAGGTAGGAGGCAGAGAGGTAGAGAGGTAGGAGACAGAGAGGTAGAGAGGTAGAGAGGTAGGAGACAGAGAGGTAGGAGACATAAAGGTAGGAGGTAGAGAGGTAGGAGACAGAGAGGTAGGAGACAGAGAGGTAGGAGACAGATAGGTAGAGAGGTAGAGAGGTAGAGAGGTAGGAGACAGAGAGGTAGGAGACAGAGAGGTAGGAGACAGAGAGGTAGGAGGTAGAGAGGTAGGAGACAGAGAGGTAGAGAGGTAGAGAGGTAGGAGACAGAGAGGTAGAGAGGTAGAGAGGTAGAGAGGTAGGAGACAGAGAGGTAGGAGACAGAGAGGTAGGAGACAGAGAGGTAGGAGACAGAAAGGTAGGAGACAGAGAGGTAGGAGGTAGAGAGGTAGGAGACAGAGAGGTAGGAGACAGAGAGGTAGGAGGTAGAGAGGTAGGAGGTAGAGAGGTAGGAGACAGAGAGGTAGGAGGCAGAGAGGTAGGAGGTAGAGAGGTAGGAGGCAGAGAGGTAGGAGGCAGCCACCCAAGAGGAGAAACATATGAATTAAAGGGCCATTCTGGCAATATTTTCAATGGTGAACAAAGCCATATCAGTTGTTTCTTCACTGCCATTTCAGCCAAGCTTCATGGGTGCAAGTAGCGCCACCTACATGTCAAACCCGATAGACTTAGAATGGCCATTGACTTAGCAATAGCATATTTAAAACTCTACTGCTCTTTAAAGGCACCACATACAGGATTGCACCCACTTTTCACTGATGGCACATGGCAATGTTAATTCAGAACAGTGTCTCCTCTCTCCCTCCCCTCTTGCTCAATGCAAACTCCTTCTCACTGAAACAATGAACCTGTCAATCATATTCTCGTTTCTATCCAGAATGTCTCAGTTACATGGCTGTTTAACTAGCAAAGAACCTGTGTTGTTAAAATGCAGTCGTTATTTACTTTTGAAATGTTCGCAGAAACATGCACATGGAAATGAGTGTGGAAACATTCACAATCACTAAACCTGAAGTTTCAAACAAATCCTCAAGCAAAACTCAGGCATGGCTGTAATGTCAAACAGGACGCTTACAAGGAACAATCATCAGAGTGTATCTACACATAAAGTATTCCAGCACTAAGAAATGTGTGTGGTTCCCAGGCAGTACAGCAGGTTGCCAATGAGCCACACACACACACACACACACACACACACACACACACACACACACACACACACACAATTTACACAGGTTACACTCCCATAGAAGTGATAGACGCCCAGAAACGTCCCAAACATTTGGAAAAGCAAATTCAGGCAGAAAGATAGGGTCTTGGCAGGTGCACACACTGTTACACTCTAACAATTCATCATAAGTAATGATTCAGCATAGCAGTGACATTTTCAAGGGTAAAAAGCTACATATTGCACCATATACTGTAGTAGGTTGTTGTGGATTAAATGAGACTCTAGGTATAATATTTAATAAAGAAAATGGTCTTTCACAACTCGAGTTGGACCCAGCCCACTGAAGGTAGACTGAAGGTGCCCACTTACAGACAACACATCTCTCATATAGTGTCAACAGCGCATTCCATAAATGTTGGAACATTGGAACAATGTTGGACAAGGTCTTCATTTCACACTGCACACTGGGTCAACATAGTCACAACATTGGTAACGCATTGAGTCTGCATTCCATCACTGTCCACCAACACAAGGCCCTGGAGCAGGGCCCTGCGCTCATGGACAGGACCGGACCAGACATATACATGCCATATATGTGAAAAATCCATTACAAGGTCCAGGTGGCTTCAAATGAAAGATTCAACTGCTTGCACCAGAATGTATGCTGGAACATACGAAGATGCTGTTGCCCATTTTCTCATCACAGAGATGCTGTTGCCCATTTTCCTAACTAAATGATAAATAGACTGCACTTATATAGCGCCTTATTCCAAAGCACTTGGCCTACAATGGCCTCTCATTCACCCATTCACACACAAATTCACACACCAATGGTGGCAAGCTACCATGCAAGGTGCATGCCCGCTTATTGGGAGCAATTTGGGGTTCGGTGTCTTGCCCAAGGACACCTTGACATGTGGCCAGCCTGGGATCGAACCGCCGAACTGCCGACCTTGCTATCATTAGACGCCGGCTCTACCTCCTGAGCTTCTGTCACCCCCCTAACAGTCATGTCAATGTGTTCCACCCATGACAATCAACTATCTATTATTACACCCAGGAACTTACCCTATTAACCCTTATCCACCTGTTGTATAGGTTCACTAGACAAGCACATACTCAGTGTGGGCATAGATGACAGTTTATGACTAGATCCCAGAATAATGGATTTGGTTTTTGAGATGTTTAATATCAACTTATTTGGTTTTATCCAATCGGAAATCAAATTTAACTCGCAAGATAAAACTTTTTCTATCTCTCCACTAGTATTTGTCGAGTCAGCGTATATTTGTATAAGTGTCATTTTGTTAAGATGGAATACAGAAGTAGTCCAAGACAGCTACGTTGCGGCAGACCACAGCCTAGCCCTGTACAGTCAGACATGCCTCCACTGTAATACACCCTGTGTGTTCGCATTGAAAGATATGTCACGTATCAGAGGCTGAAACCAAATGCAGACCTGGGACAGGCAGGTAAGCCTTCTATTCTGAATGTTAACTGAAGGGGGATAAGGCAGGGTAGGTAAGCGAGTAGTCAGATGGGCAGGGGTCAGGCAGGCAGGCACGTAGTCACTCAGGCAGGGGTCAGGCAGGTAGGAGGGTAGTCACACAGGCAGGGGTCAGGCAGGTAGGAGGGTAGTCACACAGGCAGGGGTCAGGCAGGTAGGAGGGTAGACACACAGGCAGGGGTCAGGCAGGTAGGAGGGTAGTCACACAGGCGGGGGTAGAGCAGGTAGGAGGGTAGTCACACAGGCAGGGGTCAGGCAGGTAGGAGGGTAGTCACACAGGCAGGGGTCAGGCAGGTAGGAGGGTAGTCACACAGGCAGGGGTCAGGCAGGTAGGAGGGTAGTCACACAGGCAGGGGTGGAGCAGGTAGGCAGGTAGTCACACAGGCAGGGGTCAGGCAGGTAGGAGGGTAGTCACACAAGCAAGGGTAGCGCAGGTAGGAGGGTAGTCACACAGGCAGGTAGGAGGGTAGTCACACAGGCAGGTAGGAGGGTAGTCACACAGGCAGGTAGGAGGGTAGTCACACAGGCAGGTAGGAGGGTAGTCACACAGGCAGGTAGGAGGGTAGTCACACAGGCAGGGGTGGAGCAGGTAGTCACACAGGCAGGTAGGAGGGTAGTCACACAGGCAGGGGTGGAGCAGGTAGTCACACAGGCAGGGGTGGAGCAGGTAGGAGGGTAGTTACACAGGCAGGGGTGGAGCAGGTAGGCAGGTAGTCACACAGGCAGGGGTCAGGCAGGTAGGAGGGTAGTCACACAGGCAGGGGTAGAGCAGGTAGGCAGGCAGGCAAACTGGATGACTGAGCTGAAAGTGTGGCACATAGCCAAACCGTGAACGGCAAACCATCCAGCATCGACTAGGTGCAGGTGCAGGGTTTCTGTAGTGATGAGGTGAAGAAAGGATAGCAGACAGGTGTGCTGATTACTGCAGGTAGTGGTCACGGAGGCAGGGTCGTGACAAGATAATTCTTCATAAATGCGATGGCGCTTGGTCTAAATCCATAGCATATTAGTTTACCAATGAAAAGATCATGATTATTCTATAACATCAAATCCCTTGCTAAAATCCAGTAACACTGCACCTGTCATCCTAGTTATCCATCTCCTTTAACCGGTGGTCTGTCATTTGTGTAAAGGAAGAACAAGTGGAGTAGTTGTGTCTATTAGTGTGTTGAAATATTGTATTTAAACTGTTCCAGTCAAAGTAATCTTATATTCACAAATTGACTATTCATCTTCATCAGTTTACTGAGTACTGGGAGAATTGGGATGCGTCTGCTGTTCTGCCTAATACATGTTAATCTGCCATCTTTAGTTAAGGGAATTATTTTGCCCTCTTTCCAGATACTAAGATATACAGTATACCATCGATTATATATTTATTTAATATATCATATGTGGTACCAGAAATGTAGTCAGCTGCAAGACATTTCATGTTTATCTTTATGTCAATCCTCATAAAGGTGTTCCTAATAATATGGAAGGATCCAGAGGGGCATACACATACACATCAACCCAGTTTATATTTCTGACATCTTCCAAATAGCATTCAGAAATTAATTTCTTGTAAATTCTCTTATGCATACTTTTAACACCACATTTAGGGATTTTAGCTTCCCTGGTAATTGCTATCATGTTATGGTCACTGAACCCTCCAGGCAGAGGAACCGCTTTAATAGAGCGCTCAGGAGCATTGTGGTAAATATGGTTTATGCATGTAGCAGATCTGATGTGCAGCCAGCACTATTAATAAAGACTCTGGTTGGTTGAGAAATCATCTGTGATAGATTACAAGCATTAACTAATGACACCATTTTCTTTTCCATTGGGCATTGGCTTGCAAGCCAGTCGATATTCATTCATGTCCCCAAGTAGGACATTTTGACCATTCACATCTGCATCTGCATTTTCTTTATTCGCAGCATTGAAAAACACATGTGAAAAACACAACATTGAAGCTAACCTGAAGGAAAAACTGAATTCTGTATTTTGTTTGCTGTTTTAATTTGTTTGGTGCAAGGTATTTGATTGGTTTAACATGTTACATATTTCTTTTCCCATTTGTGTCTACTTTCTTCAAAAGGATTTCCCCAGGCTTTTGTGACCTAGGAAAGCCTGGTCTAACAAGGTTAGGACTAATGAGATAAGAAATCAATTAACTTTATTATCATGAACCATACAAACAACACTTAGCAAGGTTATGTAATGCATCTTTGAAATGAACCATAGCAAATGCATGGGCACCATTGAAATCAATGCAACCTTTAAATGTTTATACATTAGTATAAAGTATAAATGTTAGCAAAAACTTTATTCAAGAAAATTAATTTAGGCTTGTCAGAACATAGTCAAGGTAGTTTAGTACTTCTAGTGTATATGGTATGGTACAGTGGGGTGCAAAAATGTGTGCATCCCTGGTTTAAATGTGGGAACCCTATTGGATTATTCGTTGTTACCTTTTGAGAAGATTATTACTAAGGCCAAGACCAAGGTGATTTACTCGTTAGGGCTTCAATGAGGTGAATATAATTACAGGGTTGAACTATATATTCTGAAGTAACTCCATGCCTTCTAACGTATACGACTGCGATTGCTGTTGTGTCTGGTGTTAAAAAACATGCGTTCCTCTAAACAGTTGTCCAAGGATGTCAGAATCAAGATAGTTCACTTCCACCATCAAGGAGAAGGCTACAAAAAACTCTCGAAACGTTTCAAACTAACCGTTTCCACTGTCAGAAAAATCATCAGAAAATGAAAAATAAATGGAAGAATTGAAGTCCAAGGCAAGATCTGGAAGACCAAGAGTGAGAAATGCTCTGAAGAACCCACACATCACTGCAAGAGCTGCAAAAAAGAGTAGCAGACACCGGTCTAGTTGTTCACAGGACAACAATACAGCGTATCTTAAACAACAAAGACCTACATGGCAGAGTTGCCAGAAAAAAGCCTTTCCTACGACCTCAACACAGAGGTTCCAAAAACAAGAATTGAAAGACTCTTAGCTGGCTACAGGAAGCGTTTGCAAGCTGTTATAGTTGCCCGAGGAGGAGTTACAAAATACTAGCTGACAAGGTTCCCAAACCTTTGCACCAGGCCTTTTTCCTTTTCCGTTTTATTATTTTTGAAATTGTAAAAAGTTACAAATAAAAATGAATGTTGCTTTAAAATGTGATGAAATGTGTCATGTTTAACTATGTAATAATAATAATAATAATTAATTATACTTATATAGCGCTTTTCCGAGGCTCAAAGACGCTGACAATATGGGAAAAAAACTGAAAACAAATAAACAACAAGCAACAGATAACATGAGCACGTAGAACACAGAATGAACGGGGAACACAGTAACGCAGCAATGTCCAGGGGGGGAAGGGGGTGGCAGGGTTACGGCAAATATTATGTTTTATATGCGACAAATGACAGATTGTACCATGATGCCCAGGTGAAGGACCGAGCATGGGGTGACTTTATTCCCTTATAGATGATCCACAGCTGCTCAAACTATCAACTGCAACTCTGTTGATATGTAACTAGATTTATGGTTAAGGATAGGGTTAGATTTAAGGTTAGGGCAAGGTTTAGGATTAGTGGTTAGTTAGTTGAAATGTTGTTGACAGTTAGTTGAACATCTACTGAACTAGCAACTATCTATTTGGGAATATGTAGATAAAATATTACCCTGATTGGAAAATGTTCTGTATGATGTTGTTATTGTTGTGGACATATTGCAGTCAAGGGTGAACTTATTTCCGTATACAAAAAATGACAGTGGAGCTAGAGTAGAACGTTGACGGTGACGCAACGCAGTAGGTGGAGCTTGGACAACGGGAAGTTGACGCAATGCCGATGGCGAGTTGACGCAACGCAGCAGGTGGAGCTTGGCCGTAAGGGGAGATGGTTAGGGGTAGGGGAGGCTGTATGCGTGGGAGAACAGTTAGGTTTTGAGGTGGGATTGTTTGAGTTGTACCATTTAGAGGTTAGGTTTGCTTCTTTTCACTTAGGATATGTTCTCACATGACAATCCGAATCATGACCCGGAGCAAGTCGATGAGTTCGCAACATTGTTGCATAAATTATTTATCTGATTTGCCTTCTCACAGCCCTTTACGTAAACAAAGTAACGTACGCAATTGAAGCAACAGACGTGGTAGTTGATTGGTCAGAAAAATAGAAAATTGCCCGTTCGTCCCGCTCTTATCCAGATCAACACGCATTTTCCAATGGACAGCCTCGATGCGTCGTTTCTAACCGGAGCGAAACCACAGTTTTCAAGCGGAGCATGCGTTGGTTATTTGCTCCGGGAGCGACTTCGAATGCGCGTTCTCACAGCTCCAAACAATGCAGAGCAAAGCGAATTTTGTCCTAAACTCTGATTCCAAGTGAAGCAAATGTTCTAGTGAGAACACACCCTACATTGCCCCATAAGAATGAATAGACAGCATGCATGAACTCTTATGGTTACCCGTACAGAAAAGGCTTGTCTTAAGCAGTCACATTCTTCAGCAATAGCATTTATTCCACTAAACCCAAGTTTTTACACAGTCAAATTACCAAATGTAGGAACTTTTATAGTCATCTCACTAGAATAGCAAGTGATGACCAAATGTTGTTACCTTGCCCAACATCTAATGCCTTAAAAAAGACAGTCATTTATCGTTCCATCAATCATTGGAATAACTGCCCCTTCTATATATGTCAATCCAATAGCAAATCCTCATTCGAATACCATTTAAGAATGCACTACTTAAGCAGCTGATCAATAGTCCAGTGTCAGTCATGGATAGTGTCTTGTTCTTGTTCCCTGGTGATGGAATAATTCATGAGACTAATCCTGAGACTAATTTGTCCTAATGACCTCTATCTATAATGACCTCTATCAATTGGGTTAGTAGAGTCAGAAATTAATGTAGATCAGAATGAATGTTTGAGAATATTTGAATGACCATGGGCATCAGCTAATGGGGATAATTGTTGTAAATAAATAGCATTAGCAACAACTCTCTGCAAAATAGTCCTACCCAACTGCACACATAATAACAAACAACCATCCTATGGGCATGTGGGGGTGGTGTGTGTGTGTGTGTGTGTGATGGGGGTTCTAGGAATGTAACTTCCAATGAAATTCTCCCATTGCTCCGTCTAGTTCAATCCAAGCCAGAATGGCTAATCTAAAATGCCCACAACCTCCAAAAGAGGCGTAAGAACAACCCGATGAACGTATGACTATGCAAGACTACATTAGACCCAATGGGCCCTATTATGCACTTCTTAACTTGCCGTCTTAAGTCTTAATTAAGACGCACCGCCAGGTTAAGACCTACCGCCACCCTTATTATGCGCTTCATACTGCTATTATGCAGGTGTCGCTAGGCGCCCACACATAAGACGTAAGACTCCTGTGCATATGTAACTCATTGTGGGAGTGTTCATATGTTAATGAAGTGCGCTAGGCGCCCCTGCTATTATGCGATCTGACTTTGCGCCTAGCGCTAAGAAGTGGTTTGAAAAGTTCTTAGGCGCTAGACTTCATGCACGTTTTGAAACACGAGCGCGCCTCCGTCGTTTGCGCATGCGCGCCGACCGACTTCCGAAGAAGCCGCAGAACGCCGCCGGTTCTTAAAGGGAATGGCACCTGGCACGCTGATTGGGTTGATTGAGAAGACGCCCAAAACACACCCATGACTAATTTCTGGGCTTAGCGCCGGGTCTTAGGCGCCCACTACCGCACGCATAATAGCAAAGTGGCCTTGACCACGCCTCCACGTCTTAAGTTTAGATCTACCGCCTCATCTTATTGCTTAAGACTTATGAAGTGCATAATAGGGCCCAGAGTGTCTTAGTCACAATCTACACTACCTACATAAGACCTGTAATCGAATATGTGTTACGATTTGGTGAAAAGGTCCACATGTCGGGAATTGTGAAACCTCGCAATCGAGCCAAACCCGAAGAAAACTAAAGGACGGAAATGTAAGCGATGAAGAACCCACTCAATATCATAATCAACAGTTTTACACGGTTATACCTACACTTTATTAGCAAACTTGGGTCGAGGGTAGTATTCTTATTTGTGTTGGGGGGTAGTATTCTTATTTGTGTTGGGGCGTAATCACTTTTATTTTTGGCCACACCCCACACCCTCATAAATAGCCATGTGCGTGTGTGAATGTTGACAAGAGAGGACGCTACCATCAATCACTGTATCCACATAGAAAGTTTCATCGATCAACATACTATTCACAGGACTGTGGTCCGTCAATACACAGCTGCACTCCATTCCCCAATCAGCCGGATGGGGAGCAACCCACAGGCTCGTTAGCCTGATGTGCCACACCTGTGCCTCCTCACGGGAGGCCCACATAAGGAGGAGTGGAGCTGGCCATGCGAGAGGGCTATGGATGGACAAGACACGTCAACTGGTTGAGAGCCGGTCCCCGCCAGTACATTTATGAGATAATAGGGATTAATGTGTTTTGCCTGCCACTAGACTGAACGCAGCCATAAACCGCAGAGAGGACCCGGCAGCCCTAGAGGAAAGTCTGAAACCACCTCCGACCCACGCCCACAGAGCCAACTTGTCGGCCCTCCTACCCCTGGCCTACATCGAGCCCACTCGGAGTACACAGTCCCGAGAGACAGCCAACCCGGGAACACGCAGCACATGGGTGAGAGCCGTAGTACGGCAGCACATTCAATAGCTGGGGGGAAGTAACTGTGGTCTGCTCCTGACAGAAAAGAGAGAGAGAGAACCCGTCTGCTGCTAGCAGAGTGACCAGCCCTCTACCCAGAACCCCCGGGGGTTACCTACCGGACTCCAACCTGCCCTACACCCGGGTGACTGAGACCCCCTGTTTTACCCTCTAGACGAGGCAACCTGAGTTCCCCGTTAAGCGCCAGGGTGCGACATTAAGTTGGACTATTCCTTCAGTTAAACCTTATTTTCTAATTAAATACAGCCGGTGGCCTTCAATGCATTCCAGTCTCTGTGTCGTTTCGTGTGTGTGTGTGTGTGTGTGTGTGTCAACAGAGAGGGAATGAACTAACATGTGTTTTGCTTAAAAACCGGAATAGATTACTTCAAACATGAATCATCTAGATTCTACACAGTGTTTTTGTTCTTTAGAGACGCGTTTGGTACACTCCCCCATGAGGTGATGCTAAAAGCATTAGAGGAAATACACCTGCCTCAGCCTTTTGTGAATATTGTATCCAGCGTGTACCAAGGCTAATTTCTAAGTTATCTGTGGGCAGCAGCTCACAGAGCCGATTGCACTGAAGGTGGGAATAAAAACTGGCCGTCACTGGAGTGCCGTGAACTTCATCTTAGCACTCAACCAATGGATGAAGTGGATTTACCAGTGCCAGTTACCGGTATCATCACCAACATGCTGGCACGCACTGATGAGTTCCTCCAATGGTCAGGGTTGGAGGTGAAGCAAGCCAAGTGTGCCGTACTCCATGAACGCCGCAGTGGAGGCAACCGCTGGTATAAGGCCAAGAACGACAAGCCCCCCACCTTTCTTGTAATGGGCCAACCCATCAGGGTGTATTCCCACAATGAGACCTACCCATACCTTGGCCACAGGTTTAACATCGCTGGCGAGTGGGGGGAGCAGGTCGAGGTGCTCACTACAGAGTTTCTCCATCGTCTCCACCTGATTGACTTGTCCTCCCTCCCCATCCTCATGAAGCTCCAGGCTGTGAGAGAGGTGGCTCTGGCTAAAATCCAACACCTCTTCGCCAATGTGCACATCCCTCTCAAGGCACTGAGAGAGATGACGAACAGAACTGTCCAGCTGGTCAGAAAGTGGGTGGGCCTCAACACACACTCCACATG
The DNA here is from genome assembly GCF_963989245.1 of Nansenia antarctica. NCBI lineage: Eukaryota > Metazoa > Chordata > Actinopteri > Argentiniformes > Microstomatidae > Nansenia > Nansenia antarctica. Next base: position 39,898,498 of record NC_137689.1, on the reverse strand, counting down.
GGGCATGATCTTTCTCCCATGTGGAGAGGGAGGGCTGGGAGTCCCCAATGTCGAGTGGACCTACATAGCCACCAGGCTAGCCCACCAGCTCCACATGCTTAACAATGGCGATGCCACCGTCAGAGAAATGGCCAGGGCCTCTCTCCTGCTGGATCTACGCAGAAGGAAGATCCCCCTGGCCAGCGCACACTAGAACAACTTCCTTGGCTTCAGGAGGGAAGACTCGGAGAAACTGGATTCCCAGGCCAAGGGCTTCGGGGTCTGGTCTGACTGGCGGGATCTCAATGACCTCTGCAACCAGACTGGAGTTCAGCTAAGATGGACATAACTTAACACACAGACTGAAGTCCCTGTCTCTGATGAGGTGATCACAGACCCCTGTGTGATTGTGAAGGCCAACATCACAACACCGCAGGAAGAGACTGTCGGACTGCACAGAGACTCTGCAAGGAGGGTTCTGCTCAGCCTGAAGCAGTCTGAGATCAGGCAGCACTGGTGTGGACTCAGACTACAGGGAAAGCTAGCTTGTTTGGAGTTCGCTGACCACTCAGTCTCACACTCAGTGTTTAAGAACGCCGCTGTTGGTGAGGATGTTTTGAAATTCACCATCAAAGCAAGACTGCAGGTATTACCGACCAAGTACAATCTGTCCACCTGGTATCCCCACACTCACAGTCCATTCTGTTTAAACCATCAGGATTCACAACACCTAGAATCCAGGTGGATGTAATGCATACAAACACCTGTACATAGCTCGTCATGACCGTATTGTGGACATTGTGTCTGATACAGTACAAAATATCTTACCATCTAGCGCAGCTATGTACAAGCATGCCAGAGTGTTACCAGAGTGGTTTGGTTTTACCAATGACGTTTTTGCCAACATCCCAAACACACCTGATGTTGTCTTTGTTGACACCAGCCACAAGGAGGTGCTGATTGTAGAAGTAGGCTGTCCCTTTGACCTGTACATGGACCAGACTTTCCAGGACAAGTATATAAAATACCAACCACTACTTGATACGAAAACCAGCTTTGGGTACAAGTGTAAATTCAGTATACTTGGAATATTTGGAAGTCTGGGCCATGTATATAAATGCACCATGAGGGGTCTGAGAATTGCTGCAATGACTAAAAGAAAGGCCAAACAGGTTGCCAAATTTTGCTCTGCCTCAGCTATTATTGTACTATACCTGTACTATATCAATGACAATAAAGACCATTCATTCATTCATTCATTATTGGCAGCTTGGCCATGTGGAGAAGGAGGTGTTATGTGTACCCTTGAGTGTTCAGTGCTGCTTAGCCCCGAAATATTTGATTCCCTGTTTGTGTAATATGATTTGTGGAACCAAATAAAGTATTCAAATGTGTGTGTGTGGCCAAACAAGTGTTAGCTTGCTAGCTAGCTTTGTTAGAGATATTATAGAAAAGGTAAATTATGCTTTTGTAATGAACGGTAATGTTGTGTGGAATCAAAAATAATGTTTTGATTTGCTGTAGAATAATACTGTGGATTGAAATTATTTCACTAGCCTACGTCTTACAGTACAGGATGACTTCAACAAGTACAGTACACTATCATTCATGAGTCTATGGAAAGCATGCAAGCCTACACTGTAGGTGTGTCCACACCTCTGACCTGAAATTTGTGTTACAGAATGACGAGGTGAGAGGTTCTGAGAGATGAGACCTTGATGTGAGTCACCAGCACTTCAAGTATTTGTCATTGTCATTGTATTAGCAATTCTATTTTTATCAACATTAGTATTTTGTAAAACTGGTGTCTAGGTAACAGTGGGCAATCATTTTAAACTTACTGTGTTCTATTTTTATTTGACATCAGCTTTGATGCCCAGATGGGAAGGGATGGGATGGGACGGAACTACACCGAAGTCCCACTAGATGCTTTTTGGACTATAATGATGAATGCATACACACGGACACAACATTATAATTTTTTACCATTCTATTATTGTATTGCTTAATTGTATCTCATTTTTTCCATTGACATTTTGTTTTCTCTTGCTGCTGCAATATCGACTGAAACTGAAGCCATAAAAAGTTTACTCATGTATAATCGGATGTAATAAACTTTTGGCACACATGGCAATAAAAATCATGAATCTTGAATTATTATTGTTATAAATATTCAGCAATTTAAACATGTCAACCCTGAAAGTTTGTTTCCCGAGGGTTAGCTGACAACCCCACTGACAAACAGGCAGATAATGACAGATAGTGTAATGGGGGAGTGGTTGTCTTGGGGGAGTGGTTGTCTTGAGGGAGTGGTTGGGGTGGAATTAACCAGCTATTGTTCCCACCTATTACCTACCTGTTAAAAGTGGCGGTGAATACTTTGAGGTCGAATTTCTCGGCTCGTTGATTTGGGGGTTATCAACATTCAAATATGCATAACTTCTTGAACTTGATTCAGATTTCAATGTATGACACATCATTTGAAAGTTTACAATCTACAAAATTGAAAAATGACGTGGCCCTACTTGGAGACCTTTTCATCAGACCCTATCACATATTATGGCACTTCTGTGTGGCACTCCTATCTCACTCTCTCACTCTCTCCATGTCTGCACAACTCAAGAGAATCCAGAAGTGTACATATCACTTCATCCTAGGACTGATTTATAGCAGCTACACATCATTATCAGACTCAATCTCCCACTGCCTCCATTTTGGCGAACAACTCCTCTAGTCTGACTACAGAAACCTGCTACCAAAACCTACTAACTCAACTTCAAGCAGGGAAACATGCCACTCATACAAACGTAAGCCTGTCAGAATAGCTTTTTGCTGTGTCTATATGTGTATCTATCATATTATATTAACTATATGTTAATTATATGTTTGCGTAAATATTCTACTGCTCTTTTCATATTTTACGCAAGACACTCCATAAACACACTGTAAATGTTAAGGTCATCCGTCCTTACTTTTTATCTTTTTAGCTATAATAATTTAAGGTAAGTGTCTCTAAGACTAGAGGTGACTCTAACACTATATGCTCCCACAAGCCAGGCTACATTGTCACTATATCAGGTTTTGTTCAGCACAATACATTATGCCTTAAAGTAAGTGCCTTTATGTTTGTAGTTCTTTGACAAAATGATTATTTATTTATTTTTCACTCTGTGGGTTGAGTACTAGACACCGTGCTTTGGAAGATTGTACATGTCTATCATGACTGCTTGGCAGAGCAGTGTAATTCCATAGAAGATGTACAGTACATGAACTATTGACATTGAACAATGTCAATGTTTGCAAGGCATTTGAAGGCAACATTCCAATGACCCAGAACGTAGACAGGGGCAGTAAACTTTTAGAGGTTGGATGGAGATCACCTCGTGTACAAGAGTAAAAGTCGCAAGAGTATGTTAAACGAATGAGAAAAGAGAGTGTGAGAAAGTACTATTATATGTAGAGCTTAACACCACAACTGCCAATGCATATTTTCACGTGGTGTGAATTGTATCGGTGAAATAACTTTGCCAATGTTAACACCTCAACCCACTCCTTCCCTGACTTGTCCTCAGTGTGATATTGTGTGATGTGGACCATCTGCTCCTGTGTGTGTGTGTGTGTGTGTATATATATGTACAATATTGACATGTCTAATCCATTACAAGTCTAACTGGTAGGAGGTTAGGACCCTGTAGGCAGGTGTGTAAGTAACGGGACAGTGACTTATTGTTTCTTCTTTAGGCTCTACACTCCAAACGTTTGGATTTGAAATCAAGCAATTTCCTATGAGGCTCACAGGTAATTCAGACCCCCCGCTCAGGTAATCCCTACTGTTATTTCAAAGCATTGTCATCATCGTTGTACTGCAGTCATCCATAATCTGATCCCTCATCCGAGACACAGACCAAATGGTGTGGCTATAAACAACCTCATCACGATACTAATAAATGTCACAGAAACAAGTGTTAATGGGGAGGTACCAGCCTTAGAGACTCCATCTGATCTCAATTCACAACATGGCCTTGGACTGTTAAATGTAAGGGGCATGGTTTCTGAAATGGACTTTAACATTTGGATCCATGAGGCCAGCATGGATGTTTTTATTTGAACAGAGACTAATGCAAGGATAGGTCATGTGATTTTGGAATTAATATCTTTGTTTTTATAGGGTCTCTGATTTGCTTAGGAATCAATTACACATCGTGTGGATCAGGTTGTCATTTCAAACTGAGAAAATAGAGAGGAACCAAACCCCTCTGGAATGCTACCCTGAAGCCTTTGTCAATCGACAAAGTTGGATGGCGGAGAGGAAAATGTCCTCACAGTCGATGGGACAATATCATCTCAGTCACTCTAGTCCAGAGGTCCAGAACGGTGGAGGCAGTGTGATGACATGGGCATGCCTGGCTTCCAACGACACTGGGTTTCTAGTGTTTTTTTATGATGTGACAGAAGACAGAAGCAGACGGATGAATTCTGAAGTGTTTAGAGATATTCTGTCTGCTCAGATTCCGACAAATTCAGCAAAGTTGATTGGATTGCGCTTCACAATACAGATGGACAATGACCCAAAACATACTGCGTAAGCAACCCAGGAGTTTTTTAAGGCAAAGAAGTGGAATATTCTGCAATGGCCGAGTCAATCACCTGATCTCAACCCGATTGAGCATGCATTTCACTTGCTGAAGACAAAACTAAAGGCAGAAAGACCCACGAACAAACAACAACTGAAGACTGCTGCAGTAAAGGCCTGGCAAAGCATCACAAAGGAGGAAACCCAGCATTTGGTGATGTCCATGGGTTCCAGACTTCAGGCAGTCATTGCCTGCAAAGGATTCTCGACAAAGTATTAAAAATGAAAATGTTATTATGATTATATTAATTTGATCAATTACTTTTGAGCTCCTGAAAATAGGGGACTGTGTATAAAAATGGTTGCAATTCCTAAATGTTTCATACAATATTTTTGTATATAGCAGTTTTCATACAATATTTTTTGGTGTTAAAGCTGAAAGTCTGCACTTCAATTACATCTCGATTGTTTCATTTCAAATCCATTGTTGTGCCATACAGAGCCAAAATTATGGAAAAAGCCTAACTGTATATGTATATATGCCACTGAATCATAACCCAATCTACACATTATGATTGAATACCCCTGCTCTAGTCTATGACCAAATGGCCCCCAAAAAATCCCTTAATTAATGGAAAATAATCTATCTCACATCCATAATTATGTTTGCAACAATGAATTCAAGTGATACAGCAAATAATGGAAATGTGTTTATTGATTTTACTACAAAGCATTAACACACTGCACCCTGTTAACACACTGCACCTGTTAACACACTGCACCCTGTAAACACACTGAAAACACACTGCACCCTGTAAACACACTACACCCTGTAAACACACTGCACCCTGTAAACACACTGCACCCTGTAAACACTCTGTAAACACACTGCACTCTGTAACACACTGCACCCTGTAAACACACTGCACTCTGTAACACACTGCACTCTGTTAACACACTGTAAACATACTGCACCCTGCAAATACACTGCACTCTATAAACACACTGCACCCTGGAAACACACTGCACCCTGTAAACACACTGCACTCAGTTTTTCTGTGTAGGAGGCAGGCTAATTTATAAGCGGCCAACTAGTGGCCGTTGTGTGTAAATAGCAGCTTAGCATTGTAAAAAGCCTCGGCTGTTCTAGTGTTAAAGGGGGAATCAGCCTATCGCTAATATGGGCAACAGCTGAGCCTAACCACCGGCCAATGAACTAGGTAGACTCACACTGTGACACTAGCATTACTACCTGTAGCTCATTCATACATTAGTCTACTGGATTAATTAGCTCATCCTTTGATTGGATGGGGAAGATATTAGTTCGTATTGAAAGAGCTCTATTAGGTTGGAGAATGTCCCGCGGAAGTCGTCATAATTAGTCTACGGAAGGGGTTGAAAACCACAAGCCTCCTACGTTTTGTGTTGAAGTCAATGTAGCCAGAGAAGTATGAGACATTGCTGTTGTCCAGCTACACCACGGCGCTATCATGTAGGGTGCTGTTAAAACTACTCTGTAACAAAGCAGTGTGTTTTAATCCGGTATTATTTGACATGAGAATATATTTAGTAGTTGTATCGAAAAAGGATAACTTTTAAAATGTTTCACAATGTTATATTTGTGTAAAATCACTGAATGGGATGGTCCTCCCCTTCCTTCTCTGAGGACCCTGCACCAGGCTATGTACAGCCACTGATAACCTAAAGGAGGTGTGTGTGTGTGTGTGTGTGTGTGAAAAGTTTTTTTTTGTGCATACTGTATGTGTTTGTGTATATGAGAGAGAGGACATGTGTTTGTCAGTGGTGTGCATGTGCAAGTGAGTAAGTGAGAGATTGCAAAATTGGAGGCAGGAAGAACATTTGCGGGGCTGTCCTCTCTTTCATGGCAATTCAACAGATGCTGCCATTCAAAGCTTTCAGCTCCGGCTTAATTGCAAACTCCAAAAAAATAGCAACATTTAGCCATGTCTCAGTCACTCAGGGCCTTAAACGTAACTTGATGGGCTTCGGAGGGATATAATGGAGAGATGAGGGTGGAGGAGACATGAGTAGTTTGTCATTGTTTTCAGAAAAAGAATAACAAGATAAATACCTGTTGGTTTAAAGAGCTGTTCCCAGTTCTGAAGTGCCAGCTAAAGCATTTCTAATTGCTTGCCTTTGGGTCTCTCTCTAACAGCATTTTTCCTAACCATGAACTTGTAGATTTTCCTTTCGTTTAAATTGAAAAACGAAAACACATATCAAAAGTGGTGCCTGTTTTATGAACCATGGATGCAGAAATAGCTATCCACTGGTAGTTTAAATTAGCCTAGCACACACACGCACACACACACACACACACACACACACACACACACACACACACACACACACACATATGGGAGTACTAATATATTACACACACATGTACACACATCTGGCCTAGACTATTCCATTAGAAAATCTGAGAATCACGATTCAACACAATGCAATCAAGCCCACCCTGGAATGACATTTCAGACCAATCTAATTATTTCCCTTAACAGTCTCACCCTGAATATACCAATCATCTAGCCACGTTCCCAATGTCAGCGAGTAATAGGAAAAAACACAAATTAGCACTGCAGAAGTTGACTTGGAAATAAAAAGGCCAAAAGAAATAACAACAATGTCGGCTATTTTCTGATGAGAAGCTTATTTATGGCGCTTAAGTGTTTGCCTGCCTGTCAAACTCCAAGCTGAGTCAACGGAACTAGTGAGTCAGCTTTGTTTCAGCTTTTGAGAAGGGCTTCGCTGCTGCACTTAGCTCTCTTCCCATGAGTGGAAGAAATGCCCTTCACTCGAACTTTGAAGATAATTAAACACATAATGGATATCACTGTCACACTGACTCGTTCGCTCATTTGTCTGGTAAGGCTTTTTGTATTGAGACTTTATTAAAAGGGAGTAAATCAGCAAGTTACATTTGGAGACGTGTGTGTGTGTGTGGGATGATCTGGGTTTGGAAAGTGCTGCTTTTTGTCATGAATTATTTATATCTTTCATTGATTTGGTTCCTGTTTAATATATATATATATATATATATATATATATATATATATATATATATATATATATATATATTGAGATATATTCTCTTATATTTGAGTCCATCAGTTTCGGTCCGCTTCTCAAGACAAATTAAATGGATTCTGTCAGTCAGGGGTATCAATTTACACATAAAGTGACAGTCACACTAGCTGCTGCAAGTGTCTGTGTCTTGCTTAAAACTTGTTTGCATAGACACTGGGTATTACTCTAGTCTACTAGTTTATTGATTCTCATTTTCAGAGGTGGAAAGTAACTCATGTTAGAGGTGGATAAGTTACTCATGTTACTAATTACTGAAAGTAATCTATGGGCCAGGAGACATGTTGTTGAAGAAAGAGCTGTTGAATTAGGCAATGCTAACTTCAACCAATTGTAGCCACTGCTAACAACAACGGAAATACTGACCAAATTCACCCCAAATCACAACACATTTGGAATGCAAAGGTATTCAAATTGAATTCAAACTGGGGACAGTTGTCGAATGTAAAACAAAATAGTTAAATAGTTTTTCACAAACATTGCAACACCAACCCCTCTTTATAACCTATGAGTTCTAAAGATATTAGCCAACAAGGTTTAGGTTTATAGTGGCTTTGGAGCATATTCAGAACCCTTCACTATCTCCACATTTGTGTCATACACTTAATTAAACAAATATATATATATATATATATATATATATATATTGTATGTATATATATTGTATATATATTGTATGTATATATATTCTTAAATACAAGTGAATATACGTTTTTAGAAATGTTTGCAAAGTATTACAATTGAAATACAGAAATACCTCATGTACGTTTTCAGACCCTTTGCTATGACACTCTTAAAATGTGCGCAAATGCAAATATGTATTTAACCAGTTCAATTGAGTCCATCTGAGTGCAATACGATAGTAATTTATGTGATTTTGGAATGAATATCTTTAGTTGTTATAGTATCTGGTTTGCATAAGAATTAAGAACAATTACACACTGTGTGGCTTAGGATGTCAACCAACTCCTGACAAACTCCCCAGTCCTGCCAGAGACAAACATACCCATAACATGACGCAGCTACCCCTATTCTTCACACGAAGGATGGTGAGGAAACTGCATTGCACGTGTTGGATTTGCACTAAACTTAACAGAGTGCAGTGTGTTTGCAGTGTGTTACAGAGTGCAGTGTGTTTACAGGGTGCAGTGTGTTACAGGGTGCAGTGTGTTTACGGTGTGTTCACAGGGTGCAGTGAGTTTACAGGGTGCAGTGTGTTACAGAGTGCAGAGTGTTTACAGGGTGCAGTGTGTTACATGGTGCAGTGTGTTTACAGGGTGCAGTGTTTTTACAGGGTGCAGTGTGTTACAGAGTGCAGTGTATTTACAGGGTGCAGAGTGTTTACAGGGTGTTTACAGTGTGCAGTGTGTTGCAGGGTGCACTGTGTTTACAGGGTGCAGTGTGTTTACAGGGTGCAGTGTGTTTACAGGGTGCAGTGTGTTTACAGAGTGCAGTGTGTTTACAGGATACAGTGTGTTTACAGGGTGCAGTGTGTTTACAGAGTGCAGTGTGTTTACAGAGTGCAGTGTGTTTCCAGGGTGCAGTGTGTTTCCAGGGTGCAGTGTGTTTACAGAGTGCAGTGTGTTTACACTGGGTTACAGAGTGCAGTGTCTTTCCAGGGTGCAGTGTGTTTACAGAGTGCAATGTGTTTACACTGTGTTACAGAGTGCAGTGTGTTACAGAGAATCCAAAAACTCCTTCCAATAATCCAATTCAGGTTTGTCTTGTCAATGATAACTCAGTTCAGGCTTGAAAATGTTAACTTTGGGTGTGCGCACAGAGTAATAAGCAGCCCAGAACAGCCGATTGTCGAAAAGAAGATACTATGACTGGAAAATGACAGTGCAGCGCTCTGCTTATGGAGCTTAATGAAGATGAACACTAAGAAGTAAAAAAGCGCAACAAAAAATTGCTGACAGATTGAATGCGTCATACTAGCCCCTACTTACTTTTTTTTATTTTTTATAAATGAACATTCACTACTGTGGTTATATCAGAAGCAAGCTATGCATTTCAGATCATTAGGATGGCAGAGTGGTATTATGCCACTATGCTGTCAGATCATAGTGTTCTTTTAAGACGGGGGTTCGAATCTCGCTTCTGACATACACTTTTTACTGCACTTTGTTGTCTGATGCTTATACTAATCTAATCTAATCTAAAAATGTATGTTTAAAATGATGGTGTAGGCTAATTTACGAGAACTGACATAACTACTAACACTACTGGTGTTTGAAGCCTTTCTGACTAGTAAATATGTTCTTCTAGAATTATAACTGGCACCTGAATTTGGATTACTATTTCTTATGATTACTGATGAATAGATGATTCACTTACTTAGACAGATGTATTTAATGTTAATCGATTTCCATGAAGGCTTCTGTTAAATACCCCCCAAAAAAACATAAAGTTAAAGTCAACCACTCTCTCCTGAGGCAAGTACCGAACCAGCAACCTTCTGGTTGCTAGCTGGCTGCTTTAACCCATGCGCCAAACATCCCACACTACATGTTTCTGATGCAAGCTGATACATTTATCTATTTACACCTTTTTCTATCTATCTATCTATCTACATCTCTATCACACTATCAATTTATCTAAAAAGGTCTGATAGTATGTTTCCAAAAATCTTGACAGTTAACCTGGTAGGTACCAGGTTAGTTCTGAAGCATAAATTGCCATGGTAACTCAACAGCGGTTTCTTTCAGCCACATTCAGGGAACGGAACTCAGAATGAAATGATCGCGAATTATCAAAACAAGCCGAGACTTCCCTTTATCAGCGTTGATGGAATACCCCCCAGGGAACAGTTGCATAAACATAGATTAAGACTGGTCTACGCCTTAGACTAGTTTTATATTCTCAGGTTAGACCAGTCTAATTAAGACTGCCTGTTGCATAAAAAACAAGACTGACTCATTTTGAGGTTAGAAAGTTAGCCACATTCCCCTCTGGCTAAGCTTGATTTAAGAGCTGTGTTGCTATGGGAACGAGTCAGGGCTAGTAGCTAACTAACACTATAACTCCAGCTCTGTAAACTACTTCACTGGTTAAAACTGCTAAGCAGTATACTTTTCTCCACATTATATTCCTCCAATATACACACGTTTTCAGCAGAAGAGAATGCTGAAAAAGAGAGTTTATCTCTCATATCTCTATGCATTGCGTGACAGGCTATCTAAGTCACTCTTACTTTAGTCACTCATAGGCTAGCTTTATGCAACAGGAAAATGTTAGAGTCTATAGCAAGACTGACTTGAAGTGAGATCTAAGTCTAAGACTGGGTCTATCTTTATGCAACCGGCCCCTGGTCTTCGGTGTGGAGTGGGATGCAGAGAGATGGTCAACTGTGTTGGGTGGACTTAAGGGTCTCACCTGTGACACCTGTGACACAAGCTCACAGAGTAGTTGACTAACAAGGGTGAAAGACAAAAGCTGAAAGGTTTTGAAGAAATGAATGTCAAACAGGAATTAGGAAAAGGAGCAGACAGACAGAGAGAGAGAGAGCAAGCTTGTATTTTCTTTTACCGTTCACTTTTTTAGCTAATGCAGCAAATTTAGCAACGTGAGTCGAACAAGAAATGCTCTTTTTATGTCAGCTAGCTGGTTAGGCTATCCAACACTGCTACTTGTCCGAATCAAGGTAAGCTTTCGGTTTTATTCATTTATAGCCATGGCGAAGACCGATGTAACTACTAAACTGCTTATTGATCCATGATTGTAAACATGGATTGGAATTGTTGGTTAAGCATGCTAGTTCTGGTTTCTTAACTATCGTTATGATACAACGTAGGCCGTGTAGCAATTATTGGTTATATGTAACTGGTTATATGTTGTATGAAGAATTATCTTGGGGCGCTTTTTGCACCTGGTTACAGTTAGCTGTACACTGAAGCATCTAGGCGCAGGGAAAAGGTAGAAGGAGGAGAGTGAGAAGGAGCTAGGAGGAATGATACAACAATCAGAGTGATGCTGTGAGAGGCGGATACGAAAGCCAACTGTGTGGGTGAGTGATCAGATCAGCTAGATGCAGGCAAGAGTGTGCAAGGCGGAATTGAATGTGTCGCTGTCACCTTGATTACTCTAATGTAACTATCCTCCTGTGCACCTCCCTTATAAACATGAATGCGTAGGATAGGTTGTAGCAGACTCATGGTGGGTACTGGGTGGAAAAAAAAGTATCATGCCAGGGGTGGGTATGGAAATACCCTAAAACTATCGAGGTTACATTGAGATGGATGAATGGAATATGAATGACAGTCATCCAGTATGCTAGAATAGAAATAAGGCAACAACCACCACTGATACAACTCTTTTTAGGTTCTCTGTGACTGTACATCTTTCTCTCCACCATTATATAATCTAACTGTTGGGTATTTCCTTTCCCTACAACAGTTTGATTCAGAACACTGTGCAGCTCTCTCTCCGGAGGTCTAGCAGAGTAACGTGTAATAACTTCTCCGCTAAAAGAGGCACCTTCGATATGGACCATTCAAATATAACACAAATCTTTCTGGAAACCTGTTCACGCTCTCACTGACTGTTGCCCAATATCTGTAACCTCTCTCTCTCTCAAGCATATAGTGCAACTACCTTTTTCCTTAGAATTGTGAGGCTTGGGTGACCTTGAGGAGATTTTGTGTGTGTGTGTGTGTGTGTGTGTGTGTGCACGCACACGTTTGGGCTTAGCAGGGGGTGTATTGGGGCAGCGACAAATGCAAGGAATCAATCTTTCATATACGTTGAGCCACTTCAAATCAATTTCATCTTGGCTGTTCCCCAGCTTATCCTGGAGCATGGGCCTGTTTAGATTGAATGAACAGGGGAGCTAACTGGTGCAGTGACTAAACCTTTTTTATTCTATATAAAAGAACACAAAAATGTACCTTGGCCAATAAGTAATGAGGAATAATCAGTGGCTTTGTGCACACAATATTTTAGAAGGGCCACACAAATGATGTGAGCTAGAGGAGGGAAGCTGGAACATTTTGCTTTACTCAAACACTTGAAACGGATGTTTTTTGCAATCTAGTACCAAACAAATCACCTTTCAGAAGCTTACGGTTTTTATTGGCAATCTTCCTTTAATAATAATAATAATAATAATAATAATAACTTTTATTTGTATAGCACGTTGCAGCTTGTTTTTTAACACTAGAACCGCCATGACGTCAATTTGACCCAAGTATTTTTTTTCAATTGTACATAACTATGTTTTAATAAAATATTGAAGTCCCCCCCGTCTTTGACTTTTCCTAAAATTGTGTTGTGTTGCACTTCCTATTATTAAATATGGTATAGATACATCTAAATAAAAAATACAGGCATTTATACCTATAACCGCCACAACGTCAAATCGACCCACATATAAAAATGCATTATAACCGCTATAGGCAACGGCACAAACAATAGTCCCTCTACGCGGCATTGCATTGTTTATGTCGTTGCCTAGCAATTACAATGATATGATTCAAAGTCTACTCATTCTCTCAGAGGGACTGCGTGGCTGGTCTGCTTGTATCCTTACCCAGGTATGGGAAGCCATTCAGCAGGTATTTGCTCTCAACATCTGCTGCCAGCCAAAACTTAATTCCAAATTGATCTGGCTTGTTGGGCATATATTGCGTGAACCGGCACCTTGTTTTCGTCGTGAACAGCTGTTCGTCCACGGTGATGTCCTGCCCTGGCTTGTAGCATGAGATGCAGTTTTGTCTGAATCTCTCCCACACTTCAGCCATGAGCGCAAACCTGTCGGTGGTCAACCGGGAGCGTCGGGTCTCCTTCCTGTCAAAGCGCAGAAAGCGCATGATCTCCCGAAACCGGTTCTGAGATAATGTGGAGTTGAAAAAGGCATTTCCCCATTTCTCCGACCAGAAACGTTCAATTTCAATGTTTTTTCCGGCAGTATGCACCCCTCACATATAGCAGAGCAATAAATGCCTTCAGCTCAGCGACTGAGACATCCCAGGAGGCGCGCTTTCTTTCGTCACATTCTGTTGCAACATAGGCCGATGCTGTGGTTATTATGGTCCATTTGGGGTAGGTACTTTGTTAATTTAGTCTTTTTATGTGGTGAATGACGTTTTACGCCTATCACACCACCCAAATATTCTTCTAATAGCCTACCCATTTCCAGTGTTATTTTTGACTGATTTACATTGCCGTACAGGCAAAGCGATGAGTGTTGTCAAAGATACTTAAATTATAAAACAAGAGGACCAACATCATTTTATGACTTGAAATATTCATTTGTGAACACAATGCCTTAATACAATGACAGAGTACATTTTCTTGTAGGCTCGGATACTAGAAATGCCGTAGCCAGGCACAGACGTCAATTTGACCCGTTGGCGGTTTTAGGTATACGGCGCCCTCTGGCGGTTCTAGTGTTAATGGCAAAGATAAGGCTCAGAAATGGCATCCAGAGCTGGCCCTGCCTTCTGGCCCGGGGTCTGTACTTGGGACACATCTGGATGCTGGTAGAAAAGAGATGTGTACCAGATCTGGGCCCTCATTAGTCTAGTGACTGGGATGAGGTTAACAATGACACTTAGCATGGAATCAAAAACTAAAGTTGAATTATATTACCTTTCATATCTGTGGTACATTGCTTGTAGGATTTGTATTTACCATGACTCTGCACTGCGCAAGGGGGCTAGAAAACTGATTTAATTCCAATTCAATTTGTTATTAATTCAGAGCAAAGCTGAAATCAAATTGTGTTCATTAATCACTCTGCCGTCGACTGAACTGCTAATTAAAACGTTGCGGGCGAGCTCGTTAGTCACCGGCAGACCTGATTGTTAATGTCGACTCATTGTCCTCCCTCACGCCACCGTCATTTATTTTCTTTGGTCTTCTTGTAAACTCTTGTTAATTATTAAATTGCTTTTTTTGTTGCCACTCCACCATCACCCCCAGTGACACTTTTCAGATAACCATCAAAGTGCTGCCAATGAGAGGACGCTATGCTCTGTGTTAGGTGATGAATACTAATAAATAAACATATTTGAGGCTTCTAATGAGTGATATTTTTTAGTTGTCTACAGTCATTTTAGTGTCCTGAATGTTATGATATGTCTGGAAGATACTTGGACAAATGATAATCTGAAATAAAACAAATCTATTAGGAATCATAACTATTCTGCCTCATTAAGTGTAGACTATGTAAATTGCAGAGGTGGTGGTAGCAATACTTCTGCAAGAAGAAGAGTGAGCATTAACATTGAATCATTGAAAACTGAAATTAATGATCACAAACACTATCCAAATCTATGTTAAATGATTATGTGTCCGATATTGTGAGAAACAACATAGAATACAATATCCACCTCAGGTGGGTGACAAACTTTCATTATGGTTTTTTCTGCTGCATGTTTTCAGGAAGACTGTATGAGTGTGTCTTTATGACATGGAAACGGCAGTGTGGTAGGGCATACAGTGACACCTCTCTTAAGGTACAACAAACATTCATGACCTGTCATGTCAAAATACATGTTTGTTTTATGATGTGGTGGATTTCATTAAAGGGGAACACCAATGATATTTATGGGAAGTTGTTGTTGTTCCTAAAACGTGTTGGTGTTCCCCTGTAAGTCAATGACAAGGCCAGTGAGTGCTCACACCGAAGTCTATGGCAGAAGGCAGCACATGATCAATGGTCATATTGATGTGTTTCCTGCAAAGGCTTTTTAAAGATCTGTTGATGTGCACAGCAGTCCGAGCGGGTGACCTTGACCTCGCATGCTCCCTTTACCAACCCGTACAGCTTCATTAATGTATTATTTTATCTTTAATCTCCCAAAACTTTCCAATAACATCCTTTACAGATGGAAGTGATCACTCTATCACTTTTTGCAATTAATAGTGGATTGGAGTGAAATTGTGAAGGGGTTGTTTTAGTTTTTACCAGCAATGATATCAGGTCATAATTAACACAGAGGTTTCCTATTCCCACAACAACGGAGACGGGGGAACAAGGGTTGTGTGCCACACACGCACACACCCGACCAAGGAAATTACTCATTTCCAAGCCCCTCAATTATGCACGTTATCACCCATACGTCTCTGTCAATACCATTTCCCAGTGTTCTCGGTGGTGTGTGTGCAGGATTTGTGTGTGTTAAATAATGCAGGAATGAAAGGTCAGGGGGGGAGACGTGCAGGGGCCCCACTGAGGTGCCGTTCATTTCCAGGTCAGTATGAAATGCATATGGTAAATGTCAGAAGCAGTCAAAGAGTAATCTGCCTCAGCTGGAAAAACATAATGGTGTAGTGACCGCTCGTTAGCGAGCAAAGTATTCATAATTCACGGCTTTCCAGCCTTGTACAAAGCACTGTTATATGTTTGTGTTTACTCAATCACCCAGGCTGCTTAGCGGGTGATATGACGGGATATAAGTGGGACAGAGATGAATGAATGTGGTTGTTGTCAGTACGCATGCAGAGAGTGAGAATAAAGCGCACATGATTGTTTTTCTACCGGCAAAACGACTACATCGTCCTGTTATTGCCGTCACTCCTACAATGGATTGCTTTCCTTAAGAACCCAACTAAACACAAACTAGAGGTAGAGGTTGCTTCTAGTGAACATACACTATCTAGGTTCATCTTACCCTTCCTAAATTGTAACCTTAACTAATAAGTAGTTAAGGGGGTGAGGCATGGATCACATAATTATTAACATATCTCTGGTCATACTTTGACTGACGAGCGATATCACGGTGTCAAACCCTAAGGTTATCATACCGAAATATATGTGTGGTTATTGGTGTTCACCAGTATTACATATATGTGTGGTTATTGGTGTTCATCAGTATTAAATATATGTGTGGTTATTGGTGTTAACCAGTCTTAAATATATGTGTGGTTTTTGGTGTTCACCAGCATTAAATATATGCGTGGTTATTGGTGTTCAAGGCAAGGCAAGTTTATTTGTATAGCACATTTCATAAAACAGGGGCAATTCAAAGTGCTTTACATACAGCATTAAAAGAAACACAAAATAACATGTTTATTTTTTTACAAATGGCAAGAATAGATACATATTAGGCATGGGAATTGCAAGGTAACTCACGTATCGATAACCGTACGATATTTTGCCCCTCGTATCGATAGTATCGCGGTACATCGATTCTGCGATAATCGATACATTGTAAGACAGTTCATCAACGATACATCACGATATCTGTCTTAACTGGTATTTCATAACGTGGTTCCAGTGTTAGCAGCATTCGGCAGAAATCTTCGTTTTCCACAACACTGTACAGGCAAAGGTCCTTGCAAATAAACCCAACGATAGTAATAGTCGTAGCCCTCGGGGAGTTAAAGGGAAGCCTTGTTTTGAAATATAATCATTATAGACTTTAGATGTCGTATTTGGTTTCCCCCACTGTCTCAGCCATTCATCTTCTTC
The DNA here is from genome assembly GCF_963989245.1 of Nansenia antarctica. Taxonomy (NCBI): domain Eukaryota; kingdom Metazoa; phylum Chordata; class Actinopteri; order Argentiniformes; family Microstomatidae; genus Nansenia; species Nansenia antarctica. The sequence goes on along the minus strand of NC_137689.1, from coordinate 39,881,423 downwards.
ATTTTTATAACATAACATGCTGATAGAACATCGACATGCTAGAAACACATAAGTACACATAATTAGATGACCACACAGCACTAAACAGGAACACGTCCCAAAACGAAAGTATTTACACAAGTCTCTCTTACCAGTAGCCTAAGGCAAACGAGAATAGTGAATCCAAATCACAAATTCTAAGTATTTAGTGATCGTTAAACTGTTGTTTATTATATTGAGTGGGTACTTTAAAACTTCAAGTTTCGTGTACGAGTCTGCGAGTAGTTTAGCCCTAGACTGCGTTCGTAAATTCGCTCCGGAAATCTGATCACCAGTCATGGAATACTTCTATGACGTTGGGCCCAGTGTGCCCACCGGCGCTCTTAGAGCGAATTTACGAACGCAGCTCTAGACTGGCTTGCGTACCCCTTTACCTAGCTTCTACCCTGCTGCTACACTGTTTCTATATGTGACACAAGACAATGAAAAGAGCTACCTGAGGGCAAATACATTTTTCTGTTTTTTACATGTGCTTAAACTACAGATTGTAAGCTTTCAAATGATGCATCATACATTGAAATCGGAAACAAATTGAAGACGACATGAGTATTTGAAAGTTGCTACACCTGAAATCACTAAGCAGAGAAAATGCCCTTCAAAGATTTTGTTTTTTCTCACCTTCACACAGCCAGGTAATGGGCGGTAACAATGTCTGGTTAACCCCACCCCCAACCACTCCCCCTCTAGATTGACTGTCAGCTGTCAATATCTGTCAGTGTTAGTCACTGGGTCAGATAGCTATAGCTAACATTATTACCTAGCAAGGTATAACCTAAGCTAATTAGCCAGCTTATCATTATGGAGGCTTTATGGTTGTTGTAACTATTATTCTTTTAATGATACAAAAAAGTCTTGAATCAGAATCAGAATTTATTTTACAGTACACAATAATACAAATCTTTGGCTGTGGTTCTTTGTTACGTTCTAGTTCGCTAGGGAGAAGAAGAAGTAACACATATTACAGGTGTTTCAGTAATAAATATATTTATTACGGCAATGACAATTTAAAGTCTTAATGGTAAAGATAAAAACAGAATTGGAACTATAACAAATGCCTCAAACTAAAATAAACAATAACCTCGAGGATGGTTCTTTAAACAAAAATAACAAAAAGGTTTCAAACGCAAAGTATTACTAACAAGATCAACTACACACAGAACTAACAAACTAAACAAAGTATCTCTAACACAGTATCCTCTAACAAAGTATCTTCTAACAAAGTATCCTCTAACAAAGTATCTTCTAACAAAGTATCCACCGCTATGGAGTACAACAAAAATGGTGGGAACTGTGTGAGGGAATCACACAGCTGCTGCTGCTTTTCTTTCAGTGTCTTTTCAATGGTGTGGCCTCTGATGATTGGCTGGTTTGGAGTTGATCGGCTGGAGTTGATTGGCTGGTTTGGAGTTGATCGGCTGGAGTTGATTGGCTGGAGTTGATTCGCCACTGCTGGAGTTGATTGGCAATTATCACGGGGGGGGGGGGTGGATCCCCTGGACTGGACTCATCTCCTATGGCTTTTAAAGAGACACACACAAACACACAGACACAGACAACCAGTAGTTTGACTCGGCACATCACCAAATATACACGGAAAACGCTTGATCAACTCCATCACCTCAACTTGCTGTCCAGCTGACAAATGAGTTAACTGAGTGGGCAACACTTTTAACATTTCCGAGTTGACCAATCGAGTACTCTGATTAGAGGAATGACGTGCCATCAAATCCTCATCGGTCACGCACAGCGTCTCTGTCACAATTAATGCACAGCTGCCAGTGACTACCGGCTTAGGGACAGTGTTACATGTCTCCTGACTAATTTTAGATTCCTCACGGGAGTAATAGCGTTTTCACATGGCACACTCTAGTACTTCTCCGTCTCTCGGGAGTACTGATCACATAATCAGTGTCACTAAGACACTCACGAATATCATACGGAGCACAGAATTTCGCCGACAGCGCAGCGCCTGGAATAGGCAATAGAGCTAAAACTTTATCACCTACATGAAACTTTCTAAAAACAGCAGTGCGATCATAATGACGCTTCATCACTGTTTGCAAACTAACCAGAGACTCTTTTGCAATGGTATTAGCCTGATGCAAACGCTCACGAAAATGACTAATGTAATCTAACACATTCCGCTCCGCACTAAGCTCAGCTGAGAGGAACTTATCCTGCAGTGATTTGAGCGGACCGCGAGGCGTATGTCCAAAGACCAGTGCCGCGGGACTGAATCCTAAAGATTCCTGAACAGCTTCACGAGCTGCAAACAACATAAATGGCACTCCCTCATCCCAACTCATCCCACTCTCTAGACAGTATTTACGAAGCATCGCCTTTAACGTCTGATGCCATCGTTCTAATGCACCCTGACTCTCAGGATGATACGCACTGGAAACAACATGTCGTACCCCTAACGTTCTTAGGGCTTGTTTGAAAAGCTTAGACTGAAAGTTAGTGCCCTGGTCAGATTGTATAACAAGAGGAAGACCGAATGTGGAAAAAAACTTTGTTAAAGCTTTCACCACTGAGCTGGCTGATATGTTACGCAACGGAACAGCTTCGGGAAAACGAGTAGCAGCGCACATAATAGTGACCAAATACTGACTTCCACTTGTAGTCCTAGGCAAAGGTCCAACACAATCAATTATTACACGTTCAAATGGCTCCCCTATAGCAGGAATGGGTGGAATGGATTGATTAGGCTTACCCGCCATCTGACAAGTATGGCAACAGCGGCAGTGCTTGGCAACATCCGCCTTCAGTCCGGGCCAAAATAAATGTTTCAATATCAGCTGATAAGTTTTAGTTATACCTAAATGTCCTGACCACTGGCTCTCATGTGCTACAGATAACACATGTTGTCTATAACCCACAGGCACCACCACTTGTTTTACAGTATTCCACTCACAACCATCTGCATTAGGAGGAGACCATTTACGCATTAATATCCCATCGTTAAGGAAATAAACTACGTTGCCCCCTATTTCAGATTCCTCACTAGCTGTATGTAAAAAACATTTGATAATAATGACTGATCAGCTACTTGAGCGACACGCAATCGCTCGCCGGTTACAGGGAGAGATAGGCTGTCAGCGGATGGTATTGTAGGACTCGGGGAGGATGGTAGCTCTACCACTTTCTCCCTGGGAGAAACTGAAACAATCGGGTTCTCATCCCTTTCAGAAAAGGCTTGCATGATCACACTATCGCAGAGAGAAACATCGCTATCCTCCTCTCTGCCTCGACTCGATTGTGCACGAGTTATAGCGCACACCGGAAACAAATCAACATCTTTTGTCTCAGATTCCCTGCATTGAGGCGAATCCAGTACCTCCAACGTAGGAGTCACCTTACCCCCAGCAATATCGTTGCCCAACAACAATGCCACTCCTTTAATGGGTAACTCTGGACATACAGCGACCGAAAAAAAAACAGTAACCAACTCAGATTGTATGTGAATGCGATGTACGGCCCGCGGGACATAACCCATCTCAATACCACACAACACAGCTCCATAGCCGCACGCAGACTGATCGGAGAATGGCAGGACACTACATAGAATTACAGACTGTGACCCCCCGGTGTCTCGTAAAATACGTACTGGACACTGATCTTTTAGTTCGCCCGTCAATGACACTAAGCCAGTAAATATGAATCAAAACATTTATCACTTTCAGTGCCGGTGGTGGTGCTCATCCCAATGTTAGAACGTGATTCCGCCCTAATCAATCCAATACCCTGCACGTGTGGTCCCTTCTTAGACAACTGCTGATCTTTGTTTTTAAGAGTTAAACAATCAGCAATGACATGTCCTGGTTTGTGGCAGTAATAACATTCCCTATCTTCCTTCCTCGAGCTCTGCGTCCTAAAGGAAGAAGTGTTCACGGAATGAAACTGAGTAGCCGGCGCATTACGAGGCTTCTCAGCAGGAACAGAAGGGAAATGTGTTTTGTGCGTGAGCATATACTCGTCTGCGCGCACAGCAGCAAGGGAGAGGGAATCTATCTTTTGTTCATTTAAATATACAACAATGCGATCAGGCAAATTTTGCTTAAATTCTTCTAGAAGAATTAACTCTCTCAAGGTTTCGTAATCATTTGCTTTACACGCATTGCTCCATTCATCAAATAAAATTCCCTTCTCCCTAGCAAACTCCGCAAACGTTTGGGTGGGGGTCTTTTTAAGATTTCTGAACTTCTGTCTATATGCCTCAGGAACCAACTCATAGGCGCGAAAAATGGCGGCCTTCACCTGAGAGTAATCTAAACTATCAGCAACGGGAAACGCAGTTACTGCCTCCCGAGCTTTTCCCTGCAACTTGCACTGTAGCAGTAATGCCCAAACAGTTTCGGGCCAGTGTAATGAAATGGTCTTTATTTGTCATTGATATAGTACAGGTACCAAACAACGAAATTTGGGAATGGTTTATTTGGTAATGCGGCAGCGGTGCGTTCAAACGCAATAAAATAGGAATCCACCTCAGTCTCTTTAAAAGGAGGCACCAAAGAAATATGCTTACTGACATCAAAAGGTTTTGGGGTGGCACTGGGAGATAGGGCTTGATTGTGAGCTTGACTCTCGAGCTCTGGCTGACGTAACTTGATCACTTTAGCAGACTCGATCTCACACATCCTCAGCTCATGCTGTCGGGCCTCAGCCCTCTCCTGAGCCTTCTCTTCTCTGATGGCTGCCCTTTCCTGGGCCTCCAGTCGGAGACAGGTTAACTGAAACTGCTGTTTCGCCTGTTCTCCACGAGCCCCACTATCAATTGAAGATGGATTAAACGGCTCTAAAGTTATATCCACTTTCAGTGGTGTCTTAAAGGTTGGGACGGGCGTCTGAAGAAACTCCTCTCCCCCTGAAGGTAGAGGGCTCCCAGACTCCTCCTCCCCAGAATTTTCATCCTTAGCCTGTTCAACCACACCCTTCTCAACCAGTGGATCCCCTGGACTGGACTCATCTCCTATGGCTTTTAAAGAGACACACACAAACACACAGACACAGACAACCAGGCTACTCATAGCCGTCACATTCTTCAACATTAGCTTTGCAGCAAGGTACATAATCACAACAATACCATCACAATAATCACAAGTAAATAAGTAAAGTAAGTAATGATATTAAGTAATAAAGTGATAAGTGATGGTAGTCGCACTACAGTAGAATTAAAGTGATATCAATAGTGTAACATGCTGTGCAAAGTTCAACACGATGAAAATGAAAGTGTTCAGGTATTTCTCAAGTAGTCAGGTAGTGTGCAATTCTTGTGTCCTAATGTTTTCAACATTAGCATTGCAGCAAGGTACATAATCACAATAATAAGTAAATAAGTAAAGTAAGTAATGATAAGTAATACCGTTTTCTGAGGTGCTGTGGAGTCTGGTGGGCATGTGGTGTCTTTTGCCTCATCTGAACAGAATTCTCTGATCAAAAAGATACTTCTGTCTGGCCATGTCAAGTCCGAGTGGGCCTTGAACATGAAGATCACCTCCGGGGGGCTTGACATCAGTGATTTTCAGCCATAACCACGCCAGGTTCCTTAGCATCAAAGCTGAAACAGACGGACGACAATACATTGCATTATTGCCCACAGTAAATGTAATAATATTACCGCCATACCCTGTTCATAAAATGAAAGTTCATACATGATAATGAATTACCTGAAGTGCTGGTAACTCAGGCAATCGGGAGGTGGAGGGCAAGGCCAGGCACAGTACCACAGCATGAAGTTGTTCTGAACAGTAAAACATTTTTTTTTTAAACACAGTTAGCTAGCTGTACACAGTAGCAACAACACAACTTATAAGAACAGCATGTGCTATGCGATTGTTTTAGAAAGTCTTTAAAAAGGCAATACGCTGACACAGAACATACTAGCTAATGTTCGCTAGCTAACGCGGCTAGCCCAACACAAACAAACAAAGGACTGTAGGCTACTTACCCAAAAGCAGAAAGTGTTGTGGTATGTTGATCCCGTGAAATCTGTATGTTGTCCTAGTAAAGTTTCATTTCTTGGGGACTTTCTTTGTGCCTTCAGTCATTACTGAACAATTGATGAGCTAAGCAGTGTTCATCGATGTACAAACTCGAAATACATTCTCAATGAACACATTGAAAGACGCGCCCTTTGTGTCCCTCCCCCCTGAGCGAGCTCAACAGCCAATCACACCCAAGTGAAAGCATACATGTTATTTCAGCCACAAGCATGACAAACAAGCCTATTTTGTTGATAGATTATACTTATTTAATGAACGTAAAACTGTTCGGAAAAATAACGAGTGGGTACTTCAAAGCTTCAAATTGAATGTTAGCTAAAAAACCGAAAATCTGACTTATAGGTCAGAAATAGTTTGAAGACTGATTTGACGTATTTCTGTTTTGCGAGAGGTAACTCCTTATACGCTAGAATGTCACATGTCATGGATGCTGGTCGCTTTGGTGTGTGGCCTCTGTTTGCTGCCCTCTACAGGTTGGAGAACGATCACCTGGTCTCATTAGGCTTGGACCAACCATGGAGCCACAACTGCTGATGGCTCCAGTGGCTGCAAACAAAAGCCCTGCTTCTCAAGTCATGCGCCCTTCTTGCTCTCTACACTCACTATTCTGTTTTGTTTGTGGCTTTTTGTGGCATTTTAGGTTTACACTGACAACACAGCTTTCACTACATATTCCACTCATCCATCCATACACACACCACTGATATGCTGATTGACACACTCCATTTAATTTAATTGATGTAAAACACACCTTTGGCTCTAAAGGTGGAGCACAATGAGGGAGACCGAGACCGGAGTGGGGAAAAAGATTTAACAAACATATTTTCACAGTTCAGTTAAGAATAAATATGTTTGTTAAATATTTTTCCCCACTCCGGTCTCGGTCTCCCTCATTGTGCTCCACCTTTAGAGCCAAAGGTGTGACATATAACATCAGGATCAGACACAGGGTGAGGGAATATGATGCATGGGGTTGAGAGACGACGAAAAAAAAAAAAACTTGCACACTTATTGTTCGCATGCCATTGGTTAAGCTGCCGGCCAAAAAAACCTATATTTTGCCTCGTGAAACAATAATCGTATCGCAAGAGGCCACGATACGATAATCGCTGTATCAATATTTTGTCCTACCCCTAATACATATATATATATATATATATATATAGAAAATAAAGAGATAAACATTTAACAACATAATAAGACAATGAAGAAAAGTATTGTTACTGCAACTGTATCTACTCTTCCTGATATGGCGTGTGAGATTGCAGGTGCTGCGTCTGTGTTTAGCCGCTATCTTGCGCAATACAGCGTGTGAGATCGCAGTGTAAAATGATATTTGGATCCAATCCCCTCGGGGCAACAAGGTTCCAAATACCCTACGACACAATGAGGGTTTAACTGCTTTAATGAAATAAGGTCTTAATCCCCCCACACAAGTGAGGTTCCAAATCCCCTAAAATGCAATTTAGGTTCCCTTAGTTGGATCCAATCCCCTCGGCGCAACAAGGTTCCAAATACCCAACACAATGAGGGTTTAACTGACATTTAACTGACAACTAACATTTAGCCTGTATTTGCAGCGAATTATAGAGTTCGCCAGTGTTAAATATATGCGTGGTTATTGGTGTTCACCAGTGTTAAATATATGCGACATTCGACTGGTTTTGACTATATTTTCTGATTAATAAACGACATTGACTTTGGATTTTGGACAACTGGACTTATTGTTAGTAGGATAGGCTACAGCTGTAGTGGGAGGTTTGCTTTCAACCTGGAATCCACTGCAGCAGTCTAGCTACAAAATGGTACTCACCGATTGCCACAGCTGCCTCCATCTGATGAGGGAAGTTGAGGTCCTAAAGAATCGAAAATCCATCCTCCACGATATCCATGAGAGTGAACTCCAGATTGACTCCTACGAGGCTTCTCAGGTTGGCCATGAAACTACGAAGGATCCATTTCATGAGGCACCAGCCCAAGAGGACTCAGCTCCGTGCCCCCTCCTCTCTACGGCTGCTAGAGGTGACCTCTCGGATCCAGAGGTTTTCATAGGCCCCGCTACTTCCACTGCAGCCCCGGAGGTCCTGGAGGACACGGTTCCATGCGTGGAGCAGGGCGATCGGTGGATCAGAACCGGGGCTAAGCCGAAGCAGCCGCTCTCGTGCTCCACCCCCCAATGGCCACAGCTTCACCGGGGAGATGGCCGGAGGAAACCTCCCTCCTCCGCCCCGATAACCACCTACAACCGCTTTGCTATCCTGGATGAGAAAGACTCTCCGACTCTCACTGGAGGCAACGAGATCCCAGTTTTACAACAGTCCTCCGCTATACCCTCGATCAACTCCAACGCGTCCAGCAAAAATAAGGAACGGCGCCAGCTGCTTAAATCTGCAGTTAGACGGCACTCGAGCTCTCACCAACTGGCTCAAGAGCTGCCGAGCGTCGAAGCTGATCCGCCGGCCTCCGGTCGGAGAGTCTCGGCCCGGCTGTCTCCACCAGCCCCGCTCACTTTAATCCTCGGTGACTCGATTGTTAGAAACGTGTCTGTCCCCAATTCCCACACCGTGTCCTGTCCAGGTGCTACTGTCTCTGTCATTATAGACATGATCCGGGAAGTAGCTATGTCGTTCCCTTCGGCGGAGTCGCTCATTCTACACGTCGGTACAAACGACACCGGTAAATTGCGTTCCGAACAGCTGAAGGATGACTTTTGCAAAATGTTCGCGGTGGTGAAACACCTCCACCTCAAGACTACAATCTCCGGTCCCACTCCCACGTTTGGCAGAGGCTGTGGTCGCTTCTCCAGATTACTGAACATCAACACCTGGCTTCGCTCCGCATGTCGCGATAACAACATAGAGTTCGTTGACAATTTCGACCTCTTCTGGCAACGCGGTGAACTATTTTCTGTTGATGGACTTCATTTGAACATGGCTGGTGCACATTATCTTGCAACCTCTCATACCAGGTACTTCACCCCGGTTTCACCAGTCTAGCTAGCCAACAGCCTTCTCACACTCTATCAATAACAACAGCCCCCAGACCTAGACCCCCCTCCCTCTGAAACCCTGCTGGTCCCAGACACAACGGTGATGGTTCCACTCTCCTCTCTGGTTTCCCCTCTGGTCTAGGATCAGCCCACATAGAGCATATTGTTTTAACCAGTGATAGCTTGGCGGCTCTGGGGTCAGCCAGTTTTAACAGTAGTAATCAATATATCCCAGTAGTCTTTAATGTCCCGGTGCGCCGCGCGCGCCTCGCAGGACCGTAGGCTATTACGTGGTGTCAACATGCGCAATCTAATTAATATAGACAGACAACATACCACACAACATCAATCAGTCACCCATTTCCCTACCCTTACCCCGGCAAGTTTTAAAATGCGTAAAGGACTTGGTACAATTCACTGGAATATCCGTAGTTTGCGTAACAATCTTGATCACGTGGTTGTATTAATTGAACAAACTTCCCCGGATATTGTTGTGTTGGGTGAAACCTGGCTCAGGATGAATGCTCTGACGTGAATATTCAGGATTATAATCTCTTTAGAATGGATCGTTTGGGCAGGGGGGGTGTTATTGGTATATATGTTAAGTCACATTTTTCAGTTTCCATTTTACATGCAATTTCTATTCCTGACTGCTTTGAAGTTCTGGCTCTGAAAATCCATCATGGCCCAGACCCTCTGACGGTAGTTGGTATCTATCGCCCTCCCTCTGCCGATTCTCACGCCACTGACACCCTAGCTAACCTGCTTTCAAAATATACTGACAATGAAGTACTTGTTCTCAATATTAACTGGCTGAGTGATATTTCCTTGCAGCTTAAAGATCTTGCTTGCAGCATAAACCTTTCACAATTGATTTTAGAACCAACTAGACCAAACCTCAACGATGACTCGAAATCTACATTATTAGACCTAATTTTTACAAATAAGGCTAGCAAATATACTAGTGGTGTCTTTGACCTGGGAGTCAGTGATCATTGTCCTGTTGCCTGTGTGAGAGATGTGAGGTTAAAAAAGACTACATCTCAGGTGATAACCAAGAGGAACTTCAAACGCTTTGATGCAGAGTTGTTCCTGAAGGAGCTGGATGGCTGCGACTGGGGTTGCGTGAGCTCTCTCGATGTCATTGAGGACGCTCTCGAATCCTTTATATGTACATTTAATTGCGTTGTGGATAGGCACGCCCCTTTTAAAACCACTAGGATAAAAGATAGGGTAGTGCCTTGGTTCACTCATGAGCTATCTACCCTCTTTAATAACAGAAATAGTGCCTGGTCCCGTGCCAGACGTACTGGTGTCCCCCAACACTGGCTATACTTCAGGCAGCTCAGAAATAAGTGCACTTCAGCCGTAAGGAAGGCTAAATCCGAATATTTCCTGAATCTGATAACCACCTCATACTCTAACCCTGCCAAATTCTGGAATGCAATTAATTTGACTAAAAATCGTCCTTCCAGTGCTCTCCCCCTTAGTATTACTGTTAATGACTCTGTGATCTCTGATCCTAGCGACATTCGCCTTGCTTTTAATAAACACTTCTCCGAAGCTGGTCACCTATTTGATAGGTTGTACCCTGGACACCCCTCTATGGTGATTTCTAATGATACTGCCCTTGTGGACCGTGTCCCCCTTTTTACCTTTCAACCATTTACTTCCGCAGAGGTCCTCAAGGTTTTAGAAACTATTGACCCCAAATCATCCACTGGTGAGGATAAACTAGACTCATTTTTTATCAAATTGGCTGCGCCAATTATCAACGCGCCGCTAACTTACATTTCAATTTCCTCTGGTGTATTTCCGTTGGTCTGGAAGTCTGCGCGAGTCATTCCTTTACACAAAGGGGGTGATAGGGCTGATCCGGATAACTATCGACCGATCTCCACTCTCCCATGCCTGTCTAAAGCACTTGAGACCTTGGTCAATTCTCAATTCAAACGCTTTCTATCAATCCACTCAATTCTTAGTCCCCATCAATCGGGTTTCAGACCAATCCATAGTACCATCTCTGCTATCACACTTGTAACTAACGACATAGTCTCGGCCTTGGACAAGAGGAACTTTGTCGACCTCTCGAAGGCATTTGACACGATCACCACTTGCTCCTAGAACAGCTATCCGATATTGGATTAGATTTAGGTGCTTGTGCGTGGTTCCATGACTACCTTACCCTCAGGCGTCAGTGTATAAAATCTTCACTTGGCAATTCAGATTTTATAACGGTTACAAAGGGTGTCCCTCAAGGTTTGGTGCTGGGCCCTGTACTTTTTACCATCTATATTAATGAACTGGTATCTTCGCTAACCGGTTGCCACGTCCATTTATATGCCGATGATACCATTCTTTATAGTACAGCAGATTCCCCACATGCTGCTACTATCAACTTGCAGCTAGCCTTTAACTCACTGCAAGACGCCCTCTCGAGGCATAAGCTAGTCCTCAACTCGAAGAAAACGAAATTCATGTTGTTTACTAGGGCTAGAAATGTGGACCTTACAAAGCTTCTTATATCCACAGTTGACGGCTCCTCCATTGAGAGAGTTACCGACTACAAATATCTTGGGCTGTGGTTGGATGAGAAGCTATCATTCAAAACGCATGTCGACGGCCTCGCCTCCAAACTTTGGCAAAAGGTGGGCTTTCTTTACCGTAATCGGTCTAGCTTCCCCTTGCTTTGTAGGAAGAGAGTTGTCGAGGCGGTATTCCTGTCCGTATTAGATTATGGTGATGTTATCTATAGGCATGCAGCTTCATGTACATTGAAACAATTGGACTCAGTTTATCACTCAGCTCTAAGGTTTATTACCGGGGACAGTTATGACACTCACCACTGCATACTTTATGACAAGGTTGGCTGGCCCTCTCTTTCTCTGAGGCGCAGTTACCACTGGAACTTGTTCGTTTTTAAGGCCATCTGTGGCAAGCTTCCTCCTTATATCTCATCATTATTAGACTGGAGTCTTGGTACTTATGTGACCAGATCTAATAGTTGGCTTTCTTTTCGGGTTCCGTATGCGCGTTCAGACCTGGGTAAAATAGCCTTTTTTATTGATGCCCCTAATACATGGAACACTCTGCAGCAAACTCTCCGGTTGGAGGTCCTCCCCTCTGCCTCTACCTTTAAACTCGTGATGCAAAAACTGTATTCCAATAATTGCAATTGTTTTTAGTTTTTTCTTTTTTTTTCCCTTTAATCCTGTCTTGCTAACTGTTTGTTTGCCCATCTATATTAATGATCACTATTCTATTGTACACTCGACGTCACTTTAAATGAGGGTGACCTCAGTGCCTATCGAGTTTTTAAATAAAGGTTTGAAATGAAATGAATATGCGTGGTTATTGGTGTTCACCAGTGTTAAATATATGTGTGATCGTTGGTGTTCACAAGTATTAAATATATGTGTGATCGTTGGTGTTCACCAGTATATGTATGGTTATTGGTGTTCACGAGTGTTTTTGCTCAAATTTACTAAAAATACTAAAGCTTCTGTCAGTGTATCCCACAAGGAACCAAGAAGCTGACTACCAACTCATTATCACCTTTAATTTTTTATTTCATTTCAAACCTTAACCAACAGTTTTACATTGACTAAATAACTACACTTATTGTTAACTTATTGCACTACTTGCTAGCAAACTTGGGTGGGGGTATTATTCCTATTTAAGTTGGGGCGTAATCACTTATCTCTTTCGGCCACACCCCACACCCTCATAAATACCCATGTGCATGTGTGTCTGTTTGTTGACAAGACAGGACGCTGCTATCAATCACTGTATCCACAGAGAAAGTTTCATCAATCAACATACCATTCATGGGCCTGTGGTCTGTCGATACACCTTGTGCTTTGTTTTTGGGTAAGTGAGTTCGCTGTGTGTATGGTCACTAGGCTAACCAAGTTTGTATGTTTGTTGCCGACACACCAAGAGTGAGATACATGCCATAGCCAAACGATAGTTTGTTAACTATGTAGTGAGTTACATGCGTTATTTACTCAGCTGTTAGCTTGTTAACTAGTGTACTCATGGGCGTCAGCAGCTTTTTGAATGTGGGGGGGACACCTATTTTTCGGGGGGTCTGGGGGTCCTCCCCCCGACATTTTTTAAATAGTAGATTCAATTTCCTGCATTCTGGTGCGTTTTACACCCAAAATAATCTCCCTCTTTCTTTGTTTTTCCTTGGAGCTGGCATGGTCTGCAATTACTGACTACTATTATGTTTTGGTTTAACTCACAGAGGCCTGACACTGACACTTGGCACTTTTTAGGTACTTTATTAAATATGAAGATTCAAAAAGAATCAAAGAGTGAATTAGAAAAGAATGAGGTAACTTTGAGTCAACAAATTGAATAAAAAGTTATGAGGAAACATAAAATATGTACCTAGGCTACTCAGAGCCTATTACAATCAAACTTAGCCCTCTTCAGTGCATTGCAGAACATACAACTATAACAAAAAAAAAAATCAAAGAGTGAATTAGAAAAGAATGAGGTAACTTTGAGTCAACAAATTGAAAAAAAAGTTATGAGGAAACATAAAATATGGCTACTCAGAGCCTATTACAATCAAACGTAGCCCTCTTCAGTGCATTGCAGAACATTCAACTATAACTCAATACAACCTGTTAAAGACTTGCTTTTACTCCATTCTTTCCCCAAAATTTCAAAGATTCCCCTTTTTTGTCCTTTCATTAAATGTTCCATATCTCCTCCTATAATCTTATTTCTCCTCTATTATCTGTACCATGCATACAGCAGGATTTCTACAATTAGAACATAAGACATCATACAAAGGCTCCAAAAGTGTGACCTCTTTTGTCATTTGCAGACACAAATGACTGGCAAATCTCCTTTAAGTCAAGTTTGTCAAGATGCTCTTGGTGGATGTGGCAAACAGCCACATTGTTCAAGCGCTTTTGAGACATTGAAGAGCGCAGCCACGTCTTGAGCCTTCTTAAGGCACTAAAACTTCTCTCAGCCTCTGCTGAGGAGCATGGCACAACAAGAAGAAGCCTGACCAACACCTCTACTTGAGTGAACAGACCTCGAACCTCTGGCAGCATAGCTCTCAGTGTATCCACCACTTCACTGACTGTGCTGCAGGGATACTGAAGTTTGAACATGGCTAGCTGTACCTCCAATGAATGACGGTCTAGTTCTGGGTACGAACGGACCACATCCACATCCTCCACCTTTCCAGTTAATAACACTCTTTCCAGTAGACTGAGTGTTTCGAAGCTGCTTTGGTCAAAGCGCCTTGTCAACTGGATCTCCACTACATCCAGCATTTTGAAGAATTCTATCCTGTAGAACTCCTCAGGGGAGGTAGGCCTAAATGCTGGTGCATTTCCTGTGAAGCGCTTTGGGGGTCTCCGGATATGAGGAGTCTGGATAGCTTCTATGTCCAACTCCTGGATCATGTCACAGGCTTTGGTGTATATCTGATGACATTTTTCATCACATCTCTTTACCCGAATTGTGTTTTTCACACAATCAACCGCAGCCAGCATCCCTGAGACACTTACTGTCTTGCTTTGAAGGGAGCGGTTGAGACATTCAAGTTCTTCAAGGGCCATAATCAGGCTAAGCAAAACCTGCCCCTTCTGAAACCTCTCCAGAAGCCCTCTTGCAGTTATGCAAGTGTCAGAGGAGCCATGTGCCATTTCCTCAAGACTGACCAAAATATTTTCGTATTGTTCTACAACTGCCTGGATAGCTACCACCCTCATGAGCCATCGTGTGGGGCAGAGGGGCCTCAGAGTTCTGAAACTCCCTGCTTCCGACTGGGCAACCTCCTTAAATATTGTTTTGTATTTCCCAGATAGATGGTACAGATTGCCAAGTTTGTGGACTAAATCCAGCGCATCAGACACAACAGTGCTTGTGCTACAGGCTGTCTGAGTCACCAGATTAATGCAATGAGGACCACAATGAACGTAGAGAGTAAGAGGTTGTGTTTCTTTTATGACTGCCTGAACGCCTTTAGCTCCACCTGCCATATTGGCTGCCCCATCATAGCTCTGCCCGCGAAGGCAGGATAAGGGCAGGTTCAATCGAAGGAGGACATCAGTTGCCATCCGAGCCAACTCTTTCCCTGTTGTTGAGGAGACTTGATAGAGGCCCAAAAACTCCTCATGATGTAGCAAATCACTATCTACATAGCGTAGGCATATGGCCTCTTGTTCATTCCCAGACAAATCTTGTACTCCATCAATTATGATGGAGTACATGAGTGTGGACACCTCATGTATTTCCTTTGATATATTTCTCAGAACGGAGTTGCCCATAATAGTTAGCATCTCATTCTGCATTTCTGGACTTGTGTAATGGTGACAAACCTTACTGAGCCAACGCTTTAGAACCTCATCATCCCCTGCTCTAAGCTTCAGTAGCTGAACAAAGTTTCCCCCATCACTCTCATGTCCACGTAATGCTAGACCCTGACGGGCAAGTAAACGAACTGATTGCATTATTTTCAGCAAACAAGATCTGGCCTCTCTTTGCTGCTGCATCTTAACTGATGATAACTGTGTTTCTATTGTCCTGTGAAGGTGTGTGTGAGTTGTAACAGCAACTTTGTGTGCATGACTATTTTCATGGGCTCGAAATTGTTCAATGGCCTTTTTCCAGTTTTTAAAACCAGAAACCACAAAGGCTAGATCCACATTTTTCGCAAGAGGGCTTGCCTGCCTTTTGAATGCTTCTTTACAATAGAAACAAAACACGCCCCCAGCATTTGGCACATAATGAACCCAAGGAAAGTCCCTAAACCATTTTTCCTGAAAGGTAAGAGTCTTGTTCAGCAGACGTTGGGGTGGAATGACTCTTGGGTCAGGTTGATTTGCCTTGTGGTACACATCCTCTCCCTCGTCTCTCTCAGGCTGGCTCCTCTCACCCTCCTCTTTCTCAGGCTGGCTCCTCTCACCCTCCTCTCTGTCAGGCTGGCTCCTCTCACCCTCGTCTCTCTCAGACTGGCTTCTCTCACCCTCCTCTCTTTCAACATCCCTCTCTCTTGCATCTCCATCAGAATGGGTCTCTCTCTCTTCATTCTCAATGTTTCCCTCTCTCTCTTCCGTATCTAATGTCTCCTGTTCCTAGAAATTAAAATAAGAATGAAATTGTCCATTCATTTAATTAGATTATCAATTTTCATAATTCACAGTAAACTTTCATGCTTTCAGGCATGCTAAATTATGCCTTTGCAAAAGTTGGTATAGACTGAGGGACTGGGCATTAGAAGATTGTGAAAATATTATTATTATTATTATTATTATTATTATTATTAATAATAATAATAATATTTAATAATAATAAGCAATGTTAAATTTTCCTTAACTGCCTGTCACCTTTCAGCACTTACCTCAGCAACAGAGCTGTCTCCACTGCCCCTGCCTGCTGCCCCTGCCTCTGACTCACTCTCACTCTCAACCACCTATATCAGGAGAAATGGGGATGCATTGAGCACTTGTTCATATTGTTTTTCTCTAATAGAACATTTGACATAGAAATACAATCATCAATACAAAAAATACAATCACAAGCATTTTAGAAATAGAAAAATAAATGGAACAGGTGTTTTCTTCTTCTTTTTTAACCCTAGCTCAAGCAATCAGATGCAAAATTGATTCTTTGGGTGGGTGCAATGGCCAAATTAAATAGTGCAAATGCTCAGGGCAATGAACACGGGCAGGAGATGCAATAATGACAGGACAGGTAAGCACTGTGAGGTGTTTGTCGCCATTCTGTGCTTTTGATGACATTTCGCCTGTGTCTGTTCTGCATTTAAACATGTCTAACCGCACTAGTAATGCATAACAAAACTGCTAGTGCCATATAGCTGATCTAGCTCGTATTTGGTTGCTAGTAGGCTATGCTAATTCTATTGCTAATACAGAGAATGTCTCATAAGGTGCTAACATTCTTATCAGAAAAGCTGGCTGTGTTTGACCTTGGGAGAACGCAATGTTGCTGTTTGGCCACTCACGGGAAAACTTGGATGACTTTGACTTACTTTTCTCTTCTTAGAAAAAAATTTCCTTATATCCATCTTGGTGGATGATCTAAATATCGTCTTGCCTCAGTCTGAATGTTTTGAATCTGCGTGCGTGTCTGATGCTGCTGCTGCCGTGTTAAAAACAGAAGTAAAACGCGGAGTGGATTTCTGGATATGGGCAATCCCCTACTCATAAAGTGGAACGGATTTGATTGTGAAGCAATGAAAATAACGCTGACCAGTCATGCAACATATTTTTGATGGCAAATGTGGGGGGGTCCAAACGACCTTGTTTCAAAGGTGGGGGGGACACGTCCCCCCCCAAATATATGGTGGTGACGCCCATGAGTGTACTAGCCACACAGGTGTTAGCTTGTTAGCTAGCTAGCTTTGTTAGAAGCTTGTTTGTTTGTTTGTTTTTGTTAGCTTTTGTTAGTTTTTTTGGTTTTGTTATATAGTATCCGCCCTAGACAAAAAAAAACATTGTGCTGCCCTATATATTAATCTGTCAAAAGCATTATATACGGTTGATCATTCACTTCTTCTAAATAGACTATACAGTGTTGGTTTTGATAGCAGTGCTTGGTTCCAGAGCTATTTATCTGGTAGACACTAACGTGTGAAAGTGGGGAAAGCCCGGTCGGAATTCTTACCCATTACAAAAGGTGTTCCACAAGGGTCGATCCTGGGCCCTGTTTTATTCACTCTTCATATTAATGACATTATTTCATTCCTGAGTGGTTGTCAAGCTCATCTGTACGCAGATGACACAATTATCTACTGCATTGCGGACTCTGTACAATCAGCTATTGACAAGATGAGCTCATTGGCCTTAAGCTTGTACCTAATGCAAACAAAACTGCATTTATGGTGTTCTCTAGGGCCAGAAATATTCCTCAAAATAGTTTCCAGCAGCGGATCTGCGCAAATGTGGTAATTTTTACAATAAAACTGATTGGAAACATATATAAATTACATTCATAACACAAATCAGTGCAAAGCGTGTCATACCTGAGTGCTAAATCTAACACAAACTGCTTTGAAGTCAACCGCTTAAACAGACCTTCAAAAGTTTCCTATGCGTTTCTCATCTGTCAAGCAAATCTAAAGTATGCATAATATATATATATTATAGTCAGGGGTGAACACAACTGGTGCGCCAGTGCGCATGCGTCGCCAAAATGCATGCCGCGTTCAACACACGGCTGATTTGTTCTACTTGTTGTTGCAACTCAGCAGCAACTCAGGTTATCGAGGGGAGATGCAACAACATTGGCACGCTAGTATACTTGCCACAGTGTGAAGACGAATTTCTTTTTATATATATATTTTTTTATTATGTTTCCAAAGATTCAAACATTTTTACAATATAATTGAACAAATTTTTTCTTGTTTCCCCGCCCCCATGTATCCACCCCCCCCCCCAACAAAAAGATAATAATAATAAGACAAAACACACATGCCTACATACACACACACACACACAATAATACATTCATTAGGGATGCGCTATGATATTAACAGCAATTCACATCACCGTGCATCCCTACAAGAAACACTGTCCATCAAACAATAGTACCTGAAGCTGCCCTTCTTGCCATAAAATCTATATGTGGTTGCCATATTTTTACAAAGTCCTGACTCTTATGTCTTATATTATAGTATATTTTATCTAATGGAATGTAGCTAGAGATTTCATTTAACCAATGTGATATTGTAGGAGAGTAATCGGATTTCCAATGGATTGCAATACACTTCTTTGCAGCAATCAAAGCAAGATCAATATATATTTTTTGAAATTCATTCCAAGGATCCATATTGATTGTACTCGACGTCGAGTATTCAACTTGCTTACGCACATTCCCTACTGGTTATGCGGAGTTATTACAGGCATGTGAGCCGCACTGCCTAGTGTAATTCATGCGAAGTTTAAGTGGCTCGTAATAAAATTAACGATGTTGTTATCAGCCGAGAAAATGAGTTTAATTCAAGATTTAAAAGGAACTGATGTTTATGATTGTATTTCAGTCTTCCTTTGTATCCCTCCGTAGCTGTCTATCTCCCCTTCAACATGCCTAGTGCGTTCCACAACGGACCTTGCCCGGTCAAGCTCTAAATTATACTGGATTTTCTCCGGTGTCAGGGAGTGAGCAGCCATATAAGAATAAGACCACCTGATAAGAATAAGACCATTATATTATTACAGTATAAGCAGCACTCGAGTTGAGGGGGGATGGCATCCCCCCTGAAATAAAAACTGTCAAAATCGCCCCCCTCTTTCCATACTTAATGTCATTTTATCAATGAACGTGGTATTACTGCTATTTCAAGGTGCGAGGGGGCACGCACACATGCAATGACATTTTTACCAAGTTACTGACACTGAAGTCACTGACGCTAAGGGGATGCTAAAATTGTCCTCTTATGATAAAATCCACCACCTCCCCTGATTTTCTTTTACAACTTGAGTACTGAGTATAAGCATGTGCCTGGTTAGTTGTCATGATCAAACGTTACAAATGCAATTTACCGAGAAGCCACCCTTCTCTGCCCTCTCCCACTTCCAGACGAACGCCTACCCTATATTATAGCACTTGTCTTAATTCAGCCGCTATAATTGAGCCGCTATCACAGGGTGTTAATACAAACCTCATTCACCTGCGTTCAATTCCAAGTATATTTGGTATTTATAGAAGGAAGCACGTACGCAATTTTAAACCATCTCAGCCAGTTTTATAAATAATGCTTACGTCCGTTTAGAAAACTGTACTTACGTGAAAGTCAAAGATGACGTTCAAGTACTTTTTTATGAATGAGGCCCCAGTCCTCTTTACTTATATCCATGTCTAAATCATTTTCCCATTTACACCTCGTAGCATCTGTACTTGTAGACAAGCATTCAAGCAGAGATAAATAAACTTGAGAAATACATTTAGAACTTTGAACCTCCTTATTGATAAGGCCTTCTATTTTGGAGGGCTTGGGTTCTTCAAGAGTGCCTTGAGTTGTCTGTATCATATGGCGGATTTGAAAAAATCGAAATAAATGTGTGGAAGATCAATTATATTTTGACTTTAACTGAAGGAAAGAAACAAATGCACCACTGTCGTAAAGATGTGTTATTTCCCTTATCCCCTTGTCGTACCAAGACTTGAAGGCGTCATCATTAAAACAAGATGTAAAATTGGGGTTTCTCCAGATAGGAGTATAGGGCGAAAGGTGTTCCTTGTGACCCATACGTTTATGGGAGTTCTTCCATATTAGTAAACTGTTAATAATAATAGGATTATTTGTGATTTTTTTAACCTGTTGTAAACCAATATAAGGCAGGTATCTCAGTTCATATGGAAGAATGTCATAAGATTCCAGTCTTGACCATGCGCTAGATGAGCTAGAGAACCACTGCCTAATCTGGGTAAGTTGGGCAGCCAGAAAGTAAATGTTAAGGTTCGGTAGGTTTAAGCCACCATCATTATATGGAAGTTGTAAAACTTGTTGGCTAATCCTTGGTGACTTACTTTCCCAAATGAAAGAGGAGATGCTCTGCATCTTTTTGAAGAAAAGTAGCGGAGGGGAAAATGGAATGTTTTGAAACAAAAAAAGACATTTGGGTAAAATAGACATCTTAATAATGTTGGTTCTGCCCATAAGAGATATAGGAAGTAAATTCATCCTTTTCAGATCATTTGTAACTTTCTCAATTAATGGAGAATAATTAAGGTGATAAGTGTCATCTATTTTGTTAGGAATATATGCCCAAGTACTTCATATAATCTGGAGACCATTTCAAATTAAATTTGTCTTTTAAAGAGTCAAAATTAAATTTGGAAATTGGCATAATTTCGGTTTTGGACTGGTTGACTCTGTAGCCCGATAGATCGCCAAACTGATCCAGTATTGTAAACAGTATTGGAATTGAGCAGGGCTGGACTGGGACAAAAATTAGGCCCTGGCATTTTTGGCCCAGACAGGCCCACCCCAATCGGTCGGACCACACCCACCAGCACAAAAATACTTGCCTTATATACTCGTCTTATATACTGTGCTGTACAGTCATATGACAAACTGTAGTATTCCCCCAAACCACTACAAAGACGACTACATACAGTAAGCAATGGTACCAGTGCAAGTAGACCAGTGTACTCAGTGATCAGATTCCACAGCGAATTTACGAACGCAGCCTTGTTGTTCTAGATTTTTTTTTTCCATTATCAACCTATCATTGCGCTTTAGAGTAAAACAAAGCACGCAACTGTCGCGTCTGTCTTTTCATGGCAACTCTACATTGTGATTTACAAGGGATATTAACTAATATTAAGTAATATTATTACTTGGTTACATTTTGCAATTGATCCGCGGTACACATGCGTGCCGAACCGTGGGGGGCGATCCGTTACACCCCTAACAGCTACCTATATTTTCCTTACCGGGTCAACGGTTACAGGCTGACTCGGCCCCGCTTCTTCTGTATCCTCTCTATCCTCTGTATCTGTACCCTGCTCCCGCTCCTCCCTGCCAGCCTCCTCTTCAACCTGTTGCTGTTGCTGCTGTGGTAAACTTGAGGGTGCAGCAAACATGTCCCTAATGTTTACACATTTGGCAGCATCTGCCTCGAGTTTCTTTTTGTTTTTCCCAGCCTCCCTTCCGTTTTAGTGTGCTTTTGCGCTCCATCTCTCTCAGTATCTATCTAGTAACTATCCAGGCTAACTAAATTTATTTTGCCGGCCGGCTCGGCCCAAAACTACCGCGAAACTGAGACGGAGGTCTGGTGCTGCGTGCGTGCGTGACCCCTGACCCCCCCCCCCCTTCTCTCTGTTGATTGGGCCAGCCCAGTGTCTGTATCGAAAATTGGCCAATGGGCCGCTGTCCCTGATTTATGGGCCGTCCAATGGTAGCTTTAGATTTATGGGCCGTTCGATGGTAGCTTTTGGCCGGGCCGGCTGGTTAAAAAATAAAATAAAAAATAAAAATATATTTTTTATTTTATTTTTTATTTTGCCGGTCGGCTCGGCCCAAAACTACCGCGGCCCACCGGGCAAATGCCCGGTATGCCAGATGGCCAGTCCAGCCCTGGAATTGAGTACAAAGGGTCACGTAAATAAAGTAAAATATAATCTGCATTTAATTAAATGACATGATTTTCACTTCCAATTTTAATGCCCTGTAGGTAATTATGTGATCTTATTATTGCAGCCAGAGCTTCAATAGCTAGAGCAAATAATGATGGAGACATCGGACAGCCTTGTCTTGTCCCTCGTGATAGCTTAAAGGGGGATGAGTGCTGATTGTTTGTCTTAATGATTGCCATAGGGAGACTATAAATAATGCGAATCCAAGAAATAAAAATGGGTCCAAAATTATATCTTGATAAAATGGCTATTAAGTATTCCCATTCTAATCTATCAAATGCTTTTTCAGCATTGATAGAAATAGCCACCATAGGAGTAGTACAGTCTTTAGTGTGAAACAAAATATCAAAATACCTAAGAATATTATCAGACAGTAGACGACCCTGAACAAAACCTGTTTGGTCCGAATTAATAAGATTAGATACCACTGATTCAAGGCGTAGAGTTAGAATTTTAGTGATGATCTTATAATCGACATTTAACAGTGAAACTGGCCTATAAGAAGCACACAACCGTTTTAAGTAGAATAATAACTGCTACGTAAAGAGATTGAGGGACTAATCTTTTCTGAAGACTGGTTGAAATCATAGAATGAAAAAAAGGCATTAGCTGCTGAGAAAACTGTCTATAAAATTCCACTGGAAGACCATCCAATTCCGGTGCCTTGCCCTTTTGAAGAGAGTACATAGCCTTCAAAATCTCCTCTGAGGTTATATCTTTGTCTAACTGGGACCTCCTTTCAGTTGTCAGAGAAGGGAGAGGAATGTCTTTCAGAAAAGTATTTAAGGTCTCCTCACTACAATGACACTCCGATTCATACAATTCTCTATAAAAGCTTTTGAATGCATCATTAATCTCTACGGGATCCATTATAACGCAACCATCCGCCCCTTTAATTCGCAAAATAGCTCGATCTTCTGATTCTTTCTTTATTTGCCATGCTAGTAATTTACCTGCCATTTCGCCTTGCTCGACAGACCTTTGCTTTGTTTTTAAAATATTCAATTCAATAAAATGTGTGTTTATATTATTGTATTTCATTTTCAAATTGTCAAGCTGGCAAAGTACCGCAGGATCTTTGAATACACAATGGTGTTTCTCTAACTTCTTAATCTGTTGTTCGATATACTGTAATTCATCTTTGGTTTTGGCCTTAAGGGAGGAAGAGAATGCTATAATCATCCCTCTAATGTAGGCTTTCAATGTGTCCCAAACTATTAAAGGACAAACTGTTGAATCCTGATGTACAGCAGAAAAAGTGTCCAAATGGGCGTTCATAAATTAAATAAACTGTTGGTTGGCTAACAATGATGTATTGAACCTCCAAGCCCATCAAAATCAATTGAAAAAAGTAATGCAGAATGGTCTGATAAGATTCTCGCCAAATACACACATTTTGATATCTTGGAAACAAAAAATGAAGATACAAAGAAAAAATCAATTCTTGAATAAGTGTTGTGCACAGGGGAGTAGAATAAAAAAAATTCTGTCATTAGGATGAATAGTTCTCCAAGTCTCATAAAGGCCCAATTCCTGAGTGTTTTTGGCCAAAGCAATAGACATATTGGATAGGGAGTAATTAGTGGTCGAAGATCTGTCCAAATTAGCATCTAGAATGCAATTAAAGTCACCCCCCCAAAAAATAGGAATTTTAAATTTTGCCACCATTAATGTAAGGTCATTAATACATTTGGGGTCATCATGATTAGGACAATAACAATTTTAAAAATGTACTTCGACTTGGTCCAGCAAGCCCCTAACAAAAATATATCTACCATTTTTATCAGATTTAACTTCTTCAGGGAGAAATAATACATTATGTCTGATGAGAATTACAACACCTCTTGAGTTGGAAGCAAATGAGGAATGAAATACTTTACCAACCCATCCAGATTTGAGCTGTTCATGAGTTGAGAATAGGAGATGAGATTCTTGTAAAAAGGCTACATCCACTTTTTGTTTGTTCAGGTATGTCATAATTTTCTTCCTTTTCACCAAACCCCCCATTCCTTTAACATTATAAGTTATGAAGTTGTATCTAGGCATTTAGAATAATCAGAAGGAACAACTGACAGGACAAGAAAATACAAGACAGGACAGCAAAATAAATAAATAAAATAAAACAAACAAAACAAAAAAACAACAATCCCACACACACACAGACATCCCGCACTCTCCCACCCACCCATTTGATACCTCCTGAGTATATCCTGCCCTGTACACTACAGGGTGCAGCATATTAACAAGAATGACATACTCTCCCATCGTTATCAAATACATTTACAGTACAGGTCAAAAGTTTGGACACACCCGTCCAAACTAGCTGCCTCATGACCAAAAATGCCCCAAACTGCACAAACCCGTCCACAAACACCCAACACCTAACCACATGATATGTGCACCCACACAATCAGACAATCACACGTGAACCGCACCCAAAAGCAACACTTCTAAACCAAAACGGCAATCCTGCAAGTACACCGGGAGGGGCGGGGGGGGCACCGCTCCGTCACCCAAATATATTGGCACACACTGGTGTCAACGACGACCTCCACCCCAACAGGCGCCCCAGAACCCGCAGAACCCCCCATACCCAAAAGAAACAAAGACCACCCGCCACATTCAAAAACGCATCGGCTCCAATCCCACACCAGCCCCACCACACGCAGCACCATGTATTACCAATGGAAGGAAGATGGGTGAAACTGATGCGGGACCAGAGCCCACGCACCTCCAAACACGGCGAGCGGTCTTCACCCCCTCCAAACACGAAAAACCCCACAGGCCCTGGAGCACCCGCCAAGACAGACACCACCACCAACACCAGCATGCACCAACACATCCAAACAAGAAAACAATGCACCCCCCCACCCCTCCCAACGCACCCACAAAACCATCATTCCAACTAAAAAATACCACTCCTGAACGCAACCCACGCACGACCATCCGACCATACAAGTACACACACCATACAACCAAACATCAAGTGTCTATAGACAAGTCCACACAGTCCAAAGCATCTTCAATCATGAAAAAAAACGGTCCAAACCCCCGGCCCGCACCGTATATTTAAGGAGATTAAATACAACCTTTTGTTTTAAACAAAGAGAACCCAAAATATAAATAAAGAAAAAAAGAAGAAAGGAATGTTTTTTTTTTTATCATAATCATCATCATGAAAATATATATGTACTTTTTTTTTTTTTTTTATTAACTTTTTCTTTCCCCATTAATAATAGTCAGCTTTTTTTTAATGAAGTGATACGAATTATGATCAACTCACCCCCACCTTACTCCATAATAACTTTTATTTTTTAAATAAGTAAATAATAGTCATATTCAGTCAATTAATCAATCAATCAATTCACCCCAACATCATGGATTTGTTGGATTTTATTATTTTTTTTGCGGTGGGGGGACACAAACAATCATCCTAGTCAATTCATCCCTGCCCTAAGAGAGCTCCCCCCCCCCCCTTAACCAAATAAAATTGTGTGTCAACATAGGAAGGTTATACCTGAGAGAGAAAGAGAGGGAGGGAGAGAAAGAGGCAGAAGGAGATGGGGGGGGGACAAACCACACCATCCCCATTGGATTACACTTAATACTTCATAAGAAACCAAATTAATCTCCAAGTCCCACTTCAGTCATTGATAACTCAACTAAATTCAGACAAAAGATAGGACAAGGTCAATCTCAAACACGTAACCATCCCATAGTTCGTCGTAGTCAGGGACTCCAATTAAATGTCACGTAGCCTATAGGCATCTCCATCAATCCAGGATTCATTACATTGTCTACTGTCACATTGCCCATATACGTAGTGGGCTGTTGTTCAGGTATTGATGTTAGCCATTGATGTAGTCAGGATTATAGAGTTGGTTTAATTACCTGGATGTAGTGTGCCATGGCCTCTCTGTGGTCCGTGAAGGAGGCAGTGTTGTTAGCAAATGTGACAATCAGCTTGCATGGAAATAACAGCCCATACCTCACGTTAGCCTCCTGCAGATGTCCCCGCACCTCGTTGAATAACGCTCTTCGTTTGACCAACTCGGCTGTAAGGTCGGGGTAGATGTGGATCCTCTTCCCCTGGAACTTCAGGTTGCCAGCAGATTCCCCTGCCAGGCGTAGAATTAGCCTCCTCGTCTCCAGGTTGAACAGCCGTGCAATCATGCTCCGCGTCTTGCCACCCTCCAGACGGGGACCCGTGCGGTGTGCGATGTTGATGAGGGGTTGAGGTCCCAGCTTGTCGGCACCAAACACGTCGCATAACAGGGAATTCATAAAAGCAGTGGGATTGCCTTTCTCACTGTCTTCAGGCAGTCCCAACACTCGAATATTAAAACTGCGGCTATGTGCTTCAATCTGTTCAATTTTCTGTTTCAGTGACATATTATCCGACTGTGATTGAGAAAGTTTTTGTTCGATATCAGTTAGACGGCGTTCCGTCTCGTTAGCGGCTGTTTCCAGGTCCTTTACCTTGGTCGTATTGGAAATCATATCCTTGCGGAGTGAATCGAGACATTCTTTAATTGGTTTAAGTTTCAGATCAAATGCGGAGTCAAGCTCTTCACGTATGACTTCTCTCATAATTGATGCAAGTTCTCCGCGGTCCATCACCGTAACTTTTTGTTTTAGATCGCTTCTCTTATTTTTGATGGGGGAATAGTTTGGTATCATTACAATTATAAAATGTATTATTTTTTATTACAAATACATTATTGGTGAGGTTTGCTTGATGTGTGCACTTGTTGTTACCCCTCGCAATAACATGTCCAACGCCCACTACACCCCTAATGGTAACCTTAAGCAAGCAGTGTTTGTTTACAGGTCTTGTGTGTGCATTTTAAAAATGATTTTCCTCCCATATTATTTCTGCGCCCCCTTTGCTGTACCCCACAGTTTGGGAAACACTGACCCCAATAAGGACCCCACACTGTGTAGCAATTATAGACCCTTGTCCATTTTAAACACAGAAATTACTTATGGATGGTTCTTGTGCAGTTGGGTTTTGACTCAGATTTTGATCAAACTCACACAAGTGCTCTATTGTAACCCCTTTGCTATGATTGTCACAGGGAATAATACCTACGCTCAATTTCCCTTCTCACGTTCTTGCTGTCAAGGCTGTCCTTTTTCTCCATTGCTATTTTCTCTCTCGCTAGAACCACTAGCTCAGACTATTAGACAACACCCCCTCATCTATACATATTGCACTGTATGTGGATGATATACTGTTGTTTATAGATAGTGCAGCCTCTTCTATTCCACCTATTTTAGAGACATTCAGAGAATTTAGTACTATGTCTGGCTACAGAATGAATTGGACAAAATCCTCACTACCCAACATTAGATCCATCCGCGCTATCCATTCTCATATACACATAGTGAAGATGTTTTTATTTGTATTTGTTTAAGTACTTAGGTATTGATGTATATCAATCACTAACAAATATCACTACTAAAAATTATGCCAGCATTCTGAACCGTATAGAGATGGACATTTTGCTCACTCACTACGGGCCTGTGTTTCTATCATTAAGATGGGCATTTTACCACAAGTGAAATCTTTTTTCATCTATGCTACCTCTAGCCCCTCCCACAAAATCCTGGAACAAAATTCACTCTCTAGTCTCAAAATTCATATGGGATGGAAGACGACTTAAATTTAGAATGTCTACCATACAGCGACATATATCTAAGGGTGGTCTTTCGGTCCTAAATGTCAGTACAAAAAAAACTGTACAAAAATGGCATCTTAATAGCCCAATTTTTAACAACTACTCACTTCTAACTGGAAATTTACCTTTTTATTTTCCTGCCTGGAGTGACAAAGGCATACATGTCTGTAGAAATATTTTCGATGATAATGGTCTCCATACTTTTGACGACGTATGTACTACATATACTCTACCTTGGTTTTCTTTATTTTTATATCTTCAGTTAACGTCTTCTATGAAGGCATATGGTGTCCCCTAGAACACACAACTCATCCCTCATGCTTTGCATAACATCCTATACAAAGAGGGTCAAACCAAGAATTTGGTATATGTGTTGTATTCTCTTGTCAATCAGTCTTCATACAAATCTCTACAAGTACAAAAAGTGTGGTCTAGGAATCTGGGTCTACCTGATGATGATCAGTATGGGACAACGTGTGGGGTACAGTGGTGGGATCCTCCAAGAATCCTGATCATCAACAGATTCATCTGAACTTTATTCATAGGACTTATCTTACTCAGAGGAAGCTCCACAAAAAGAAAATGTCACCACGGAGGGGTTGTGGGGAGAATTGGGGAGAAATTGAAAACATTTTCATAAACATTAACAAATATAATATTTGTGTACTATGTAAATGGACTGCTCTCCATGAAGAAAACAATGAAAAAACATTTCATCACAAAGAAAAAGAATAATGCTCCTGCTGCTTGGAATGATCACTCACGCTGAAGATGAATGCACCTTTGTCCTTTGGGAGTTTTAGAAATGTAATTGCTGATCTGCCTGCAACAGTTTGCAATTGTTTTTAGTTTTTATTCTGTACTTTATATATGTCTTTATATTGTATTATGTGTAATGCTTAGCATATAAACTGAAATAGTTGAAGAAGATATGTGTATTTGAATGTTGGTACACCTCAAACCAAATACCAGAGAATCTCGCTCTGAATCAAACACACGTGAAACAGCTGACAGTAGCTATCAGCTAAGAAGGTACATTGCTATGAATATCTAAATGCATGTTTGGCACATCACAACATGCTGATAGAGCATCAGCATCAACAACACACCCTTAGCGATGACACTTTTAAAATGAGCTAACAAGCTAAAATGTCATAAACAAATCACTCAATAAATTGAATTGAGTTCATCTTAATTGCAAGGTTAATGTAATTTTGGAATCAATAATCTTTGTTTTTCTAGGGTCTCTGATTTGCATAGGAATCAATTACACACTGTGTGGATCAGGTTGTCATTATAAATTGAGCAAATGGAGAGGAACAAAACTGCTCAGGAATGCAACCCAATCAAATATCATATTTATTGAATCAGAACTCACTATATATACTTTATTGTTCTCTCATAGTTCCATACATTACCTACTGTGTGGAGGTATGGGGAAACATAAAAACAACACTAATCCAGTTTTCACACATGCTTCAAAGTTGTTTGATCTAGTTGATCTTAACATTACACAGATAATGTACAAAGCACAACATAATTTACCATAATAATACCTAACTGTATTTAGGGGTTGTTTAAAAAAGAAAGAAAACATGAAAAAAAGTTTATCTGTTAAAGGGGTAAACTTGTGACAAGAATTAGAGTGTGTAGTTCAATCTGCAAATGAAAAAAAAAAGATATGGTGATAAATAAGTATAAAACTGAAGTGTGATAATTTGTTTTGTTTTGTTTGTTTATGTTTTCTCTTCTGTTTTGTTTTGTCTATGTTCATACACAATAAAGGACTGAACTAACATCACATACAATCAGAATAGTTTTTTACTTTAATCCCATAGTTTATTGATTTATAATATTATTGATTTATAATACACACTTTTGTGTAGAGCCAAAAGAAGAAACAAATATTTACTGTATATGTCTGCCTTTTAGGATTCAAGGCTCTACCCTGTAGAAAATGTCTGTTACAGGCGTTTAAAAAAAGAAAAAATATCAATATGTTTTCATATTTTCTGAACAAATCACTGTTTATGAATGCACTTATGCAATTTAAACATTGTTTTTTAAGTCCCCACTTGTTCTGTCATTTGAGAAATATTACAGTAGACAGTTAAGACTGTTAAAACTTAAACTAGTTTAAAACTGTAATTAAGAAATAAATAGTGGTTATAAACAGTGGTTACCATGCACATGATTATGAAGGTTATTATACAGTCAAAATCTCATACCATGGCACTTAATACAATGTGTTATTTAACACGTCATGTAGGCCTATATCTCAAGGTATCTGTTGTGTAGTGAGATGTTAGATACAGCAGTGTTCACCAGGAAACCTCTTTTAACAGCTTTTACACATCAAGTATTCATGTGAAACCCACCAATCCACAATCAATTCCTAGACATCAGAAGAGAAAGCTTAAAAATACATTCCACCTTATCCATGTGTCTAAATGCATATCGAAGTATCACTGGCAAAAGACAATTATAAAAACCGGCACTTGTCGTGAAGGTGATTGAAGAAACATTCTGACGCCTCCTTTTAAAATGATGATACGCAGAACACACCTCTCGTTTAATTTCCATAAATTATTGAAGTGATTGTGAGGATGGTAACAACAACAGGAATGCCACTAAAGGGATGCCTCCCTTTCGTGGATGAGAACATAGAATGAAAGGGGGAGAGAGAATTCAAGGTGAGTGTGAGTCACAGACTACATTATCTGTGTTTTTTTCTGCTCCAATGTCAGTGTCAAAGACGGATCCTCCTTTCATCTCCGGCCTTCTTCATCACGACACATGGTGTGTTTGTGTGTGTGTGTGTGTGTGTGTGTGTGTGTTTGTGTGTGTGTGTGTGTGTGTGTGTTTGTGTGTGTGTGTGAGCGAGAGAAAGTCTGTCTGTGTGTTTGTGTGAGAAAGTGAGAGAGATTGTGTGTGTGTGTGTGTGTGTGTGTGTGTTTGTGAGTGAAGGAGTGACTCGAGGAGTGTAGGCTGGGTGGAAGGGCGTCGAGGAGGGGGAGATGTGTAAAAATGACTAACAGCCTTTTGTGTAATTAATGGAGGACAGCGTTGATTTCCACCAGTAATGTAGCATGGTTGCAAACGTTTGACCTTTGATCTCCATTTACCCGTTACCTTGTCTCTATTAAGATCTGCGCAATGTGGGAGGAGTGGGTTCACCTTGGATAATACAAACCTGGGAGGATACACAGACACACATCAAGCACAGATACAGAGAAACACATAAAGCCTTATCCACATTCACATACACGACCCCCCTCAAGACACCCACCCACACAAACACACACACACAAACACTTATCCCCCATCCACTCTCTTTCTCTCTTCCTCTCTCTCTCCGTCTCTCCCACACACACAGACATACGCACGCACGCACGCACGCACGCACACACACACACACACACACGCACACACACACAAACACCTAAGGCAGTGGAATAACTGCATCTTTAATGATAGCAGATAAGGACTCCAAACCACCCCTGTAGTCATAGCTGAAGGATTTGGGTAGCAGCAAAGGGATTGTGGGAATTGAAAAAAATGGGATTTGAAATTTCCTCCAGGAGTCTGCCTCCAAAAACACATGCAGTCAGTCGGCCATACCGCAAAAAAGCATTTAACGCTTACTTCACTAAGCTGTTTCGGTGCCAAAAAAAAAATAAAATACATTTGGTAATACAGTACTTGAACACTCCACACAATATGTCATGAACACATTGGTAACGCTGTATAAAATGCATTTTGATGCATCTTCATGCATAAGATGGCTCCCTTCGCACAACACCTATCTTGTTATAATGTCTTCATAAATAATTTGAAATGCAATTATACATGACCTAATGGCATCTCTATGTGGCTGAAATGTTCAGGTCCAGTCTGTAGGACTTGAACTTTGAAATAATGCTGAATGGCCGTGAAAGCCTGTAGCAATCATGAGAGCACATGATAGAGTGCGTACAGGGAAGGTAGCTGTTTTGGTTCACAAATGCGCTTTCTACAATCTGGTGTCACGGTGGAGCACTGGCCTTTATGTACCATTATTTTAACTTTTGCTTGTTTACAATGATATGCACATGTATTGCTATTAAAAGCATTGCATTTTGACATTTGTATCACGTTCTAATGCTCTAATGCCGCATATCGGGATCTGATGTAATGATGTGAGTTTTCTTTCGAAAAATGTGAATACATTTCCGCATTGTTGAAAATCAATGACACATTGCTAGTCAACTAACACAGCTTGTTTTATAATAATGTAAAGTTGTGTTATAGTTAACTAGGTAGTAGTGGGGATTACTGACTGAATCCATTGCAGTATTTCGGCTTGACTAGCGAGTTTGTGTCGTGATTCTCAGCAATGTTGAGACGTAGTTCTGTGTTTCAAAAGAGTAGTCTGAACATTTTGATGGTTGCTGCATTGGTTGCTGATATGCGGACAAAAAGACTAGAATGTGTCATATTTTCATTTCCATATGCTGCCCGTTTAAGAGACTCACATGCATCAGTGGTTGCAAACTGTCATGGAAATTTTATTAGCACTCTCCAGCTTACCTCAAGTCATACTGTGGTCCACATTTATACATTTCCATGGCTTTCGTATTGGAAACACAGTCCACAGATAAAAAAACAAAACAAGAATTAGACATAAATAGACATAAATAGTGGGGATATAAATAAAAATAGAATAGAAATACATTAACTGTACATAGCTCATAACTGTATATAATTATCTTTGTTTTGTCACTATTTGCACTTCTGGTTATATGCCAAACTGCATTTTGTTGTTGGTACTTGTACTCAGCAATGACAATAAAGTTAAATCTAATCTAATATCTGATAACGCTAAACCACATAGGATTACCCAGTTAGCCAATCCTGATTTATGAACAAAACTATGTGCGAAACAGCCAAATGCGTAACACATCCAACAACCTAAATAATATATACATATATGAAAAATATAACATGTTCATTAATCATATTTCGAAATTCTCACCAGAGCTGTATTTGCCATTGTCCTTTAAAATCTCGCGGTCCTCTAAAGTCCTTTAAAATCTCGAGGTTTCTCGCGGTTACTTATGTGATGACGCGCTCGAACCAAATATGGTCTTCATGCGTCCGGGTGTCGACACCCTGCGGATGCAGCTGGACCCTTCTCTGAGTTTTGGGAGACGTCCACGGCAGCATGGTTCGCGCAGACAGAGGCGTAATTCGCCCTCCGTGGGATTACAGATGACGCTGCATGCTACGTCCATGTCGTCTCGGAGCTGGGGAGCTCCACTGCGGCCAGAACGGTGGGCTTCATTACAACCCCACCTGCCCTGAATAAATATACAGCGTTTAAGGCTCTCCTCCTCAAGACCTTCGAACTATCACGGTCAGAACGAGCTCGACGTCTGTTTGCAATTCAGGGTCTGGGAGACAGCAAGCCTTCCCAGCACATGGACATGATGCTGAACCTACTAGGTACGGAAGAACCACATTTCCTATTCATTGAACTGTTTCTTCGGCACATGCCTGCACATGTACAGACAGCGCTCGCTAATATGGCTATTACTGAACCGTGTGCGCATTAGCCGAAGAGGCTGACCGCTTCTTCCTATGTTCAAGTCAGTCGTCAACATGAACAGTCGCATTTCTCAACGCTCCTGCTGCTGCCTCAACAACAATGCAACGGCGAGGATTATTCCACACTTTCTTCTATTCCTTCTGTGGATTACGGATTTATACATTAAATCACCACATAACTTACATCTTATGGAGAAGGAGACAAACTTTATTGGAAAAGATGAAACCCATAGCGACTTTTATCTCCACGCCGCTAAGAAGTATTTAAACTTCGGAGCGGCAACTATTCACACGACGCTGACTGCTAACCTGACGCGGAAGAACAAGCCCCCGACAGGTAGAATGGACCGAAGGACCATGATCTTTCTCTATCTACTTCTCTCGGGAGACATTCAACTGAATCCCGGTCCAGTTACAACCAGGCAAGCTACAAGTTTGGCCAGAGAACAGCTGTGCTTTTCCCAGGCAACTGTTGCTAGCGACGCCATTGTCATCACACCGGCACCGGCAGCGGACTTCCTGGATACAAACGAGGCTAACAAAACAGAGGGGAGCTATGCTAACAACATTAGCCCCCCACCTAGCTTCCACCAGCTATCCAGTGAACACAGAGGAGTCACCACCACCACCGCCGCCTCAGACGAGACCGAGGACCCCCAGCCCCCTCACACAACCCCCATTGATGTCCCATCTCCAACCACCGAGACCTGGGGAGACTACGGCTACTTCCCGGCCTTCAATGCAGTTTTCATGGCTCGTTTCACCGAGTCCTGGAGGCAGCTCACGGCCGGTAGAAACACCATCAACGACGTCCCCCCCTCCCCCCTCCCTCCCCCACCCGGCGACGACCCACCCTCCCCCCTCCCTCCCCCACCCGGCGACGACCCACCCTCCCCCCTCCCTCCCCCACCCGGCGACGACCCCCCCTCCCCCACCACCCGGAGACTCTCTACCGAAACCGTGGAACAATGGGCAACCCCCCCCATCCCCCAATCCTCAACTTGACGATGACCTGAATGGAGACTAGAGCATCAGAACTACCCCGATCTACCCACTGTACATACTTTGTGTTTTGTCCCCCGCCCCCACCTGTGGTGTATGTCCCCACCTGTCCTACCCGCTGTACATACCTTATGTTTTGTTGTATTGTTCTTCCCATGTTGGATGTATGTTTATCTCTTTAGATAGTACTAGTTATTTGTCTGTATTATCTTGTAGATAGTACTAGTTTTTTGTCTGTCTTACATGTAACGATGAATTGATTATCAAGGACCCCAATTGAAATAAGCCAGTGGCTTTCTTGGGTTTTTATCCTGTTAGTTGACCTTGTATGTGATATGTACTTTCATGTACCTACTTCTGCAAATCTTCTAATAAAGTTTTCAATCAATCAATCAATCAATCCTAATTTTGGGGATTTGCAATTTGCAATTTTGGGATTTATAAAAACTGTGCGCACCTCTAGGCTACGCACACTGTGATCCATGCGTACGCATAGAAACTCGAGAAATGTCAACTGCGACTCCGCTGGCAGAAGGGTGAAACAGGAGAAACGCTTTGAAATGGATACAATTTCCACCAACATAAATCTAAATATTACCTCACATATTATGTGAGTGCACACAAAGAATATACGTTTCGTCGTACGCAAAGCAAGAACATTTGGATTCTGATTTATAACAGGCGCACCGCACGCGCACACACGCAAGTGGAATTTGCGGGCCACTCTTCCCACACATGCTTCCCTTTATCCCAATCAACCCTAATTAACACTAGAACAGCCGTGAGGTGTTAAACAGCACCAGTGAGTACAAAAAAAATTCTACCTTTGCACTCGATCACATTTCAGGACCCTCCTTTCATGACTTTTCCTAGATATGTGCGTTCTACCACCCAGCATTTTTACATTTTCAAAATCGAGTTAGTATAAAGCGTTTTAGCAGTATTTCTGTGTGTGTCTGTGTATTTGTGGCTGCCATCTTTTTCTCCAAGCCTGCAATTCTCTTTTATATCAGCAGAGGTAGCAAGGGGGCACACACTGTGCTCAAATTCTGGCTTCAGTGCTGAATGAGACACAGTGCATTGACTGATATTTGTGTTTATATATAGGCTACAATAACAATCAAAATAAGATATGTATATGTGCAGACAGTTATGAAAATGATAAACTGTACAGTATGTCTCCCAATCAATGTTCGTTCAGACAATACAACCAAAGGCGTAAAAATACTGATGTTCTCATAATGTAATTATATATATAGCTAAATTAGACTGTAGACTGCTATGGAGGTATATTGAAACCAATATATAGATTATATATACAACCTGATTGGATTAAATAAGATTCTGTTGTGATTGTGTTGACATTGTTGTGATTGCAAAATAAATCTTGGTTATGTAATGTGTAAAGAACATGATGACACGAATGCCTATTATGATGATATGCAAAAGGGACAATCTGTCTATGAATCTTGAACAATCACCGGTTGAATATGCTAATATAGGAACAGTGCCTAAAACCCCACTTCAAAAGGTTGTTATTCAAAGGCAGCATCCAAAGCCTACTAACACATTGCACAGTAAAAGAGAACATGATCAAATGTCAACAATGAATAATCAGTCAACAATGGATAATCTTATCAATCAAGACACCATGTCCAATGTAGAGCAAAAACATGACATCGCTGATATCCTTCTTACTCAGCAGAAACTTGCTTTACTTCCTGTGAGGGAAATGAATACATTTGATGGAGACCCAATGAATTTCCTACCCTTTATGCGTGCTTTTGAACATTGTATTGAGGACAAGACAAGTAGCAATCCAGACAGGCTTTATTTCCTGGAACAGTGCACCACTGGACAGTCACGAGACTTGGTGCGTAGCTGCATGCATATGCAACCAGACAGAGGCTATGCTGAAGCTAAGAAGCTAGTAGTAGTAATAGTAGGCAATTGTTTATCACAGATGAATCCTGACAATTGATGGTTGATGCATGGGGGAGGGTCATCTTATTCTCAATGATCTCTTTCTGATCGTTTCCGATCACCACACAAAGGATGCCTCCAACAAGCCCTTCAAACCATCCCCCACCAGAAAGGTTGTACTTACAGGAAAGTAAGGAGAAGAAGGGAGAGAGTATATTGACAATTGATAATAAGATATTGATAATGTATTTCGCTGTCGACCAAAATCGTTTGAAATGACGTGCTTGTGCATTGAATGACACTATGTACAGCGCTGTCAATTTTTAAATAATGCAATAGGCTATATATATGAATGTTCAGTTGTGATATGAAGTAGCCAACAATTCTCATGTCGACCATGATAATAATAGGCTACAACAAGGTTTTACATAGATATACGCAGATTCATATTTGGATAGTTGATTTTGGCACCATTGTATAGTAGCCAATTGCAGAGAGTATACATTATTTTGTTTGTTTACTGCACATTATAAATGAAATGATGTGTATTAATTATTTTGTTTGTTTGAATCCTCACTGTGTTCATGTGTCTGCTGATGTTAGGGCCGGCGTGAAGTTCACGACAAATAAACAGACTTTGTGAAGCTCATAACTATGATAACACAATATTGCAATATTTATTACTATTCTTTTTTAATAATGATAATCAACTTTCATTCATTAGTAAAGCTCCCGCAGTCTCAATCAATCTCCTCTCCATATATAGCATTTAATCTGTTCCATAGTTCGTTCTCAGCTGACTCAAGCTTCATATCAGATTGCTCTAATAATTTCCCCACTTCTCTGCTTATAGGAACTTTATGCATTTTAGAGAAACATGCAGAGCATGTATTTGACAAAGAAACGTGTAGGCTAAGAACTAGTTTCTAAAGTGAGTTACAATCACTTGATGGTTGATACACGGGGGAGGGTAATCTTATTGATCGTTTCCCATTAGCAAACAATAGCTGCCAATTCATGAGCGAGCCAAGCGGGTTTCAAAGCTGCCAAGCGGGTTTCAAAGCTGCCAAGCAGGTTTCAACGCTTACAGCAGTCGATTGTCTGCTGATGTTACGGGCACGGCCGGCGTGAAGTTCACGACAAATAAACAGACGTTATCACTGTGAAGCTCATAACTATGATAACACAATATTGCAATATTTATTACTATTATTTTTGTATAATAATAATCAACCATCATTCGTTAGTAATGAAAACTCCCGCAGTTCCGATCAATCTCCTCTCCACTTTACACATTACATAACCAAGATCTCTTTTGACATCACAACAATGTCAACACAATCACAACAGAATCTTATTTTATCCAACCAGGTTTTATATTTTGATTATGACATCATGTCTTTCAACATTGTCACACTTTTCATTACACACATTAGCGGCATCAAAAATGATGTGCTGGGCGTGCGAGGGAGCGTGCTTATTCTGGCAGATTGTGAAATATTAAAACCAATAACATTCTGAATGATTTATCATTCTGTACTCTTTCTCTCCTTTCTTTCATGTATTTTCTTTTCTTTTTCTCAATTAGTAGTCTCCTAATCTCGCTACAGTTTGAGCGAGACTGTAACTGTCATTGTTTGAATGAATGAATGGTCTTTATTTGTCATTGATATAGTACAGGTACCAAACAACGAAATTTGGGAGGGGGGGCTCCCCTGGTGCTAGGAAACTAGGTGCTAGGAACTGGTGCTATAACTGTGTTCATGTTATAATGTTTAGTGAACGAACAATTGTTAGGTGTTTGCCACAAATCGGAATTATCTTGCCGTGAAATGTGTACATCAAATAACATGATGTCGGCGATCTACTAGAACTGCGGGACGACTGCAATGTAGGCTACCATATATATCTGCCATATCATACCGTTTTATATTGAAAAATATGATGGTAAATAAATACATGTGGGACCGATGTACGATATGGCAGAGGTGTGGTGTGTATCAGTCTGTCTCGTTCCAGCGAGTCAACTCGTGTTGACTCAATAAGACATGCGCTTGATGGGGGGAGTGTTGATGGCTCTCGATCGTTTCCGATCAATGAACAAAGACATCGGGTTTCCCCCGCTCCACCACGTTTCAACGGTGTGTTTCTGTAACCATTTTCTCCTCCTTGTTGCATAAAACAAATTTAGACCACTATATAAATATAGACCACTATTTATAAATAATAATCCACAGATAGGCACAGTCACAGTGCTACATGAAAATATCTAGCCACAGACCACATATCATAGCTCCGCCCTATATGTATTTATCATAATATTTCTCAATATAAAACGGAGGTACTACGATATATGGCAGATATATGTATGGTATATTATGGCAGTTTCTGGCGCCTGTCCCGTTCTGTTGTTCAAAGAATATAATATAAAACGCATCACATGTTTGTCATTGTGTGAAAATGTTTCTGTAGCGAAGAGCCTTGGTTCAATCTGGAGCTGATCAACTCCGGACGGCAATAGCACGTTGTGGGTGCAATTGTGCAAGAATAACACTATTTACAGCGCTGTCATTTATTGCTATATTTATTACTGTTATATATAAATGTGAACATTACAGATACCTGGTCAACACAGCTTGGGATTCCAAGGAAATTACTTGGAACTATGTGTGAAAGGGACAACATTGCAATATATATTACAGTTATTTTTAAATAATGATAATCAACTTTCATTCGTTAGTAATGAAAACTCCCGCAGTCTCGATCAATCTCCTAGATCAATCTCCTCTCCACTTACATTACATACATGCATACGTTATTATATATGCTCTGTCTGTCCCCACTTCTCTGGAACTGCATTTTTTTCTCTTCTTGGGTGACATCGCCATCCAGCGGTTTTTGTAGGTCAGTACACACTCCCCCATTGTGAAGAGTGGTCGTGTGATTCCACACCTCGTCGCGCTTTAGTAGGTAAAAAAACGGCGCGCCCCTAGTGTTAAATGTTGCGCACGGGAACGAGCGTCTCGCCCCACCCTTTTTAACACCCATGCTTTGCCTATTATTGGTCAGTGAAATGCCCGTCAGAAGGCGGAAAAAAATTCACCCACTCAATTTCTGCGCAGTAGTTCCGCTTAACGAACACATGGAACTCGTATAATATCTATGTTCCAGACTGTATCGACAACGTATTCACCTTATTATTTATGATAATACATTTCATAACATTCAAGTATTGTTTAATAATTACAGATTCAATTAAATATGATTCCCGATTAAACTGTACAACATATCTCCCTTTGTATTTATTATGTTAAATCATGTTTTTTCTTTTAGATTAGATTCAATCTTATTGTCATTGACAAGTACCAAGGTTGTCACAAGGAAATGCAGTTCGTCATCTAACCTGCATTGTAGAAAAGCCAAGCATGTTTCAAGATTATTGTTACGTTATATTAAGAGAGTAAAATTCGTAGGCTTCGGTTACTAGTGATGCAACTAGTAATAATAGATAGTTCAGTAATCTGTGCGCTTAAAGTTTTCGTAGTCCGTATACATAGGGATGGGGTGTAGGCCTACTTGGGGATGATAGTCAATTGTCTACAGTGGGCCTGTTCATGTTCTTCACTGTATGGATATTGCAATCATTGGACTTATCGGGAACGTTACCCTTATGAAGACGTATATTACTGTTAAGTCAATGCGGATGGTGGTCAACCTCGCGCTACGTGCAATGAATATTTATGTAAAAAGTAAATATATTTGCATGAATATCAATATTACGTACAGTAAATATATATGTATATAGTGTGATGCGTACAGGACAAGGACGAATAAGGTATGTGCAGTGTGCACGTATCCTTTGTGTGCACTCCTTCATAATACGTGAGAGGCAATATTTCTTATGTCGGTGGAAATGGTATCCATTTCAAAGCGTCTCCTCTTTCATCCTTCTGCCAGCGGAGTCGCAGTTGCTAATTTCTCCAGTTTCTATGCGTACGCATGGGTCCCAGTGTGCTTAGAGGTGCGCACAGTTTCACGCCAAGTTCCTTTTTTATAATGTACATACGCATGTACGTACGCAAGTCACAGAATCAATCAATCAGATTCTAACCTCTCCATCATGGGCCAAAAAGGTGTATAAGGACGTCAGGGACAATATTGTAGACCTGCACAAGGCTGGAATGGGCTACAAGACCATCAGCAAGCAGCTTGTTGAGAAGGAGACAACTGTTGTGCGATTATTAGAAAATGACAGAAAGACAAAATAACCATCAATCGCCCTCGGTCTGGGGCGACGATCATGAAATGCATCTGCGTTTCCTTGTCTTAGTACTTCTCAATGACAATAAGGTTGAATCTAATCTAATCTAAAAGAGAAATGATTTAGTATAATAACTACAAAGCGAGGTATCTGTTTTTGCAAAACAACCTCTCAAATGTTGTAGTTTAATCGGGAATCATATTTAATTGGATCTGTAATTATTATACATATTATACCAATACTTGGATGTTATGACATTATCATAAATAATAAGGTAAACAGTAGGACGAATCACGTTTAAACTGATTCCGTTGTCGATGCAGTCTGGAACATGTATGGTCTGGCGAGAACGTTCGTTGCACGGAAATTGACTGATTGGGTGAAAAGTTTTTTTTTTCTAAGTTCTGTCGGGCGTTTGACTGACCATTTATATGCAACGTTTGCAGGAAAAGTGCTATAGAAATAAAAAGTTATTATTATAGGCAACTATGGGCGTCAAAAAGGGTGGGACAAGACGCTCGTTCACGTGTGCAACAGAGTTGATTGGAAGCAGGCGTGGAACTTGCAAATTCCACTGGCGTGCGCACCGTTTTATAAATCTGAATGTTGGTGACGTAAATGTTCTTGCTTTGCAAAGGTGCGTAGGTACACAAAGCTTTATAAATGAGGCCCCTGATCATTAACCCAGCGAAGTGCCTGTTCGGGTTACCTTCCATCCAATTCCTCGGGCATCTCATCACAAAGATGGGGCCGCCCCCCTCCCATCGAAGGTGGAGGCCGTTTCCGCCTTCCCCCACCCACACACAGCTCGAGCACTCAGAGAGTTTCTCGGGATGATGACTTTTTATCACCGGTTTATCCACCGTGCAGCCCACACCATGCACCCGCTGTATGAGGCCATGAAGGGCAAATACCCCAACCAGGCCATTGACTGCACGGCCGAGAGGGAAGCCGCCTTCACTGCCACCAAAGCCGTCCTAAGCCAGGCCGCGATGTTGGCCCACCCGTCACCCAAGGCCCCTATTGCCATCACCACCGACGCGTCGGACTACACCGTCGGTGCGGTGCACGAGCAATGGGTCGCAGGTTACTGGCAGTCGCTCGCCTTTTTCAGCCGTCAGTTGACGCCCAGAGAGCGCAAATATAGCCCGTTCGACAGGGAGCTCCTTGGCCTCTGGTTGGCGCTGCGCCACTTCCGGTTCCTGCTGGAAGGCCGTGAGTTTACGGCGTTCGTGAATCACAAACCCCTCACGTTCTCCATGTCCAAGGTAGCCGAGCCTTGGTCCGCTCGCCAGCTCTCGTACATATCCGACTACACCACGGACATCCAACACATCGCTGGCAAGTCCAACGTGGTCGCGGGCTGTCTCTCCAGAGCAGTCGTCAGGGCCGTTCAACTGGGTCTCGACTACCTCCGCATGAGTGCGGACCAGGCCTCCGACCACGGTGTCCAGACGCTCAAGAACGCGGATACAGGACTGCGCCTGGAGGATGTCACAGTTGGTGACTCGGGCGCAAAACTGCTGTGCGACTACTCCCACCCCGGCAGGAAACCATCTGTGAAGTTAGTTTCTGAGAAGTTTGTGTGGCAGGGGCTTAAGAAGGACGTGCGTGGCCTGTCAACGGGCCTAAGTACACTGCCATACCAGAGCCCCTTTTGAGCCCTTCACTGTTCCCGAGAGGAGGTTCGACCACGTCAACGTTGACCTTATGGGACCACTGCCCGCCTCTCACGGCTTCACCTACCTTTTCACCATGGTGGACAGGACAACTGGCTGGCCCGAAGCCGTTCCCCTCTCCTCGACGGCATCTTCCGACGTGGCCCGTGCGCACTTGAGTCGCACGCTTTGGGCCCCCTTCTGACCTCTCCTCCGACCGTGGCTCGCAGTTTACCTCAGGACTGTGGAACGCTGCCCACTCCTCGGCCCCTGCCTCCCGCACCCACCGGGGTCGGATCATCGTCCCTCCCTGACACAGGGATTTTGACTATGGGTGAATTCTGGGGGGGCTTGTGTGGTGGGTTGACATAATTCACCCACGGAACTATGGGTTGGCAGTATTGTTCCGCACGGACAGTTGAGTGCGTGGTACCCGAGTTGTTTATTCAGTTCTACTTACTGCTTGAGTGTGTTGTTGACAATCGTTCATGTCCTTTATTAAACGTTTAGCTTTGTCATTTGATACGCCGCCTACAACTCCCGTCTCTTGGCAATACTACACTATCATCAACCCACTGAGCATACCATGACAGACATATACAACATAAATAGTGGGATTGTGACAATACATAATAGCTCAACAATACATTAGAAATACTAAACAGTTAACATGAGAAATATGAAGTACAATGTTCAATCAGGGCTCATGTATAGAGAGCACTGATGCACCAAGCTGTTCAGGTCTCTCTTTGTCCTGAGAGGACCTATGACCTATGTCAGATGGTAATACCTCATAATCACTGTTAATAAGAGGGTCTGTCTGGTCCAGCGATATCTTCTCATCCCTCTTCTAATTATGTGCGGTCTTATACTGAGTAAATACTGAGTGACAGTAATTGGTCTTGGTGGCATTCAGATCCAAGGACTTCTCCTTACACCACTGGTCAGTGTTGTGTTGTGTAATAACCAATGTGAAAAAAGAAAACATAGTTTTAGTTAGAGTATAGAGCTAAAATAATACAATATGCCAATATTTATAGAGGGCACTCTATGATTAAGTTAGCACATGTACCAATCCCAGGTTGCCCCTTTAAATGAGAGGCTCAAACTAGAACTATGAAACTATGAACTCAAAATT
The DNA here is from genome assembly GCF_963989245.1 of Nansenia antarctica. Taxonomy (NCBI): domain Eukaryota; kingdom Metazoa; phylum Chordata; class Actinopteri; order Argentiniformes; family Microstomatidae; genus Nansenia; species Nansenia antarctica. Next base: position 39,838,010 of record NC_137689.1, on the reverse strand, counting down.
CAAGCCTGATCCGATTGGAGCCCTCTGAGACCAAACCTAACTGATATTTTATGAGCTGTGTCTTTAAAAGAAAGAAAATAATATGGCAAAAATGAAAACAACTCATTTTTAAAAATGTTCTTTGTAAGTGTGTACAGACTACAGAGACTACGTTTTTCAATAGCCTACTCTACCTCCTTGTTTATTATGTCCACATGATAGCAACCACTTGATAAGCTGTGTTCAAAAGCGACATGCTGTAGCACACACTAATGTCTGTAAGTCTTGTAAGGTTTATGATGCAATGTTCACCAAGGCTTTGGTTAACATGTTCCTGGTATTGGATGATTTTTTGGTGGGCAGGAAATAGAGAGGGAAGTTGCCATATCTTGGACCCTGAGTTAGTGCTGCTCTTTGATTCTCCCTAAGTGCCACACATACATTATATGAGCAAAGAAAGAAACAAAACACTTTTTTATAAAAATAACATCCAAAAGGAAATATAAGCAGAAAACAGCAAGCCTTGTTCCAGCCACTTATCCACATGAAGCTATTTTAGTAAACCGCAAGCACAAAACACAGTCAACCCTCTTAATTCTGCACATTTTATCTTTTCAGCACATTTCCTTAGAAGGCATTCTATTTCCTTGACACCACTGTGGTAAGATGATTTTAATTAACACTTAACAAATGGGTTTCCAACTCAAAGCTGACCATTCTGATGACAAATAATTTCCTTTTGGTTTCAAAGGTAAAGCTAATGTATCCTTGGCTCAAACGACTGATGGTGTCTGTTTGAGAAGAGAGAACGAGGGGGAGCCTGGCAATGTTTGATAAGCCTCCGTAACAGTAATAATAAAATTTTCAGAAAGCTCATTAATTGAGTCTGAGAGTAATTGTCGCATATCCTGCGGGCTGACGATGTTGTTAATGCTGAAGTCTGTCAAACTGCCAAACAACAAGTTGCGAAATGTATAGATTGTTTGTTCTTTTCACTCAGTGTGTGTGCTATTAACCACCATCTGAGCATTGCCAAAGGAAACTGTCAAGATGGCATCAGTGATAAAATGTTAACATGTGACAAAAGGCACCTGCCCGCAAGAACAAACATTTCAATTTGAAATTGAATTTGCGAAGACTTTCACAAAGTTATTCTTAAGTTGCGCCTGAGGGAAAGTAATATTGATTAAGAAGAAAAGAACAGGTTGAACGTTTTGTTTTTGGTATATATATATTCTTGCTCCTCATCAGCAGTCACCAATAATGGGAGTCAAAATAGGAAATGTTGGTGTGTGCTACCAAATGAACCACCTCACATAAACCTCACACGTATAGTTTCAGTGTTCATACACACCACACACTCTGCAGTCTCTTTAGATGTTCAGGAGTCCAGTCCATGTTCAGGGAGCTGGTCCTTATTACAGACATATCAACACATAACTTGAATTGGGGAGGCACATAAAAAGGTGAGCAGCTTCAGTGAAAGTATAATGCACTTAAAGTCATCCTTCACAACCATAATGCATTTTATGACTTATAATGTAACCATTACCAGAGCATCTCCTTAACTTTTTTTCCCATGCAATTAGGCTAGGTCAGTAATTTTTATGGACTGTGTGCAACTTCTTTTCTAATAATTCCAGCCTCTCTTACCTCCTGGTTTTTTTGCCTGTAAAAATAATCATGTCCCAAATGTAAATATATTAACATCTACAGTAGCGTCCAGGCTGCCATTAACAGTCAATTCTGGAAAGAAAACACAGGGAAATACAGGGGTTTGTAGGGTAAAACATATCCAATGCGAATCATCCTCTGGAAAAACAGATTCTGGGGTAATAACTACATAACTGATGTCTCCCTCTAACAGTTGTCCAATCCCAATAGGGCTTAACACTAGTACAGCCATGGGGTGTGAGTAAAGATTTTTTTTATATTTTTGCACTCGATCGGATTTCAGGACCCTCCTTTTATGACTTTTCCTAGATATGTGCTTTCTACCACCCAGTATCCTTACATTTTCAAAATCACATCAGGATAAGCTTATATAAAGCTATTTTGCCGTTTCCGTGTAGGAAGCAGGCTAATTTACAAGCGGCCAACTAGTGATCGTTGTGTGTAAATAGCAGCTTGAGCATTGTAAAGAGGGGCTCATTTGACCCCCGAGGCGGCTGTTCTAGTGTTAAGTTAAACAAGGCCTCTCAACTATGTCACTCTCTGCATGACCCATACAATCAATGGTCTTGAGGTATCAAAGAGGTATCTCTTCAATGCCTCAATGCAATGGCGAGTCTGGATCCTCGACACTTCCAGAGTTGGAAGGTGAGCCCTGATCATCACAGGAGGAGTGATCCGATGGCACGCTCTTTCAGGGACGACCAACGTTCCCTCGTTCCCCAGACGCCAGGTTCCCTCGTTCCCCAGACGCCAGGTGTCGCAGCCAGCCAGGCAGAATGCAAATGTGTCCTAAATAATGCTTCAAACACTCCCATTCCTCCATTTGTCATGCTTTGTGCCCCAAAATTAGTGTCAGAACAAGATATCCCAGCTGTGTGATGAATGTATCCACTGCCTGCATTGACACTCATTTCAGATGAAAAGCTTATTTTCCCCCTCACTCCCTCCCCACCCTCCTTCCATTCCTCCCCTCCTTTCCTCCTTCTCATGTCCTTCACATCTTCGTGCCTTCGTTCTTTATTTTTCACCCAGAAATATTAGTCAACAAGGCTCGGCACTGTGCGGCGGGGCCCCTCGCCCGCACCTCGGAGGACATTAGCTTCCAGATGGTGCGCTAATGTTGCGGTAGATATCAAGGTGTTCCAACTCATCATAATAAGAGGGATCTGTCGACATCAACTGTCATTGAGTTATAACCTTGCTACTGTACACAGCGGCGTCTTATTTGTGGTGCGCCGCTAACAATGTTATCGCAACATTGGCACAGGGACACATCAGTGACACTGGATGGATGGATGGGACAGTGGGGATAGTTTTCTGCATTAGGACTGTTGTATCTGTTGTATCTGTTGTCAGTAACTGCCATAACATGTCTTGACAGAGGTTCAGTCACATTTATGACAGTGTCATCGATATGGTTATGCCACTGACTGCACCCCAAATGAAATGTTATGCATTATATTTGAGAGAGGTAGACTTCTTCACTTTGATGAATCAATTTGGGACAGGTATGCAAAACAAATCTCTAATATGGTTTATACTGCCAAGGTTTATACCAAGACTGGCATTACATTACATAGAGCAACCCCTTTTTTAAATATCACATTTAATACATGGAATATTGAATTTACAGCTTTGGCTATATGAAGTGCAATCATTCATTTATTTTTCAGGCAAATGTCGGACACACCACATGTTATAAAAACTACCACACACTACCACACTTGTTATAAAGTTGGAGCTGGAGAAATGTGATACTCATAGACAGAGTTCTGGATGCAAAGACTACAGAAAAGTTTAAACATTTATTTGACATTTGTTTCCAAAATAAATAAATAAACAACCTTTTTCTTTTGTGTAGTGATGAGGTAAGACACCTTTACTAAGCTCATTTAGCATGTATAAGTCATGTTCTTCATGAGTCAATGGCTATATGTCATGAATTGAAATCCACTGACCACTGAACAGAAGAGTGTGCCTATAAGTGTGTGTGTGTGTGTGTGTGTGTGTGTGTGTGTGTGTGTGTGTGTGTGTGTGTGTGTGTGTGTGTGTGTGTTTGTGTGTATGTGTGTGTGTGTGTGTGTGTGTGTCTGTCTGTCTGTCTGTCTGTCTGTCTGTCTGTCTGTTGTCTGTCTGTTGTATGTCTGTCTGCCTGTATCTCTGTCTGTCTGCCTGTGTATGCATGTGTGTGTGCGTGTTTTGTGTGTGTTGGCTCACTAAAGCTGAAGGACTCACTCCACAGAGAGGTGTCGTCCTCTATTCCAGTAGTAATATCAGAGCCACGTTGGGGTCGACCAAACATGTCCGACGAGGATGAGCATGAAGATGAGACTCGCGCGAGAGAGAAGGGAGCCTCTTTGAACAAACAAAACAACACAATGCCCTTCACTTCTGCCTCGCACTCCTCCAATATGACCCGTTCTTTCCTGTGACACGTATGACATGTATTTATGGCGGCCATCCCACACGACGAACGCCTCCTCTCGTGGTTAATGCGAAGCCGACGCGTGGACGTTCCGTCATGCGGAGGAAGACAGCGGCCCCGCCCTATCTGTCGTCGTCAACTCAACGACGTCCCCCCCCCCCCCTCCCCCCCTCGTGGTAATGGTTTCTCCGACCTCTGTTGTTCCATTACCTCACGCTTCGCACAACATCAGCCCCGTCAGGCTGCATCACTCACCAGCACGCTCCAGACGCCGCCCCCCCGACCGCTGACAGCCTCAGTCGTATGATGATAGGGACGATAACATCTGCGGGATGGGAGGATGGGACGCCGGTGATGACCAGACGACGGTCTAATTAGGGGAATGTTTGTCAAACAGACGTCAGAGAGACACAGCGGGTTAGCACGGCCCTAAGCAGCATCCTAGACAGAATATCTGAGACTTCAGCGCCAAGCAACGAACGGTTGCCAGGGATTTGCTTTGGTGTAATAATTTAATTTAATTTTGCCATTTAGCAGACGCTTTTATCCAAAGCGACTTACAATTACGAATTACAGGGACATTCCCCCTGGAGTAACTGAGGGCTAAGTGCCTTACCCAAGGGCACACTAGTAGTGGTGTGGCTTCAGGCGGGATTTGAACTCACAACCTTCCGATCCCAAGTCCAACTCACTATCCACTAGACCACCACTACCCCCCCTAGATAACATCTTGTTGATAACAACAACATGGTGTGACATGTTAAGAACATATCCATCATAAAAAACAAGATCACAATACACACTATCTACTGTATCCTCCCATAAGTCACTATTAATAAAGTGACACGTTCTAATGCTTTGGTCCTCATATCGGGATCTGATGTAATGATGGGAATTACATTTCCGCGTTGTTGAAAATCAATGACACATCGCTGGTCAACTAACACAGCTTGTTTTGTGAGCCTGCTAATAATGTAAAGTAGTGTTATAGTTAACTAGGTAGCAGTGGGAATTACTCACCCAATCCATTACGTTGTTGCAGTATTTTGGCTTGACTAGCGAGTTTGTGTTGTGATTGTCAACAACGTTGAAACGTAGTTCCAGTGTTTCAAAAGAAAAGTCTGAACATTTTGATTGGTTGCCAATATGCGGCCCGAAAGACTAGAATGTGTCACATATGAATGCATGGGTGCTAGAGCAAGTGGTGTGTGTGTGTGTGTGTGTGTGTGTGTGTGTGTGTGAGTGTGTGTGTGTGTGTGTGTGTGTGTGTGTGTGTGTGTGTGTGTGTGTGTATGTGTGAGGGGATTAGTGGTATTCAGTGTTTCTTGTTAATGAAGATAACAGCTTTGGGGAAAAAACTGTTCAGGTGACGACAGGTGGTCCTTGTTTTGATTGACCTGTAGCATTTCCACAGTGGCTGTTTGGAAGAGATAATTTCCAGGGTGAGTGTTGTCCGAGATGATTTTGTTTTGCTTTCTTTGCCCTGCAGATGTACAGATCCTGAACGGAGGGCAGTTAGAGACCTACCCTTCCTCTCCACGGTTCGGACTAAGTTTGTTTATTGAGTTGAGAGACTTCCAGACAGTCACTGAAGTGGTCAGGATGCTTTCCATGATTTGCTCTGTAGGACTGAACCAGAACAGTTTGGCACATTGAAATTCAGTCAACTGAACATACAATGCTCTGCCTTTTTGGTGATGCATATGATGTTCTCATCCCACTTTAAAGGGGAAACCTGGGATTTGAAACAACAACAAAGCTGTGAGTGTGTGTGTGTGTGTGTGTGTGTGTGTGTGTGTGTGTGTGTGTGTATGCAAGCATGTATGGATGTATTTATTCATTTATTTATTTTTATGCAGTGTTTATTTACAATGATAATGTCTGCAAACCACACAGTAAAACAAGCCTACTGTATATGTTGGACTGTGATATAGGTAGAGTTCACTGTTGGAGGAAAAAATCACTGTTATTGTAACAGAACAATTATGTTTAAGCAATAAGGCACGAAAGGAGTTTGTTTTTATTGTGAATAAAGTCACAACTGATTTGGTTGCCATGAGTTTAAAAGATTGATGCTTGTGCGACACATGTCCCTGGGGTCGTGTGACTGTCGTAGTTTATGTGAAGTCATTCACTTCAGAAAAACAACCACTAGGAGGCATCATTGAGCAATTACAATGAATATGCTTACAATGTATACTATAATACTGTAAGCATTTCCATTATAATTGCTCAATGATGCCTCCTGGTACAGCAATGATATGACACTGATATGAATGTTATTATATGTTCATATCGGTGTCATATCATTTGCCTTGGACAGTTGTGGATATGTTTGACATTCATGATCTGCAGGCTACACATTTTGATTCAACTCCTGTCTGTGCATGCTTGAGCTCCTCTTATAAGCTGAAATCGTTCTGATGTCCTGCCTGCCCCGCCAACTCCATGGTAGGGGAAACAATGCCACATGTCTGATATCATTCTATCAAGGGACCATAAAGACATGATTTGATCTAAATTAAGTTTTTCCAAGGACACCGAACATTTAAACTCATAGGCTACTCACAGGCTGATGCTAAAAAATAAATAAATATATATATATATATATATATATATATTACACATTACAAATAATTATTAATACATATTAAATTAAAATACCCATCAGCTCACACATTTGGCAAGTGAAGATGCGGATATGAGCTACTGTTTCACAACAAGCCCATCCATTAAAATTGCTCAATGTCGGTGGTTGTATTGCAGAGGTGAACTACCTCAAATAAAATTTGTGGGAAATTCCAGTTGAGTTGTGGTACCTCCGCGATACCATTGCTCAGTCATGAACCGTTTTAACACTGATCTACTGTATAATATTAGGTGTACAGACATAATCTAGTATGAGAACAATTGTCATAGGAGCTGGTGTTTGTTCCCCAAGTCGGCATGGTTATTTTTCAGTTTTTTACAGATTGTAAGCATTATGTGATGGGGTCATTTAGGGTCTGGTCATTTGCACCGCAAGTCAGCAACCAATCATGTTTTGGGTGATTAGTAATTAATAATTTACTATAACACTACTTTACATTGTTAGCAGGCTCACAAAACAAGCTGTGTTAGTTGACTAGCGAGTGTGACATGTATTTACATTTTTCAAAAGAAAAGTTTGAACATTAAGTCGGTTGCTGACTCGCGGGCCAATTGACCTGACCATGTCACATATGCTTTTCTGAATGTTGGTACACCTCAAACCAAATAGCAGAGAAAATCACCCTGAACCTTTGTTTCTGTTTATCAAGGCGGACGTTGGCGAAACTATTATATAGCTTGGTTCATGTTTATTTATTAATATAAGTGTAACTGTAATATCCAGACCATATGAATCTGTTGGTAATGAACAGAGTTAGGAATGTGATGTCACCAAACTTTACCAAAATGCTCATACAGTAATTCTCCATTGCAGGGATTCATGTAACCATTTGACACAACAACCACACAATCATCTCTAAATGTTGTATGAATGGCATGGTCTACTTAGTTTGGATATTCATTAACTCTTTCACCGCCAGAGTTTTCTGAAAAAGTTGCCAGCCAGCGCCAGCCTTTTTGATAATTTTGACTCATCTTCAAAAATTCCCAGAATATTCTGTTCTATGATTATGTAAACACGGAATACATCAGAAGAAAGAAGAGACCTTCTTCTTGCACACAAAAAAACATGTTTGATTCTATCTTCTTCCTAGCATGTTCAGTGAACACTTCAATGTTGGTCATTTTCATTAAAAAACTACTTTTCGGACAAAAAACAGAGAAAAACGTATTTTCACCCCCAAGACCCGTTTGACCCATTTGACATTATAAAACTATAATACACATAATGAATCTCATTGTAGGAGCCATTTAGTCCTACATGTTATGTTAATTTTCTAATATTCATTATGAACAGGATCTTTATATGAATGGATATTTTGAGAAGATAAAAGAATGTGTATATTTTTATACATGTGACGCATTTGAAAATAATCATGTAAACTTGCCTGTTAGGCAAGGCAAGTTTATTTGTATAGTGTAGCGGACAAATACTATGATGTATGATGTACATAATTCACCTGTGTGTTTGGTTATGGGGAATTGTGTGCGGGCACTTTAACGCCGGTCACTGGGGTGTGACGTATGGGCGTACAGGTAACATTTAAGGAAGTGTTGTATGTTGCTATGGGCGCGATGTCATCAGTTAAATAAATGCCGACACGGTCGGCTTTATACTGGCACCAAGTCTCCGTTTCGTTTGTACGCTCCAACTCCTACAGTGGTGACCCTGACGTCGCTTTGGGACGCTTTCCAAGGATTATCTTGTTTTTGTTTTTTTCAACTATGGATAACGCAACGGCTACGATGAACGCTGTCACTATGAAGTTGCCAGGGTTCTGGGAGAAACAGACGAACGTTTGGTTTGCTCAGACGGAGGCACAGTTTGTGCTTAAAGGAATTACCGTGGATGATACGAAGTACTACTATGTCGTCTCTGCTCTCGGGAGCTCTACAGCAGCCAGGGTGGTGAGTATTCTCGAGCAGCCTCCTGAGCGCAACAAATATGGAGTATTGAAAGCGTACTTATTAGAGACTTTTAGTTTAACTGAATCTGAACGTGCCCGCCAGCTACTCTCTCTGCCCGGCCTCGGCGATGCTAAACCCTCTGAGTTGATGGATTATATGCTAGCTCTTCTAGGGGATCATAAGCCATGTTTTCTTCTAGGGGATCATAAGCCATGTCGGCCGTTCAGGTAGCTTGTTGTTTATTACTGACACAGTTTCGGGACGGCGGTTCCTCTGTGACACAGGGGCTCAGCTGAGAGTCCTGCCTGCATCACGGATAGAGATCCAGAGCGATAAACATGGCCCCATTCTAGAAGCTGCCAATGGCAGCCCCATCCGCACGTTTGGGATGAGGAAAATACCACTGTGCTTCGGAGGACAGCGTTTTAACTGGGAGTTTATTACGGCTACTGTGTCTACTCCCCTTCTTGGCGCCGACTTCCTCTGCGCTAACGGCCTTTTGGTGGACGTCAAGAACCGACGACTCATCAACGCAGAAACTTTTAGTTCCCTCGCATGTGCACTCAGTGGTGCGGGCACGACAAGACTGTCTAGTGCTCTTTCTGCTGCTGATGTGTTTTCCCGCCTCTTAGCTGAGTTTCCGAGTCTTACGGAGCCCACTTTCTCGTCAGCCTCCACTAAGCATGGGGTTGAGCATTACATCGCCACTACTGGACCACCAGTCTATGCTCGTGCCCGGCGCCTGGATCCAGCTAAGCTCGACGTTGCTAAGGCGGAGTTCGACACCATGGAGCGCCTTGGCATTATTCGCCGGTCAAACAGCCCCTGGGCTTCTCCACTACATATCGTCCCAAAACCTGGTGGTGGGTGGCGTCTATGTGGCGATTACCGCCGTCTCAATGACATTACGACCCCTGACCGTTACCCAATCCCACACATTCAGGATTTTTCTGCCCGGCTGGCGGAGAGGTTGGTGTTCTCTAAGGTGGACCTAGTTCGTGGCTATCACCAGGTTCCTGTCCATTCACAGGACGTCCCGAAAACAGCAGTGATCACCCCATTCGGCCTTTTTGAGTTCCTCCGTATGCCGTTCGGTCTTAAAACCGCGGCACAGGCTTTTCAGCGGCTGATGGACACCGTGCTTAGGGACCTGCCATTCCTGTTCGTTTATCTGGACGACATTCTTATCGCCAGCGCTTCCATGGCAGAGCATATGTCGCATTTAAGAACTCTCTTTGAAAGGCTTAACCAGCATGGCCTGATCATCAATCCAGCCAAATGCCAGTTCGGACTGACGTCAATCGATTTCCTTGGACACCGCATCATGACGGGGCAGTGCCCCTGCCCTCAAAAGTGAACGCTATCGTGGATTTTCCACGTCCACTCACAATCAAGGCCCTGCAGGAGTTTTTAGGCATGGTGAACTTTTACCACCGCTTTGTTCCCCGAGCAGCCTGGTTTATGCGGCCCTTGTATGAGGCTCTTAAAGGCAAGACCGCCAAGCACATCATCGGCTGGTCTGTGGAGATGGACGATGCTTTCACTGGGACTAAGAGAGCTTTGGCTAGGGCAACTATGCTGGCACATCCCTCGCCGAATGCACCGATTGCCGTAACCACGGATGCTTCTGACTATGCAGTCGGGGCGGTGCATGAGCAGTGGGTGAAGGGAGCTTGGCAGCCACTCGCTTTTTTCAGCCGGCAGCTCCGCCCTAACGAACGTAAATACAGCACCTTCGATCGGGAGCTCCTGGGCCTCTACCTCGCACTTCCGTTTTCTGTTGGACCACAAGCCATTAACATTCGCGATGGCGAAGGTTTCAGAGCCATGGTCTGCCCGTCAGCAGCGCCAACTGTCCTTCATCTCTGAGTTCACTACCGACATCCAACATGTTGCAGGGAAGGACAACCGGGTTGCTGACTGCCTCTCACCCGCATGGCAGGCGATCAGGCCTCTGACCAAGATGCTCAGGCCCTCAGGACTGCTGTCACAGGGCTTAAGTTGGAGGACGTGGTCTTCGACGACACCGGGACCACACTCCTATGTGACATGTCCACTGGGCAGCCACGGCCCGTCGTGCCCCTTGAGTGGAGACGACAGGTTTTCGACGCTATTCATGGCCTGTCCTACCCAGGGAGGAAGGCTTCTCAAAAACTGGTGGCAGCTAAGTTTGTCTGGCACGGGCTTAGAAAGGACATTCAGAAGTGGGCAGATGCCTGTGTCATGTGTCAGTGTTCTAAGGTGCATCGACATACGAAGGCCCCTCTGGCACATTTTTCAGTGCCGGAAAGGAGGTTTGATCATGTCAATGTGGACCTGGTGGGGCCTTTGCCACCTTCTCATGGGTTCACCTACCTCCTCACAATGGTCGACAGAACCACACGGTGGCCGGAGGCCGTTCCACTATCATCTACCACGGCTGCTGAGGTGGCTCGGGCGTTCGTTGGCACTTGGGTCGCCCGGTTCGGTGCTCCATCTGACGTCTCCTCTGACCGGGGGCCACAGTTCACGTCTGAGCTCTGGAGTGCGGTTGCCGGAGGCCTGGGGATGAAGCTACACGGCACTACCGCATATCACCCACAGGCCAACGGATTGTGCGAGCGGTTTCATCGTTCTATGAAAGCTGCACTTCGGGCTAGCCTCAAGGACAGTGGTTGGGTCGACAGGCTCCCGTGGGTCATGTTGGGCCTTTGTACGCTCCAACTCCTACAATAGCACATTTCATACAACAGGGGCGATTCAAAGTGCTTTACATGTATTATTTAAAAATACAGCAAGAGGAGCATAGTAAGAAAATACAAATTACAATGAATAAAAGCAAATATAACAAGTAAATAGATAAAACAGTTAATAAGACAATGTAGCTGGTAGAAATATATATATACAATAAAATGATCTGATGTGTGTTACCTTGGACAGGGGAACGTGACCTTGCACTTCGGGTCCAATCTAGGTCTGAACCCGGGTCTGAATCTGAATCCGACAGGGGATTACAAAATTATAATTAGTATAACACTAACTAAAACTATATTCCCGCCCGCACCAGCTGGTAGAGATCTGTGTCTTACCTCTAGCAAGGGAATGTGACGAGTCACTGACTTGCATCCGACGAGGGGGTCCTGATGTTCCCACTTCATTCACAGCGCCGCGCCTAATTCGTCTTCGACGCTTAGCACTGTGCACTGTTTGATGTGTAAATAATTAGAATTAGTATAACACTAGCTAAAACTATGTTATAAAACAAAGTTGTGCAGCAAACTCTTGGCTATGTACTGTTGACAAAATACATCCAACATCTAAATAGCAAAACATATCGTTTTAGTAATATTGTTACTAACGTCAGAACTGGAGCCATTTGCACATGAAGAGAGAGTCTCTAAAAGACTAACTTTTTTTTTTTTTTAAACCGCCTCCGGTCTTGCCGACTCCAGAGGGATAACGTTTATAACGTTGACCCAACGTTACTGTATGATAATATTGCACATTGCTGTACTCTTTATTCAGTGAATTGTCTTACCTTGTCCATCATCTTCTACACCGCCGTTCCCCTGCGTCACCGTCTTTCGCGTCACACTGTCCTCCGGCTCAAAGTCACTATTACGGTCGTAATGTAAATCACCTGCCTCATCAAAAACCTCTCGGTCTGAGTCCCACAGTTTGGACATGACAACTTTTGCTATTTCAGCTGCTGAATAGCTTTTAGTCAGCGGCATCTTTGGGGAAAAAGTGGCGCGACTGTGATTTGATAATCCCGCTTATTACGCACTGGAAAACAGCTGCGCAGTTTTCCTGAAAATTCCTGTTGGCTTGGTGAAGGATGGACATGTGTAATACTTGGTCAAACGATGCATAACAGAGCCCCCTAGCGTCTGGCAGTGATAACTCTGAAACCCGGAATATTCCGTTATTGGCGGCCAAGCGTTCTATCATAAAACACGGAATTTTCCGGGTTTGGCGGTCAAAGAGTTAAGGGTGACCTGGGTTAATGAATGAATGAATGAATGAATAGTCTTTATTGTCATTAATACAGTACAGGTACCATAAAACGAAATTTAGGAGGGGGGGCTCCCCTGGTGCTTGGAAAAAAGACTAAAAACAAGAGAGCCAAGGGTAAAACAAAAAAGAGAAAAGAGCTGGTTGACATAAATAAAGGCTATGTACACTATCTACTATACTATACTACTATACTATACAATAAAACACTGTGCTGTACACTATGCTATGCTATAAATATCCTAACTTTTTCCTAAATCTGAACCTTGTAGCTAACTAGTGCTAGCTAACTCCCCTGCATCCCCCGGCGAAGACCGCGTTCCTCTAGCTCACCCAGAGGCCAAGTTGTGGGGTTGTGTGTGTGTGTGTGTGTGTGTGTGTGTGTGTGTGTGTGTGTGCATGTGCGCCTCTCTCTCTGTCTCCCTCTCGTTCTTACCCTACCTGCTGCTGTCGATCAGAGGGACACCTGTAAGAGTTAAGTGACAGTTGGTGGTTGCTACGGCAACGTGCTCTGACCAGACCTGCTTTTGTCTTTGGCCAGCTCTAAAACAAACGTCTGAAACTTAAAAACTATTCATGTTTGGGCTTATATGTTGATATTTGAAGTGACAGTAAAAAACACACACATACATACAATCTACATCAGCATCAGAGTTACCAATAAGCTTTGTTCAGCCGCAAAAGCAGCAGGTTCTCAAAGTTCTTTGAGCCAATGCATGCTCTTTTTGGCCTGAAGATCAGCCCTGCGACACTAAACAGTCTTTCACAGGCTGCTGAGGCAGGGAGTCCCGTATTAAGTTTGAGTGATAGCTGGCACACAGCTGGGAAGGTCTTCAGTACCTCTACTGTGTCTCCTGGGCACCCCAGGTACGCATCCAACTGCTGGGACGTTTCAAGAGGGCCGGTCTTCTTCAAGGCGGAAAATAAGTCCTCTTCCTCAGACGATTGGGAGCCCTCACTGAAGTGTTTCTCGTCCTGACAGTCCAAGTGGCTTCTGATATAGTGAAGGCCTGTGGAATAAAAAACAAAAATCATGACAATTTAGACTATATGGCAGTATTGTAACTGTGTATTGGATAGTGTTGTGTGTGTGTGTGTCATTAAATGTAATTTCAAACTAATTTCACTGTCTTCATAGAAATGACACATATTAAGCGGAAGTGAGACACTTACCAAGTTTGAGGATATTTTCGTCACTTGTCCAACAGGTCTTAAATTTGGGAACTAGAATGGCTGCGGCTATCAGTTCTGGATCTGCAAGCATCTCTCCGAAGCGTTTCTCAAGGCCTGAAAGAAGTGCAGCAATCAAAGGCTCACAGAACTTGGAGGCGACTTGAAGGTGCTGTAGCTTGGTCCTTAGCAGAGTTATGGTGGGGACCAACCATCCCATCTGCACACTGGTTTCTCCCTGAAGAACATCCAGTGCCTTTGCAACTGGGCTCATTGTCTTCGCATATTCTGCAAGAAATGCAAGTTCCACTGGAGTAAACCTGTACAAAGAAGAAGAGAAAAACACAACATGGAACATTAAGTCTACTTGATGTAGTACCTTCAACTGGAGGAACTGATCATTAAAAAGGAAAAATATTGTCATCTGAGACTTTTAGAAATGAAGTTGTGTTGCTACAAATCACATTCATAGTAAATATGGGGACTGCATATTGGCATAGTGCATACGTGTTCTACAGTATTCCAAGTATAAAACTGTGACTTAATCTATTGTTAATCACTTCATTAACTGTAAGGCAGAAAAACAAGCACTTACTTGGGTGTATCTAGTTCACTGCAGACAGCTGCAAGGGCTCCCTCGCCTTGTTCTCGTGTTATTCTCACTATTCTTTCTACGGCTGAGAAGAGTGAATTCCACCTTGTAGCAACAGGCCTTACGAAATGGAGTTTGCAGTGGTCTTCAATTACTTCAGATGCGGTGGTTGATCTTGAACTTTTATTCCACAGGCTAGAGCATTTGGCAAATGTGGACCTTGACACGCGCTTGTACAGTGGGTTGACCTCTGCTTTTGAAGCATCAACTGTGGACACTAAATTGAGGAGGTGGCAGGCGCAGCGATGGTGCTTGGGTAGCTGGTATTCTAAGTAGTCATCTTCTTCCAACAGGGCTCCGGCATCAACAAATTCAACACCCTCAAGGCTTTCCTCTTCTTCATCGTTATCATCATTTTGGCCACCATCATCCTCTTCTCCATCACCCTCTCCTACAGGTTCAGCATTGTTGTTCTCGTCAGTCTGCCCATAAACTCTGAAGGCTTTCAGGAAGTTTGATCCGTTGTCAGTTGTAGTGCGAACGATCTTCTCTCTGACATTGAATTCTGTGTGAATATCATTTAGGGCACCAGCCAGGGCAGAAAAGGTATGTGACCCTTTAAGTTGCTTGCATGCCAGGGCAGCACAGGATCTCTGCATGGTCTGGGGGTTAAACCAGTGCGCAGTGACACCAATGAAACCGCGACGGTGTGCCGTCCAGCAGTCTGTTGTTGTTGCTATGAACTCAATTTCACTAAGGGCAGCTTTCAGTTTTCTTTTCATTTCAACAGAGGCCTTTGTGACTTTGTTAACAACAGTATTACGCGTCATGACATTTGTATTTGGCTGAAGATGTTGCACAAGCTCAATGAAGCCCTGTTGCTGAACAATGTGTGGTGGGTGCAAGCCTTGGACAATGAATTTGAGGACTACTTCATCCACACTTGCCTGGGACACTCTTCGAGCCTCCCACAGCTTGGTTTGTTTGGAGGGTGGGGTCAAATAACCTTCAGTGGATGACTTCCTTTTGAGGGCTGTTGAAGAAAGTTGCGTGTACCTCTCTAGACGAGTGGGGTGTTTCTTCTGTGGAGAAAATGAATGCACAGGCACAGATTGAGATTCATATTATTTCTCTCAAACCACAAGCTGAGACTATCTAGGACTTCCGCTGTATTAAATGTCACGCTGGAAGTTCGTGAATGGAGGTCAGACTACAAGTTAGGGAGCAGTTTCACTGGTCTATGCAATTATGTTGAGCAGACCAGAATATTGCCACTTAAAGCTGTTTTAGGACCACAAGCAGCTGCTGGCATGACTGAAAAGTAACATTATTGTTAATGGCACACACCGCACACATTTCTTCTCCTGTGGGAACATAATTAACTCTTTACAGCAACAAACACGGTAAAACTCCGACCTCAACACATGAAGGATTACAAATGAAACATTGAATCATAGCCTACTGCTAGCAAGCAAACCATGGCATGTTCTTAGCCATAGCAAACATTGCAAATTTACCATTAGTACGTTACTAGGTTACTACAAAATGTCGAGTGATAATAACAAACTTTCAGCTTACCTCAATATGCTTTTTCAAATTAGACGGTGAGTTTTTGAAGGCCATTAGCTCGTGGTACTTGGGTGCGCAGAGCTTGCAGCGCATTCGAAAGGAGTTGTTTTTGCATCCAACCATTTCAAAAAATTATTCCAGGTACGGCCAGGGATGGAGAAGGGTTGGCTGATCTTCCTGGCTATCAACCTGGTTGATGCTGGTGCTTGGTTGGGACATTTCGCTGTTATTTTGAGTCTCTGGCACGGTCACGGACATCTTTGGCTACATACATCTGCTTTCCTTGCTGGAGTGTGATTTGTGTCATGTGCAGCAGATGGAATGCATCTCGTACAAACCAATAGGGTGTCGGAATGGTATAATGTTTATACTTCTCATCCAACCACAATCAAATTCACTCTATCCGGATGGCGCGACTTATCTGGATAGTTTTTTTTTGTGTGTGTTTTTTTTAACGATGAAAAGCTGTAATGAAAACAAGCTGAAATGAAATAGGAGTAAAGAGGCTATTTTTAAAATGTAAGGAGTAGAAAGTACAGATAATTGCGTGAAAATGTAAGGAGTAGAAGTAAAAAGTCGGCTGAAAAATAATTACTCCAGTAAAGTATAGATACCCAAAATGTCTACTTAAGTAAGGTAACGAAGTATTTGTACTTCGTTACTTGACACCTCTGTTGCGAGAGTACAACATATATGCTTTAAGGAGGGTATTGTAGTGCCAAAAAATGAGAGTCGTAGGCGGAGCGGAGACATTTCGGAGCTAGTATCAAAACACTAGTCTATTACGGTACTGTACTGTTATAAACTGTTTAACAACAGCTTCCAATACAAACGGAACCAAATTAATTGTAACAGTTGTTTGTAATTTAATTATAAGTTTGTTTGTAATTTCATTATATGTTTGTTTCTACCTGGCTGGTCCTGGCTCACAAACAAAGAGGTGCCTAGCTGGCTAGCTAACATTTCGGAGCTAGCATCAAAACTTTAGGTTATTTACATAACCCCGGTTCTCTGAGTAGTATTCGTGAGTATCTCACTATGGGAACGCCCCCTGCGTGACCTCATCAGAAACTGAATTACATTGCGCCAGCCCATTGGCTGGCCCAGGCGACGCTTGTGTCAGGAGGGACGGGACCCTCCGCCTATATAAGGCTTACACACAGCGTCTGTCGTCATTCAAAACAAGCAACCTCTTCCTCGCTTCTAAAGCAAGGAGGGTGGTCCGGTGAGATACTCACGAATACTACTCAGAGAACCGGGGTTATGTAAATAACCTAAAGTTCTCTTTCATAGTATTCGTTTCGTATCTCACTATGACTGTAGTAGGATGACTGTAGTAGTGACTGTAGTAGTGGCTGTACTAGTGACTGTATTAGTGACTGTAGTAGGATGACTGTAGAAGGATGACTGTAGTAGTGACTGTAGTAGTGACTGTACTAGTGACTGTATTAGTGACTGTAGTAGGATGACTGTAGTAGTGACTGTACTAGTGACTGTAGTAGTGACTGTAGTAGGATGACTGTAGTAGTGACTGTAGTAGGATGACTGTAGTAGTGACTGTAGTAGTGACTGTAGTAGGATGACTGTAGTAGGATGACTGTAGTAGGATGACTGTAGTAGTGACTGTAGTAGTGACTGTAGTAGTGACTGTAGTAGTGACTGTAGTAGGGACTGTAGTAGGATGACTGTAGTAGGATGACTGTAGTAGTGACTGTAGTAGTGACTGTAGTAGTGACTGTAGTAGGATGACTGTAGTAGGATGAATGTAGTAGGATGACTGTAGTAGTGACTGTACTAGTGTCTGTAGTAGTGACTGTAGTAGTGACTGTAGTAGGATGACTGTAGTAGTGACTGTAGTAAATTTTGCCATTTAGCAGACGCCTTTATCCAAAGCGTTTTACAATTACGAATTACGGGGACATTCCCCCTGGAGTAACTGAGGGCTAAGTGCCTTACTCAAGGGCACACTAGTAGTGGTGTGGCTTCAGGCGGGATTCGAACTCACAACCTTCCGATCACAAGTCCAACTCACTATCCACTAGACCACCACTACCCCCTGTAGTAGTAGTGACTGTAGTAGGATGACTGTAGTAGTGACTGTAGTAGGATGACTGTAGTAGGATGACTGTAATAGTGACTGTAGTAGTGACTGTAGTAGTGACTGTACTAGTGTCTGTAGTAGTGACTGTAGTAGTGACTGTAGTAGGATGACTGTAGTAGTGACTGTAGTAGGATAACTGTACTAGTGACTGTAGTAGTGACTGTAGTAGTGACTGTAGTAGTGACTGTAGTAGTGACTGTTGTAGGATGACTGTAGTAGGATGACTGTAGTAGTGACTGTAGTAGGATGAATGTAGTAGGATGACTGTAGTAGGATGACTGTAGTAAGATGACTGTAGTAGTGACTGTAGTAGTGACTGTAGTAGGATGACTGTAGTAGTGACTGTAGTAGGATGACTGTAGTAAGATGACTGTAGTAGTGACTGTAGTAGTGACTGTACTAGTGACTGTAGTAGTCACTGTAGTAGGATGACTGTAGTAGGATGACTGTAGTAGTCACTGTAGTAGGATGACTGTAGTAGTGACTGTAGTAGTGACTGTAGTAGGATGACTGTAGTAGTGACTGTAGTAGTGACTGTAGTAGGATGACTGTAGTAGGATGACTGTAGTAGGATGACTTTAGTAGGATGACTGTAGTAGTGACTGTAGTAGGATGACTGTAGTAGGATGACTGTAGTAGGATGACTTTAGTAGGATGACTGTAGTAGTGACTGTAGTAGTGACTGTAGTAGTGACTGTAGTAGGATGACTGTACTAGTGACTGTAGTAGTGACTGTAGTAGGATGACTGTAGTAGGATGACTGTAGTAGGGTGACTGTAGAAGGGTGACTGTAGTAGTGACTGTAGTAGGATGACTGTAGTAGGATGACTGTAGTAGTGACTGTAGTAGTGACTGTAGTAGTGACTGTAGTAGTGACTGTAGTAGTGACTGTACTAGTGACTGTAGTAGTGACTGTAGTAGGATGACTGTAGTAGTGACTGTAGTAGTGACTGTAGTAGTGACTGTACTAGTGACTGTAGTAGTGACTGTAGTAGGATGACTGTAGTAGTGACTGTAGTAGTGACTGTACTAGTGACTGTAGTAGTGACTGTAGTAGGATGACTGTAGTAGTGACTGTAGAAGGATGACTGTAGTAGTGACTGTAGTATGATGACTGTAGTAGTGACTGTAGTAGGGTGACTGTAGTAGTGACTGTAGTAGAGTGACTGTAGTAGGATGACTGTAGTAGGATGACTGTAGTAGTGACTGTAGTAGGATGACTGTAGTAGTGACTGTAGTAGTGACTGTAGTAGGATGACTGTAGTAGGATGACTGTAGTAGGATGACTGTAGTAGGGTGACTGTAGTAGTGACTGTAGTAGGATGACTGTAGTAGGATGACTGTAGTAGTGACTGTAGTAGTGACTGTAGTAGTGACTGTAGTAGAGTGACTGTAGTAGGATGACTGTAGTAGGATGACTGTAGTAGGATGACTGTAGTAGTGACTGTAGTAGGATGACTGTAGTAGTGACTGTAGTAGTGACTGTAGTAGTGACTGTAGTAGAGTGACTGTAGTAGGATGACTATAGTAGTGACTGTAGTAGGGTGACTGTAGAAGGGTGACTGTAGTAGGGTGACTGTAGTAGTGACTGTAGTAGTGACTGTAGTAGTGACTGTAGTAGTGACTGTAGTAGTGACTGTAGTAGGATGACTGTAGTAGTGACTGTAGTAGGATGACTGTAGTAGGATGACTGTAGTAGTGACTGTAGTAGGATGACTGTAGTAGTTACTGTAGTAGGGTGACTGTAGTAGTGACTGTAGTAGGATGACTGTAGTAGGACGACTGTAGTAGTGACTTTAGTAGGATGACTGTAGTAGTGACTGTAGTAGGATGACTGTAGTAGGATGACTGTAGTAGTGACTGTAGTAGGATGACTGTAGTAGGATGACTGTAGTAGTGACTGTAGTAGGATGACTGTAGTAGTGACTGTAGTAGTGACTGTACTAGTGACTGTACTAGTGACTGAAGTAGTGACTGTAGTAGTGACTGTAGTAGTGACTGTAGTAGGATGACTGTCGTAGTGACTGTATTAGGATGACTGTAGTAGGATGACTGTAGTAGTGACTGTAGTAGGATGACTGTAGTATGATGACTGTAGTAGTGACTGTAGTAGGATGACTGTAGTAGTGACTGTAGTAGGATGACTGTAGTAGGATGACTGTAGTAGTGACTGTAGTAGTGACTGTAGTAGTGACTGTAGTAGTGACTGTAGTAGTAACTGTAGTAGGATCAGGGGAGGCTGGTTCATTAGGGGCAATTGGACAATGCCCCACCAAAGGGAGAAGAGAGAGATTTTTTTTCTATGACTTCTAGACAGTGTTGCTTCTGAATATCATAGTCCAATCAGCTAGTGTTCTGTGGAGTATATCATAGTCCAACCAGCTAGTGTTCTGTGGAGTATATTCCAATTAGCTTCAAGTCCCGCCCCTTTCAGTGCAACTTTCACTCTACTCGAAATTGCACTAGGCTGTTCTCGTAGACTTGCATGTAAAATCTATTTTGGTAACTTCAGGCCATTCGGTCATTTGTCTATGGGGTTTTGGGACATGCACAAAGAATCGTACGTGCTTACGTCATGTCATACGGCCGGCGTAGCTTTAGACGAGCTAGCCAATTAACCTACATTTCAGATCACGTTCGTTCACCTGCTTCACCATGGCTATGGCGGCTAGTAATGTTCTGAACAACTCGGTTGAATCTTTAAAAGAAACACCGTTCAGCCGTCGTAGCAACCAGGAGAAATTAACAGTAAAGGAATTAGGACCACCCAGACCAAATTTAATTATAAAGCAAGTTTATACAAAGGCAGGGAAAATTGCAAAATCGTATAACCGAGGATTTACGAGGGGTTGGTATGAGAAGAAAACATGGCTAGCGGGATGTGAAGTAACAAATGCGTTGTTCTGCTTTCCCTGCATGTTATTCCATCCGAGTGCGGACGCATGGACAAGTACAGGTGTCACAGACATGCACCATTTGTCTGAAAAGGCAAAAAAACATGACCTGTCAAAGCTACACATGGCTAGTTGCATGAAGCTTCAAGCATTCGGGAGGGTCGACATTGCCACACAGTTGGATGAGAGCTACAGGGTCGCTGTGCGTCGTCACAACGACGAGGTGAACAAAAACCGACATATTCTCTCCCGTCTGATTGAGTGTGTGAAGTTTTGTGGGGTGTTCGAGGTAGCTTTGCGGGGGGAAAATGAAAATGACTCGGGTTCCGGCAACCCAGGGATTTTTCGTGGACTGGTGGACTTGGTGGCATCGATGGATGAAGTGTTTGAGGAACACTTGAAAACAGCAACAGTCTTCAAGGGAACGTCAAAGACTGTGCAGAACGAGCTGTTGGATTGTAAGCTGTCAGTCATCAGGGAACGGATTATGGAGGAAGTGAAGTTAGCCAGATTCATAGCAATCCAAGCAGATGAGACCACGGATGTTTCTACACAGACTCAGTTGGTGCTTGTGCTGAGATACATAGACAGGAACCATGCTGTCCAAGAACGTTTTTTTGAATTCATCCCCATCTTGAATGCAACGGCCGACTCGATCGCTACTGTACTGCTGGAGAGACTTGGCAGCCTTTTCACTGAAGAAGAGAAAGGTAATGTCGCCCCCTCCCGGTTGTTTCAGTATTAAGAATGGAAAATTATGTTTATTTATTTATTTTGTGTTGTTTCAATATTAAGAATGAAAAAGTATTACTACTGATGATACTGAAATAATTATTATTAGTGTAGCGTTCCCGTACGGGGCCTGTTAACAGCTCCTCCCTTGGTGTTGTGGTTAGCGAGCCGAGGCCGGCGGTTATGCGGGAGATCGGGGTTCGACTCCCGCATGGGGCGAGCTACACTACCAGTTCCTCGTTCAAGATGGAATTTCAACAGCAGAATCGTGAACACTGTATACGAGAACCTGGATGACCTCATAGAGTGTTTCGAAACCATCAGGACCAGCTCCTTTGATAACACCACAGTGCAGGAGGCATCTGGCTTTGTGAGGATGCTGGAGGATGAGAACTTCCGGTTTTTCCTGCATCTCTTCAACGGTATCATGCCTCACGTTGACATGCTGTACCAGAAGCTGCAGAAGAAGGACATTGACGCAGTCTTCATAAAACATGCCGTCCAAAGCTTCACAAGCAGCATGCAGGCCATAAGGTAAGATCAAAAAATATAGTTTGTACATTGATACAATTACAACTACAAGACAGCAGATTGTTCAGCTACATTTTCTTATTTGAAATCTTAACACTGTTGGTCTGTCTGCCTTCAGGGACCAAAGCTCATCTCAAGAGCAGCAGCAAGAAGCCACAGGAACCAGAACATCAAGGAGGGTCTTGGGAGAAGAAGAGAAGCAGAGGCTGTCTAAAGAGGTAGGTCCAAGTTTTGAAACACAGTGTTGGAAAATCACCACCAATCAGAGTTACATTCAGGGATGGGATGGTAGCAGTCTTTATTCAGTGTTGTACTTCCAAAGTGCTTATTTCCACATTTTCTTTCACACCCCATACTTTTGACAGATCTGCGACACAATCCTGGCCCACTCCAAAGAAAGGTTTTCTTTCACCAACCACCTTGTGAGTGCCACGCTGCTCCAAGGAGAGATGTTCCAACAGCACTGCCATGCATTCCCTGTTGAGGCTCTGAACACCACTGTCAAGGCATACCCCATGCTGAACCAGGTGAAGCTCAAGACTGAGCTGTCCCTTGTCTATGAGAGTGCTGAGTTCAAGGGCTGCTCTGGTGCACTGGCACTGTACCAGGTTCTACACAGTTACAACCTCCAGGAGACTTTCTCTGAGACTGTAGCTCTGTTGAACATCCTAATTACTACTCCCATGACAACAGCTGAAGCTGAGAGGTGTTTCTCGACCCTTAAGAGAATCAAGAACTTCCTGCGAAACACAATGGGCCAGGAGCGCCTGAATGCACTGGCCATGCTTTCAATGGAGAGGGAACTAGTCAGGAAGATGCCTGATTTTAATGAGAGGGTCATTGATTGTTTTGCTGCTTTGAAAGAGAGACAAGCTAAATTTCAATACAAGTGAGCAGTATGTATGCCGTCCATATTTTGTATTTTGTAGTATGTAAATAGTTTTATCCATCCATTGCACATTATCAGCCCCTGTGCCACTGCTCTTTATCCTGGATTTGCTGCACCTAAAATAAAATATGTGATAACTGAATACCAATGGCAGTGAGAGTCAATTTATTTAAGCCCGCTGATTTAGGTGAATTTACCCTTGAACGTGTCACCTTAACCATCAACGCAACAATTGCCCCCCCTGAGAGATTTGGCAGGAGCCGCCACTGAGTAGGATGACTGTAGTAGTGACTGTAGTAGTGACTGTAGTAGGACGACTGTAGTAGTGATTGTAGGAGTGACTGTAGTAGGATGACTGTAGTAGGATGACTGTAGTCGGGTCCTTGAGATTAAACCAGGGGCCTCATTCATAAAAAAGCACATTTTTATAAACGGACGTAAGCATTATTTATAAAACGGGCTGCGCTAAAATTGCGTACGTACTTAAGTCTATAAATACCAAATATACTGTACTTGAAATTGAACGCAGGTGAATGAGCTTTGTATTTATGCCCTGTGATAGCGGCTCAATTATAGCGGCTGAATTAAGCCAAGTGAGCGGGAGAGGGCAGAGATGGGTGGCTTCTCTTTAAGTTGCATTTTTTTTTTTTTTATGATTAATAGTTTTTATTATTTTCAATAAACAGACAATGAACAGACATCCAGCACAAGTAACAGTTGACATTGGACAATAAATTAAAAAGACAAAAAATAGACACAACAAAACATAAAGGTGAGGTACAGCAATGTAAATCTACAGCATTGTCTAACAATCATACTTATAGCAGTTTACTTTCACGTTTTACATTTGGGATATTGCTATTTATAAATAAATAAAATCCAGCAATCCTCACTGTGAGATCGGAGCAAGGAAAGCGCCGATTTGACGACCACAAAGGGGCAATGGATTATATTCGCTCCCTGTGATGACTGTCGCGGCGCTTGTGTTCCTTTTTCCCTGGGTTTACGAGTAATAACCTGCCTCAGAGAAATTTAAGTTGCATTTGTAACGTTTGATCATGACAACCAGTACTCAAGTTGTAAAAGAAAATCAGGGGGGATGGTGGATTTTATCATATGGGGACAATTTTATCATCCCCACAGCGTCAGTGTCTTCAGTGTCAGTGACTTGGTAAAAATGTAATTGCATGTGTGCGTGCCCCCTCGCCCACAGTATTTTACTCAATATGCGCAAAACTAAATGTTGAAATAGCAGTAATACCACGTTCCTTGATAAAATGACATAAGGGATGGAAAGGGGGGATGGCAGTTTTAGAAGATGCCATCCCCCCTAAACTTGAGTACTGATGACAACTAACCAGGCAAATGCTTATACTGTACTAATATAATGGTCTTATTCTTATCAGGTGACATTGAAAACATGGCTTCTCACTCCCTTTGCGAATCCCCAGACACCGGAGGAAAATCCAGTATAATTTAGCGGATGGCCTAGGTCCGTTGTGGAGCGCACTATAGGCATGTTGAAGGGGAGATGGCGTTGCCTTCACAGCTCCGGAGGAATATAAAGGAAGACTGAAATACAATCATCAACCTTTAAATCTTGAATTAAACTTATTTTGTCGGCTGATAACAACGTAGTTAATTTTATTACGAGCCACATTCACTTCGCATGAATTACAGTATAGGCAGTGCGGCTCACATGCCTGTAATAACTCCGCATAACCAGTAGGTAATGTGCGTACGTCAAGTCAATACCTGACGTAGAGCTACGATCGTTTCCACGGTCAAATCGACTCACGTTGAAATTGTATGAATCACTACAACACGGGTAAGATCACATTTGATCCAAAGTAGTTTCTATGAATGAGGTGCGCAGCGGTTGAGATATCAAGAGGGTTTATTAAACATTGACAGAAGCTAGATGACTAGCTTTAAATAGCTGGCTATTTGTTGCTGCCATGACATTGCTGACAGCTATTCCTTTACAAATCCACTTATGTTCAGATGGTTTAAATGGTGGTGGTAAAAACGACTAGATTAGATTAGATTCAACTGTATTACTATTCACATCTAGTACGTGGACATATGCCTGTGAATGTTACACAGCTGCCTGCACAACTTCATAAACTGAGATGTTTGGATCCCAAATTACATTAAAGTGAAGTCCTTAACTATTTATGAGGCCTGCATATATGCTTAAGGGGGGCTTGCAATTGTTACATACCTGGGTATCTAAAAAGTAAATGTGTGTGTTTGCTTTGAAGAAAAATCGTACCTGTATTCATTACTTTCCTCTGGCCACCGCCTGTCATTGAAAAGCACACTCTGCTGGTGTGGGTGTGAGGGTGCATATAGGACATTATTATTATTATTATTATTATTATTATTATTATTATTATTATTATTATTATTATAGTTATTTTATTGATATACACATTATTTCCTTAGGTCAATGGCAAATCTTTAGCAACCTGCAGTCTCTCTTGGGTGGGTTGTGTGGGTTTTGTTTGCAGTTCGATGCTACTATGTTTTTGGTAAGTTACTTGATGTCTTTTACCACAGCATTTTAAATGGCCAGTTTCATCTAGTCTCAGCTGTTATCTGTACCTGCCAGGAACTGTCCCTGGGCACGCTGCTGGTGCTAGCAAAGATGGGAGAAGTCAAACTTAAACAAATGTTGTTATTGGTTTGTTTTATTGAGTTGTACATGGTTGTCATTGTTGTGTTCAAATCAGAGACATTGTGTTGGGGGCCAAAACCATAACCCATGCAAAACAAGATGTAATTCAAGGTGCACTTTGTGACACAAACTGCTGTCATACGAATTGTCACACAATTTCACAGTGTTACTTCAACCTCATGGTGTGCAAATACCATATAATACACCAGAAAATCTGGATTTAGACCAGATTTTTTAACTGGCCTCTTAAACAAATAATGTATAAGCAAATACAATGCATAAAGGGTTGGCACAGGGACATTTGTCTTGGGACCTCTGTGAACTCTCTCTCTCTCTCTCTCTCTCTCTCTCTCTCTCTCTCTCTCTCTCTCTCTCTCTCTCTCTCTCTCTCTCTCTCACATACATGCAATTGAATCTTTTATGCAATAATTCAATTATTAGACATGTTTACAGAGTGAAACCAAATTACTCATTTCCATTTGCACAAGATGATACATTATTGTAGGACCTATCTTGTAGAGCAGGGGTGGGGGCCAGATTTGATAATTTGAAGACTGTGAGTAAAAAAAAAATGTGATCATTGCACTCGATCAAATTTCAGGACCCTCCTTTCATCCTACTATCCTTTCAGATAGTATAAAGCTGTTTTGCAGTTTTTCTGTGTAGGAGGCAGGCTAAACTTAAGCAGACATGGATCTACTGTATTTAAGACGCAATCAAGAGGTATCACTCCTGTTGAATTTCCTCAGCATCTGTACATTTGGCACCATGTAACCACTCCTGATATTGTCATCATGTTTTTGGGGTCAACAACCTCATCAAACAATGAAAAAGCTGATGCATCACATGATGCATTCATGTGAATTTCAGTGCCCACTGTTATTCCATAATTGCTACTTGGCCTCCTTCATAGTCAGTGAGCTAGCAATTTTAGGGAAAAACACGATAGGATATTGTTTTTTACAGTAATAAACACCCACTTAAAATTGTACAGATGTGATCGCAATGACCTGTAATAGGTGAGGTATCTTCCTTGTCAGTGTTAGCTGACATTAGCTTGAAGTAGCTACTGTATTTAGCTGTTCGTGGATGTCAGCTAATGTAGCTTTGACAAAATACAACAAGCTATACAGTACGCTTTAATGCCACCTCAGGTAAAGTATTGCTTTTCTGTTGTCAATAATGATGAAATCCTCAAATAGTAACAGGCGAACAATTATACTCCCTCTCAGTCGGCAGGGGAATCAGAGTTGGTGAGGCGTGATGTGTCTCAGAGACTAATCTCTGACAGTCATTTATGTTGAGTTGCCAGAGGAATATAGAGACCCTCATCCACAGTGAGCTGTCGTTGCGTCTTTGTGCCCCCCCCTTCGCCCCCAAAAATGTCACCCTGAAGAGGCAGCGCTCATGGGTCATTAAGATGAGCTGTCATGGCCACTGTCACACGGCACAACCTACCACTGCCACTGTCTCCACACTGTGACGAGGAGCACTTATTCAGGGTCCAAACATAGCATCCGTCTCACGCCTCTGACACGGCAACAACTCTGGAAACAGACACCGCACAGGATCTCAGGCACCGCACAGGATCTCAGGCAGCAATGCAGAGATCTTAACATCAGTGCGGCAGGATGGGCAGATTATATGTGGCGCGGGGAGTGGGAGGCAAACACCTCCAAACTCCGCGACCACATCCCAGTCGCCGGCCCTGAGCCCCTCGGGATGGACTTGCCAAGGCTATCCTGGGTGAGGCTCAATCGTCTCCGGACCGGCGTCGGGCGTTTCCGCTCATCAATGCACAAATGGGGCTTGGCCCCAAATGCATCGTGCGAGTGTGGCGCAGAGGACCAAACCGCAGACCATTATCCTGGATTGCCCGTTGTACCACCCAACTGGATGCATGGTCTGTCGGTATTAGATGACGAGGCAATGACGTGGCTTCTGGAGGGGTGTCCAGAAATATAGCCCGGGTGAGCCCCTCAACCAGGTCTCGGGGTGGTAAAAGGGTAGCCCCTCGGCCCCGAGCCTGGTGGAGTGGAGAGGAAAACAACTACCCATACGCCGAAGAACTCTGGAAAAATAAACATATTTTACCTCCCATGGCGAGAGAGAGAGAAAGAATATAAAGAAACAGCCCAGAAAACCTAGTTGCTTTTTTTATTAAAGGGGATACATGAAACTTACTCATGTTATTCTCAGTGATGGGATCTTCAAGATCATTCATGTTATTTGACAGAAAGCTTTATTAATAAGTGCAGGGAATGTGACATTGAGAGTAGTTGTGAAGTTATTGGAGAATGCTTATTACCTGTACTTTTATTAAAGAAAGTATCACCTAGGCCTAACTTGAAAATACACTTAATGCAGAAAACTACCAAAAGTGTTACCAAAAACCTGTTGTTTGTGTTTTTGAACACTGGGATTCCAGTGTCGGGGAGTAGTTCCACTACATGAAGCTCAACTATAAGTATAACAACATTTTTCTGTAGTTTGTTGGAAATTCAACTCCAATGTTCATTAATTAAAATCTTAGTAGTGTTTTCAGTAGTACTGCTGAAGTGTCTGCTAAATGTTAATTATACAGTTTACCATGTAGCAGTATAGTGTTCTACTGTCACTACTCACTACCCCCCCCCCCCATAAACAAATACAAATTCAAATAAAAATGTAACTATTATTACAGCCCTTGAACTTACTTCCCAACTTCGCTCCACCTCACCTGTTTCTATAATTCTCAGTAATTTCAGGGTGTTTCAGTTGTTTCAGTTCATGTCATAAGGCCAGTAGCTGACTGTTGTGTGTAGTTTTGATGTAGTGAACTACTGTTTTAAAGTAGCTTTAGTCTGACAAATGATATTTCTCTCGTGTTTAGCTTTAGTGTAGTTCAATGACACGCTGTCAGGTAGGCGTTTGATGCTATGCAAAGCCAGGGAGGGGTGATTTATTGACCAGGCGATGTCAGTGGAGGTCTGCCGGATGAATGATCATTGTGACTCCTGAGCTCTGATCTGAGATCAGATCTGATCGATTTAGTTTGGCACATACTCTATACATTGCATTGGATTATTTACTATAAATGAGCAAGTGTGTGTGTGTGTGTGTGTGTGTGTGTGTGTGTGTGTGTGTGTGTGCGTGTGCGTGTGTGTGTGTGTGCGTGCGTTGCTTTTTAAAAATCTGAAATTGGACAGAAAGAGGCACACCTCCCCATGTTCATAAGAATTGATGTTAGTCTGAAACTACGGATTGTCTGGTTTACTGAAGCAAAATGGGAGTATGATAACCAGAATATCGCATACGGGCAGACATTTTAGGTAAGAAATGAGCAATTAACTTCCATAGTGTACCTTTAGGTATGTGTTTTTATGTGTAAGAGAAAGAGGAAAAGACAAGGATAGTGTGTATGAGTGTGTGTGTGTGTGTGTGCGCGCATGTGAGCTTTTATGCGTGCGCGTGTGTGAGTGTACGTGTGTGTGTGTGCGTGTGTGTGTGTGTGTGTGTGTGTGTGTGTGTGTGTGTGTGTGTGCTCAGTGTTCTGGACCAACTACACCTAGATCCCTCAGGGCCTCTCTCTATGACTCACTCTAGCTGTTGTAATCACGTTTGTTGCCACCCTGGACTCTAAACCTGATTTGTCCAGATTGTTTCTTTTTTCCCCTTCCCTCTCCTCTCAGTAATGTCAGCTGATGGATGGAGTTTGTTTAGTTTTAATTACACTGCAGGTGAGTCGCCAGGCCTGAGCACTTCACTGAAGCAGAAAACTGAACTTGGTTAGGTTAGAGATTGGATTTCCCAAAAAATAAATAACACTGTAATACAAGCGGGAAGGTCTTTTGGACATTGTCTTATTTTTTGGGGGTTCCTGTCCACATATTTTCCACCATGATGTGTATTGTTATTGATGTCACTAAACAAATAAACATTCAAGAGCAATTGCTTACACTTGTATGTTTCGATAACATTTTTATATAATGAGTGTTATCACAGAATGACAGTAGGTCTACAGTTATGTGAACATTTGAAAATGCATTGGATCTGGGGCCTCCCAACTCCTGGTGGGCAACATTCGTCCCAGCACAGCACTAATACATCCCATTTAAATATCACTGGCCCAGACTGTAAACCAGTATTAGAAAGTATTGTGACACCCAGTAATTCTGCAGGACTATTGGAATTGGGGCAGTCTGCTTTAGACACCAGCATGTTGGTATTCAGTATTAAGGACAGCTCTCCTGCTGAGAGAGAGGGAGAGAGAGGGAGAGAGAGAGAGAGTGAGAGAGAGAGAACCAAGTATATTCTAAGCACACTCAGTGGATGAAATCCTGAGGACAGCTGTTCCTAGATCCATTTTCTTGATATCAATTACCAGGTTCAAATCGCTGTTCTAGTCTCTTTTTTTGCTACAACCATTCCTTGACTCAACACAGTCACCTAGCAAAACGTACAGTGCCTTGCAAAAGTATTCACCCCCCTTGGCTTTTTACCTATTTTACAACCTGTAATTTAAACATTTTTTAAATCAGAATTTTATTTGATGAATCTGCACAAAATAGTGTTAGTTTTTTAAATGAAATGAGAAATATATATATATTAAAAAAAAAATAAAAAAAATAAAGAACTGAAAATTGGCATGTGCATATGTATTCACCCCCTTTGTTATGAAGCCCCTATAAACTTCTGGTGCAACCAATTACCTTCAGAAGTCACATAATTTGTGAAATGAAGTCCACTTGTATGCAATCTAAGTGTCACATGATCTGTCAGTATATACACACCTTTTCTGAAAGGCCCCAGAGGCTGCAACACCTAAGCAAGAGGCACCACCAACCAAACACTGCCATGAAGACCAAGGAACTCTCCAAACAAGTCAGAGACAAAGTTGTTGAGAAGTACAAGTCTGTATGTGAACTGTTGTTTGTGAGCAAACCGTAGCTTTTTGAAAATTCACTGTCATCTGCCTTCCTGCTTTGTCCTCGGAAGTGTTAGTGATGCATGTCTGGTAAACAATGTTACATTTTAGGACTGTTTAGGACTGCAAGAACTGTGTGATCATCTAGTTATGTGTAGTTATGTGTTTTAAGCACGTTCATGTTCTATCAGCTGGTTGTGATGTGCTAAACATGCAGCTGTTAGATGTTACATAGCGATGTACTTTCAGAGTGCTGCAAATTCAGAGCGATTTTCTCCAGTATTTGTTTTGAGGTACCAACATTCAAATAAGCAGATCTTCTTCAACTATTTTCAGATTTCAATGTATGACATATAATTTGAATAGCTTACACTTTCATAATCTGTGAAAAGCTGAACATTTAAAATGCAGTCTCTATCAACCAGGGTAGGCTGCAGTCTCTATCAACCAGGGTAGGCTGCAGTCTCTATCAACCAGGGGAGGCTGGGTAGCTGCCCAGTCTCTATCAACCAGGGTAGGCTGCAGTCTATCAACCAGGGGAGGCTGGGTAGCTGCCCAGTCTCTATCAACCAGGGTAGGCTGCAGTCTATCAACCAGGGTAGGCTGGGTAGCTGCCCAGTCTCTATCAACCAGGGTAGGCTGCAGTATCTATCAACCAGGGGAGGCTGGGTAGCTGCCCAGTCTCTATCAACCAGGGTAGGCTGGGTAGCTGCCCAGTCTCTATCAACCAGGGTAGGCTGGGTAGCTGCCCAGTCTCTATCAACCAGGGTAGGCTGCAGTCTCTATCATCCAGGGGAGGCTGGGTAGCTGCCCAGTCTCTATCAACCAGGGTAGGCTGCAGTCTATCAACCAGGGTAGGCTGGGTAGCTGCCCAGTCTCTATCAACCAGGGTAGGCTGCAGTATCTATCAACCAGGGGAGGCTGGGTAGCTGCCCAGTCTCTATCAACCAGGGTAGGCTGGGTAGCTGCCCAGTCTCTATCAACCAGGGTAGGCTGGGTAGCTGCCCAGTCTCTATCAACCAGGGTAGGCTGCAGTCTCTATCCACCAGGGTAGGCTGCAGTCTCTATCAACCAGGGGAGGCTAGGTAGCTGCCCAGTCTCTATCATCCAGGGGAGGCTAGGTAGCTGCCCAGTCTCTATCATCCAGGGGAGGCTAGGTAGCTGCCCAGTCTCTATCATCCAGGGGAGGCTGGGTACCTGCCCAGTCTCTATCAACCAGGGGAGGCTGGGTACCTGCCCAGTCTCTATCAACCAGGGGAGGCTGGGTAGCTGCCAGTCTCTATCATCCAGGGGAGGCTGGGTAGCTTCCCAGTCTCTATCATCCAGGGGAGGCTGGGTACCTGCCCAGTCTCTATCAACCAGGGGAGGCTGGGTACCTGCCCAGTCTCTATCAACCAGGGGAGGCTGGGTAGCTGCCAGTCTCTATCAACCAGGGTAGGCTGGGTACCTGCCCAGTTTCTATCAACCAGGGTAGGCTGCAGTCTATCAACCAGGGTAGGCTGGGTAGCTGCCCAGTCTCTATCAACCAGGGTAGGCTGGGTAGCTGCCCAGTCTCTATCAACCAGGGGAGGCTGCCTCAATCAACAACTATGCATAGACGGTCAGCAGGCTTTGACTGATGCTGAGCTCTTCATATGTGACAGCGGAAGGTGTTTTGGTTCCCAAATAGGGCGAAGAGTTAAAGAAGATATGCTTATTTTAATGTTGTTACACCTCAAACCAAGTAGTGGAGAACATCTCTCTGAATCAAAGCTAGCTAGCTAGCAGCTAACAACAAAAACATTGCTATGTAACATCTAACTGCTTGTTTAGTACATCACAACATGCTGATAGAATATGAACATGCTAAAAACACATAACTACACTTGACTAGATGATTACACATGCTTTTGAACAGTCCGAAAATATAAGTTTGTTAACCAGACTTGCACCTCTAACACTCACAGAGCTGCCAAGTCTCACGCAATCGCTGTGAGATTCACGCATTTCAACCAGTTCTCACGCTCTCACGCCGCACCTCTATTTCTCACGGCGAGAAATAACAATTGTTTTACGGGAATGTTATTTTTGAAAGCTACCGGACATGAGTTTCGTGGCATCTTTCTGCACGTGCGTTAAGTTGAGTCTGCAAACGAAGCGGCAGGCGAGCGCTGATGGAAGAACCTGTGTTCACGCGAGCTGCAAGAACGTAGCAAGTAGTGTTGCCAGATTGGGCTATTTTTGGTCACACTGGACGGGTGGATTCGGCAGCTTTTAGACCGGTTGGGCTGGACATTGTCAATTCCGTCTGGCAACCGTGGTAGCAAAATATGTGCATATATTACAACATCGTATCTGGTAGCCTACTGGACTGGGTTGCACCAATTTGGCATAAGTCATTACTAAATGCAGGCATTTAGTAGTTACTAAACCCCTAGTTGTTACTAGCTAGTTAGTTGTTTACTAATTTCGGTTGCACCACGCCAATCTTTTGCCAATCTTAGCTAGTAAATACTCAGTTTTGGTAACTGTTTTTTGTTTCTCTACTGTAACATAACCAGGTACATTAATAATAATAATAATTAATAATAATTACAATTTACAATACAAATACAACAATTGGGGGTCCCTCAAAAGAAATGTGGGATCAACAACAGGGGCGGGGCTAAGGGGTGGCTACTTGGGCT
Organism: Nansenia antarctica; assembly: GCF_963989245.1. NCBI lineage: Eukaryota > Metazoa > Chordata > Actinopteri > Argentiniformes > Microstomatidae > Nansenia > Nansenia antarctica. The sequence goes on along the minus strand of NC_137689.1, from coordinate 39,804,652 downwards.
CAAGCCCCGGATGTTTTCTGAAAAGCCCCGAATGTTTTACTTAAAAAAATAAATAAAATAAAAACTCTCGTGAGTAACGTGCAGTACCGGAGTCCAACGGAGAGGCTGCAGCTGCGTGACATTAGCCTGCGTACTGCGTAGCCTGCCCTGCCCTGAAGAAGAAGTTGCAAAATTGTAAGGATGGATATCCGAACGTTTTTTTCAACAAAACAAGCGCCAAGAACTGTTGCAGCAGCAGTATCAGCAGCTGACAACAATGACATCACCAGCAGTGATGACATAGATGATGTTTCAGGTTTGTGAATCTTATTAGAAAGGTGACTGACTCACTGACACTACTTTTCCGGTTTGCTAATGCTAGCTGGCTATCATAACATAACGTTATGTTATAATGAAAATTAAACATAGCAAGGTACTGTTACGGTACATGGTAAGAAATCAAACAAAGGATAATACTTATACAAATAAAGTGAATAACAGGCTGATAGTCTTTGATATCTGCACTCTGGTTGACTGAGTAACAAGTGAAAAAGAATGATGTTACAGCTAGTAAACATGGAGTAACCACATTAAGTTGCCCTTATGGTAGTATGTATGTATACATAACATGACTCAAATCTATCCTAAGATGTAACGCTAACTAACTAAGTTTGTTTAATGTCCCAGGGGGAATTTGATTTCACAGTACTATACACAGGCCAACAATACATGTAATATATCGTCATATAACACAGGACAAGACTCTAAATACAATATAAGTGGTGAGCACAGAGTCTGCCATGATATACATAGTGTAACATAACTAGCCTCAGCCCATCAATTATGTAATTCTATACAAATATAAATGATGGTGACTGACGTGTGTGTGTGTGTGTGTGTGTGTGTGTGTGTGTGTGTGTGTGTGTTTACTGTCTATTTTGTAATACAGGTCAGCTGCTATCCAATGGCGCGTTCTGGCCTGCAGGGGGAGCTACGTGTGCTGACCTCCCTCTGTGCCCAGAACCACCACAATTAGTTTGCTTCATTAAAGGGTGTGAATGTATATGTGTTCTCCAGTGCCTTTTGTCCGCTTTAAGGTGGTGGTAAGTTGAAGGTTGAAGGAAAAATGTTCCGGCGCTACGCGCGCACATTATATTCTCCCTCTGGGCTAAGCCCCGGATCTCCTACAATCCTAAATCCGCCCCTGATCAACAAGATCACAAGATCAACCATCAAGCCCTCATTCTGACCCAGGAAAAACCCTGGTATGTACTCTATAACATGATAGCCATCTATGAGCAATGCACTGTATGTAAGATGATGACCAAGGGTCTTTCTGCTGCTGACCAAGGGGCTGAGTCCTGTTGATGGGGCCCATTTTTCTTTTAGAGTCTGTAGTTTGTATTTGTTTATCTGTATTTGTTTATTAAGATTTCATAAATATGATATATTGTCAGAATTTTTTTCTTGTTTTATAAAATGTTAATTATTTTCATTTCTTGTGCTGGTTTATTATGAACAACATGTAAAATTGCAGGAAACTAGCACAAATAATTGGGTGGGAGAGAGGGGCCGCCGCTGCCAAAACGCGCACAGTTTTGGGTCGCTCCACTGACAAAAAATCTCACTCCAAACTTTTGGTGAACTTTGGCAGCCCTGAACACTCACCAAGTACAAAGCAGGACGACAGACGATACAGTGAATGCAAAACAAACTGAGTTCGCTGATTAATTATAAATAGGCTATTTAGTGATCCTAAAACGGTTGTTTGTTATATTGAGTGGGCTCATCAACATTTTCATATTTTTTTTATTTTTTTTTGTCATTTGTCGACTTCACGATTTCCGATTTACCCCTTTCACCAGCCCCTGTCACATATGGATAATTCATAAGCAGAGCAAAAGGTTCAAGTTGCTTAAGTCATCCGGAGACCATAGGATTGTGTGCAGAGGAAGTGGAACACAGATGCGTGACATACAATTCTATGGCATTGCGATGATATAGTCAGTGGTGGCCGCATGTACAGACCTCCTTGCTCAGGCCTGTCGTTTCATCCCTTTGTGGCCAGCGGCATGCTTGAGACTCACTCCCTCGATTTTTTTGCCTCCTGTATCCCCCTTTCACCCCCATTCAACCGTCAAGGCTCCTGTCACGCCTCTAGCTGCCACCATCCCATGTCACACAATGAATACCAGCCTTCTCTCTCCCATTTCCTCCAGACCTTTATCTGGTAGGCACAAAGGTGCTCTTGTGTGCCTTTTGTTACCTTTCTCTGAGTGGCTGGCGAATGGCTCTCATCTTTGATTGTTCCTGGCCATCTTCCTCATCAGATAGCTTTTCAGTGCAGTAAAAGGGCGAAGCGGATCGAGGGGGAGGGAAAGTGGCTTAATCTCATATGGACAAAGCTAGAGCTGAGTCTTCTGCTCTGTCTTTATCAAAGTATGTTATGTTGATATGAGAAAGCAAGCAGGGGTAAATATCAACCCAGAATATAGCATGGAATTAGACACAGAGGAAACAACACCTTAGTATTTTATTTTATTTTATGAAATGGTCACACTTTGAAGGAAATATATAAAGACTCAGTGAATCCTTCATAAATGTATAACGGCCAGTGTTGCCACAGTTAGTATTATCAAAAAGTATTCTGATTACTGATTACTGATTACTCCTTTAAAAAGTAATCTAGTTACTTTACTGATTACTTGATTTTAAAAGTAACTAAGTTAGATTACTAGTTACTTTTTTAGTTACTATTGGCAGCTGCCTAGGCACCCCCCCCCCCCGCAACATAAAAATGAAAACTGGTTTTGCCAAAACTCACTTTATTTTAACAGTAACTTAAATTACATAATTAAACTTTAAACAATAACTTAAAACAACAAAATAAAGAGTCTTTCTTTGCCTCACCCAACATAAATACTTGTTTTTAAACAATATAATAAATATCATCTTTATTTAACAGTAACTAGCAAGGAGTGGTTTCACAAAACCTAAAACCTACCCTGACCATTCAGATATGATCCTAATATAATCCTAATCCTAAACTGGGTGAGTCTGAGTTTATCAATGATCAACATTTATGTTCTTGTCATCCTTTGCTGACACAAACTCAAAATAATCCTTATATTTCCAGCTATTTAACGCATATCTCTGTTCTCGCTCCATTGTGTAGGCTACGCTTCTGTTTACACTGTGCAATCAGCGTGGTGATACACGTGAGCGATTCTGCTGCAATCTCGGGATAATCGAGAGCCGTTTTTTGCGGGCATGGCCTTCCATAGTAACCTCGTGTTGAAAACGTGAGCACTGACGTCACTCCCCAAGACGCGAGAAATGTTTGTTTACTATCGAACATTACAAAGAAATACTGCATTTAGCCTAAGTTATGAGGTAGTAACGCAATAGTAACGCACAGCCACTCGAATAAGTAACTTTAACCCGATTACTGATTTGGAAATAGTATCGCGTTAGAATACTCGTTACTGGGAAAAGTATTCAGATTAAAGTAACGCGTTACTTAGTAACGCGTTACCGGCATCACTGATAACGGCATCACACATAATTTGTAATCACGCATACTACCTGATGTATAGCATACGAGTTGTGTCGCATTTGTGACAGGGTCTGGTGAAAAAGTCCTCAAGTAGGGCAAGGTCATTTTGCATTTTTTCCAGATTATGAAAGGGAAGATTATAAGCTTTCAAATGATGTGTCATACATTGAAATCAGAAAAAAGTTTAAGAAGGTGATGCGTGAATGTAGATACCCCCCAAATCAACAAACAGATGAATTCAGCTTCAACGTTTTCACACTTTCCACAGCAGGTAACCACTCCCTGAGGACAACCACTTCCCCATTACACTACCTGTTATCTGTCAGTGCGGTTGTCAACTAACCCTCAGGAAACAAACTTGTAGGGCTGACATGTTTAAATAGCTAAATAATAATAATAATAATAATAATAACAATAATAATATTAATAATATTAATAATAATAATAATTCAAGATTCATGATTTTTTATTGCCATGTGTGCCAAAAGTTTATTAGATCTCATTATACAAGTACAAGAGAGTAACATTCTTATGGCTTCAGTTCCAGTCGACATTGCAGCAGCGAGAGAAAACTAAATGGCAATGGAAAAAATGGAAGAAGGAAACAATTATTATTATTAATAATAATAATAATAATAATAATAACTTTTATTTGTGTAGCACTTTTCCTGCAAGCGTTTCAGCTCAAAGTGCTTAATGCAGTTATATACCCCACCTATCCCTCCCCCAACATACACCTGCTTGGCTAGCCTTGTAAACACATACGCACACACACACACACACACAATAACTTGTGTACGTTCGTACACAACAAACAAAACCATGCAAAGTCAGCTCTCTAACAAAGCTAGCTATCTAGTTAACAAGCTAACACCTGTTTGGCTAGCCTAGTAAACACACACACACAGCTTAGTAAACAGTACATGTAACTCACTACACAAGTTTACAAACTAACACATTTGGCTATCACATGTAACTCACTACACTGACCCAAGAATAAAGCAGCTTGTGTCAGTGTGTCGGCATCAAGTACATAACAACTTGTTTGGCTAGCCTAGTAAACAGACACATAGTTTAGGAAATAACGCATGTAACTCACTTTTACCCCAAAACAAAGGTGTGTTCGACAGACCACAGTCCCGTGAATAGTATGTTGATCGACGAAACTTTCTTTGTGGATACAGTCATTGATGGCTGGGTCCATCTTGTAAACAAACAGACACACATGCACACACATGACTATTTGTGGGGGTGTGGGGGTGGCCAACAGCTAGAGTCACAAACGGAATACGAACCCCACACCACGGGAAAACGCAAATTATAGGTATTTATTTAGTGATCCTAAAACTGTTGTATTGAGTGGGCTCTTCAACACTTACATTTTCGGATGCAAAAAAAAATCACAACAAGACTTGTTTTTCTCGTTTGCAAGGTTTCACAAATGCCGACTTGTGGACCAATTGACCAGACCGTGTCACATTTGGCCAAGCAGCATATCTAAGGACACTGTGATATACAGATACTTTATAAGGCTTTGTTACGGGTACTTTCACTCCAAAATCATAATTACTTTTTCACATAATGATACCATCTGTGAAGCGCCTGTCATTCCATTTGCCACAGCAGCCAAGACGCAGCATAGCTTCAGCTAGCAGTTTAACATGGATTCTTAAGCTAGCCCAACTGCATTGTATTGTCTGAATAAGCCTACTTAAACTCTCCGTAATGAAGAATATCCTTACCACTTACACCATGCTTTTTGGTGTAAACTATGTTTTCATTGTGATAAAGAAACATTTATGTTTCTGTATTAGGTTTCTGTTTTTCCAAACTGTTTTCACTACAACTACACAGCTTACAGGACCTTGAAAATAATATATAGATAGGCTTGGCTGTATTACAAACGTATTTGAAATGTGAAAAACTAATGTCAAAATTAACAAAACTAATGTCACATTTATGAAAAAGGTATACACAGTTTCCATCACTATAATATACAATATGCAATATATGAATACATGTATGCAGTGTATTAATATATGAATACATACGTATATATATATTTGTTTTATTATTTTGTTTTTATTTTATTATTAATAATAATATATTAATACACATGTGCTAGCCAAAGCTATATGCCACTTCTCTGCTGCTGTGGCAAATAAAATGACAGGCACTTCACAGATGGTATCACTTTTGGTGAAAGACCAAATCTAAGGTATGTGAAAGAGTAATACATTATTTTTAAATATAGGGCCCTATTTATAATGTTACTTATTTGATATTATGATAATAAGGATGATTACATTTTACAGTTGTGGCATTTAGCAGATATCTTTATCCAAAGCGACTTAAAGTAAGTTAATCATCTATCCATCAGTCATCACAAGAAAAAATGATCTATGCTAATAGAATAATAATATTCTGTAATTAATCAGATTAATCATGATTAATCACAAGTTGAAAATACTAGTATTTACTTGTATTTTGGAGTGGAGATAAAACAAAAATATGTGGTGTAGGAATCAAGAAATGCATGGCAAACTGGTTAGAGGAATCAGAGGCATTTTTGCAGACTTAGAAATGCATACTAACTTAGCAGACAACCACATAAAGTTGCTGCAAAGTAATCTGCTAAAAAGACGATGTAAACAGCTTGCCTGTAAATTGTCTGCAAAGTAACATCTCACCCAAATTAATGCTATAGCACTATTTAAGAAACTGAATGCCGTAGGGTCTCTGAAGAGACAGTCACTTTTCACACTCTTAGTTGAATAAGATTACGTGAAACAACGGTTTGATTACAGTAACTTTCCAGTTACATAATTCGCTAATATGTTTGTATGTTAAGAATATATATATATATATATATGTGGCAACCTACTGTATTTGGAGTTACCAGGCGCAAAACAGAAATACGTCAAATAAGTCTTCAAACTATTTCTGACCTAAAAGTCAGATTTTCGTTTTTTTTGCTAACATTCAACTTGAAGCTTTGAAGTACCCACTCGTTATTTTTCCGAACAGTTTTACGTTAATTAAATAAGTATAATCTATCAACAAAATGAGCTTGTTTGTCATGCTTTTTCCGATGCGCTTGAGGGGGTGGGCTGAAATCACATGTATGCTTTCACTTGGGTGTGATTGGCTGTTGAGCTCGCTCAAAGGGGAGGGACACAAAGGGCGCATGTTTCAATGTTTTCATTGACAATGTATTTCGAGTTTGTACATCGATGAACACTGCTTAGCTCAATGAATTGTTCAGTAATGACTGAAGGCACAAAGAAAGTCCACAAGAAATGAAACTTTACTAGGACAACATACGGATTTCATACATACATACCACAACACTTTCTGCTTTTGGGTAAGTAGCCTACACTCCTTTGTTTGTTTGTGTTGGGTTAGCCACGTTAGCTAGCTAACATTAGCTAGTATGTTCTGTGTCGTCGTATTGCCTAAGACTTTCTAAAACAATCGCATAGTAGCACATGCTGTTCTTATAAGTTGTGTTGTTGCTACTGTGTACAGTTAGTTAACTGTTTTTCTTTTGTTACTTGGGTTGGGCTAGCTGTGTTAGCTAGCTAGCATTAGCTAGTAAGTTATGTGTGGTATTGCGTAAGACTTTATAAAACAATCGCATAGCACATTATGCTGTTCTTATAAGTTGTGTTGTTGATACCGTGTACAGCTAGCTAACTGTGTTTGATTTTTAAATTATTTTTTACTGTTCAGAACAACTTCATGCTGTGGTACTGTGCCTGGCATGATTGCCTGAGTTACCAGCACTTCAGGTAATTCGTTATCATGTATTACCTCTTTCATTTTATGAACAGGATATGGCGGTAATATTATTTCATTTACTGTGGGCAATAATTCGATGTATTGTCTTCCGTCTTTTCCAGCTTTGATGCTAAGGAACCTGGCGTGGTTATGGCTGAAAATCACTGATGTCAAGCCCCCCGGAGGTGATCTTCATGCGCAAGGCCCACTCGGACTTGACATGGCCAGACAGAAGTATCTTTTTGATCAGAGAATTCTGTTCAGGTGAGGCAAAAGACACCACGTGCCCACCAGACTCCACAGCACCTCAGAAAACTGTATTACTTATCATTACTTACTTTACTTATTTACTTATTATTGTGATTATGTACCTTGCTGCAATGCTAATGTTGAAAAACCAAAGCCAAAGATTTTTATTCTTGTGTACTGTAAAATAAATTCTGATTCTGATTGAAGACTTTTTTGTATCATTAAAAGAATAACAGTTACAACAACCATAAAGCCTCCACAATGATAAGCTGGCTAATTAGCTTAGGTAATACCTTGCTAGGTAATCATGTTAGCTATAGCTATCTGACCGAGTGACTAACACTGACAGATATTGATAGTTGACAGCTGTCAATCTAGAGGGGGTGGGGTTAACCAGCCATTGTTACCGTCCATTACCTGGCTGTGTGAAGGTGAGAAAGAACAAAATCTTTGAAGGGCATTTTCTCTGCTAAAGGGGGGTACACACATAAGGAGTTTTTGGCCGGTTTTGGCACGATTTTCGGATGTCTGAAAACGACAGAAAACGCCCGGTTATCAGATGGATCTTAAGCGGGGTACACACATACGGATTTTCTGCTATTTCGAGTAGGGTCCATCTGCGCGCATCAAATCCATCACCCGGAAATGTGTTATGCAAATATGCAGGCGCGGTATGATGACGTATGGTACATCACATTTCCGGGTGATGGATTTGATGCGCGCAGAAGGATACACTAGGAGTAAACCATGAATCGCCTTACTACGGCCTTACTACGGTGAAAACTACGGAAAAAAATAATATGTAGAGTACAGTCCTATCAATTGTTCGAAAAGGAGTAGGAAGAAGCCTGTCCTACCCCTGTTTATACTTAACAATTATGCTTACATTATATAATCCAATTAATTAATACATATATTTCAGTATCATCCGTTCTAATACTTTTTCATTAAAAATAATTTAAACCTTTTTTTAAATAGAGCAATAGAGCAATATTTCTGCTTTCCTTCATATTTTCTTCATATTTTTGACATTAGGAACAAGTTATTAGTGTGATCACGATATCCGACCTCATGTACAATCCTCATAGCTTTTTTCTGTAGTGTAATCAATGGGTTTAAAGTGCTTTTATATTCATTTCCCCATATCTCCACACAGTAACTCAAATAGGGTAAGACAAGACAACAATATAGAGTATACAACATCCTCTGTTCCAGAATATGTTTTGCCCTGCACAATACTGCAATACTCCTTGATACTTTGGATCTAACATATCTTATATGAGATTTCCAACAGAATTTACTGGGCTTAAAGTGCAGACTCTCAGCTTTAGGTTAAGGGTATTCACATCCAAATTGAACGAAGGGTTTATGAATTATAGCTCTTATGTATAATAACCAAAAGTAATTAGACAATTGACTCAAAAGCTGTTTCATGGGCCAGTGTGGGCTATTTATTCCTTCATTATTTCTTTATCAATTAAGCAGATAAAAGGTCTGAGTTGATTCCAAGTGTGGCATTTGCATTTGGAGGCTGTTGCTGTATACGCACAACATGCAGTCAACAGAGCTCTCAATGCAACTGAACCAGGCCATCCTTAGGCTGTAAAAACAAAACAAAAATCCATCAGAGAGATAGTAGGAACATTAATACTGGCCAAATTAACTGTTTGGTACATTCTGAGAAAAAAAGAATGCACTGGTGAGTGTGATGACATGGACATGCATGGCTTCCAATGGCACTGGGTCACTAGTGTTTATTGATGATGTCAAGACAGAAGCAGACAGATGAATTCTGAAGTGTTTAGGGATATTCTGTCTGCTCAGATTCAGACAAATTCAGCAAAGTTGATTGGATGGTGCTTCACAATACAGATGGACAATGACCCAAAATATAGTGTGTAAGCAACCCGGGACTTTTTTAAGGCAAAGAAGTGGAATATTCTGCAATGGCCAGAGTCAATCACCTGATCTCAACCCAATCAAGCATGCATTTCACTTGCTGAAGACAAAACTAAAGGCAGAAAGACCCACGAACAAACAACTGAAGACTGCTGCAGTAAAGGCCTGACAAAGCATCACAAAGGAGGAAACCCAGCATTTGGTGATGTCCATGTGTTCCAGACTTCAGGCAGTCATTGCCTGCAAAGGATTCTCGACTAAGTATTAAAAATGAACATTTTACTTACTGTATGATTGTTAATTTGTCCAATTACTTTTGAGCTCCTGAAAATAGGAGACTGTGTATAAAAATAGTTGCAATTCCTAAATGTTTCATACAATATTTTTGTTCAACCCCTTGAATTAAAGCTGAAAGTATGCACTTCAATTACATCTTGATTGTTTCATTTCAAATCCTTTGTGGTGGCATACAGAGACAAAATTATGGAAATTGTGTCACTGTCCAAATACTTCCAGACCTAACTGTATATAAATAAAAGAATGTCAATGACCCCAGGTGTGGGACTTTATTAGGTCAAACACAATGTATAGGTGTGTTGCAACACAAATGCCCAAAAAGGTGTACAAGGGATCAAATCAATTGTATATACAAGTTTTATTTGTATAGCGCATTTCTTACAAGATGCGACTCAATGCGCTTCACGTAATGACAGATGTTCAGTGTCCAGTGTAGTGTTCAGTGTTGTGTCCAGTGTCCAGTGTAGTGTTCAGTGTTGTGTCCAGTGTCCAGTGTAGTGTAGTGTTCAGTGTTGTGTCCAGTGTAGTGTAGTGTTCAGTGTTGTATCCAGTGTCCAGTGTAGTGTAGTGTTCAGTGTTGTGTCCAGTGTAGTGTCCAGTGTAGTGTAGTGTTCAGTGTTGTGTCCAGTGTCCAGTGTAGTGTAGTGTTCAGTGTTGTGTCCAGTGTCCAGTGTAGTGTAGTGTTCAGTGTTGTGTCCAGTGTAGTGTAGTGTTCAGTGTTGTGTCCAGTGTCCAGTGTAGTGTAGTGTTCAGTGTTGTGTCCAGTGTTCAGTGTAGTGTTCAGTGTTGTGTCCAGTGTTGTGTGTAGTGTTGTGTGTAGTGTAGTGTAGTGTTCAGTGTTGTGTCCAGTGTAGTGTAGTGTTCAGTGTTGTGTCCAGTGTCCAGTGTAGTGTTCAGTCCAGTGTCCAGTGTAGTGTAGTGTTCAGTGTAGTGTAGTGTTCAGTGTTGTGTCCAGTGTCCAGTGTAGTGTAGTGTTCAGTGTTGTGTCCAGTGTTCAGTGTAGTGTTCAGTGTTGTGTCCAGTGTTGTGTGTAGTGTTGTGTGTAGTGTAGTGTAGTGTTCAGTGTTGTGTCCAGTGTAGTGTAGTGTAGTGTTCAGTGTTGTGTCCAGTGTAGTGTAGTGTCCAGTGTCCAGTGTAGTGTTCAGTGTTGTGTCCAGTGTCCAGTGTAGTGTTCAGTGTTGTGTCCAGTGTCCAGTGTAGTGTTCAGTGTTGTGTCCAGTGTAGTGTTCAGTGTTGTGTCCAGTGTCCAGTGTAGTGTAGTGTTCAGTGTTGTGTCCAACCCCCAGTGGTCAGACACGGACAGCTCCGTTGGTGGCCAGTCGTCCCTCTGCTCGGGACCACAGCTCGGCGCCTGCAAAAAGTCAGCTCTCAAAAACAAGAAAACAAGCAATAAAAATAGGGGGATAAGTAATCGGTAGACATCTGAGAATGTAGCTATTGTGAACTTTTAAATTACATTAAGTGGTTGAAGACAACGCAGCGTTTTTTAGCCCTGCCAGCTGTACATCTTATATGCATAACTGCATTTTGTTGTTGGTACTTGTACTCAGCAATGACAATACAGTTGAATCTAATCTAATATCTCTCTAATATCTCTGATAACGCTAAACCACATAGGATTACCCAATTAGCCAAGCCAGATGAACAAAACTACGTGCGAAACAGCCGCGTAACACATGCAACAACCTAAATAATAAATACACATCTGAAAACTATAACATGTTCATTAATAATATTTCGAAATTCTCACCTGAGCTGCATTTGCCATTGTATTTGTAATTCTTCTTCTTCTTCTTCTTATCAATTGCGTGTTCAAATTATTGTTCGTTAAATGTCCTATACAATGTCGCCGTGTTTTTAAAATCCATTTAAGATCCTTCAAAATCTCGCGGTTTCTCGCGGTTTCTTTTACCGACGCGCTTACGATGACGTGGTCCAAAACCCGGAAATCACATTTCCGGGTGATGGATTTGATGCGCGCAGATGGATACTATAGGCTATTTCAGCGATTTTCGGATGTCTGAAAACAACAGAAAACGCCCGGTTATCAGATGGATCTTAACATTTTCCTATAACAGAATCCTGGGGTGTGAGGTGTGTTAAGAGTCAATCTCTCCCGCAAACCTGCTCGGAAAATGGGCGTGGCCGACAATCGTAAATGTGAAATGTGTTCAATACTTCCGACCAGAAATCATAGGGTTGCCAGATTGTTTGGTGGAATTAGCGGTTTTAGACTGTGGTTAGGGTGGAAAATATCATTCCCATCTGGCAACCCTGCTCGCCAATCAGGAAGCGAGCTGACTAGTCAGGGTACTACGTTAGATAATAATAACTTTATTTGTATAGCGCTTTTCCTGCAAACGTTGCGGCTCAAAGTGCTTTAATCATTATATAATCTTAATTTAATTATTTTGTAATTTAAAGGCAATATTAAAAGGATGGGTTCACGCGAGATTTCTGGCTTGGGGAACGAGACTCTAGAGTCCGGAATCTGTCGTTCCCCACGCCCATTTTCCGAGCAGGTTGAGAGTTGAGAGTTGATTGCACAATTGAAGAGAATTGACTCTTAACACACCTCACACCCCAGGATTTTGTTATAGGAACATGTTAAGATCCATCTGATAACCGGGCGTTTTCTGTTGTTTTCAGACATCCGAAAATCGCTGAAATCGCAGAAAATCCGTATGTGTGTACCCGGCTCAAGGCTGTTCAATCCAAGATTGTGTTTCTTCATGTGTGGGGTCTGTCTCAGATAAGATTTCGGTTAAGATTTTGAAAATCCTTATGTGTGTACCCCGCTTTAGTGATTTCAGGTGTAGCAACTTTAAAATACTCATGTCGTCTTCAATTTGTTTCCGATTTCAATGTATGATGCATCATTTGAAAGCTTACAATCTGTACTTTAAGCACATGTAACAAAACAGAAACGTGATTTTGCCTACAGGTAGCTCTTTTCACTGTCAGTTGTCACATATTGTATCATCATTTTATTTACAGTAGAGAAACTGTAAAGGGGGTAGAGGGGATGAAGAGGTCTTAGGAGGGACAGTTAAGGTGTAGCCTGAAGAGATGGGTCTTTAGTCTGTGGCGGAAGATACTGTAGGTAGTGTTTCTGCTAGGGATGCACCGAACATTCGGCCACCGAATGTATTCGGCCGAATATCGCAAAATAAAGCACATTCGGTATTCGGCCGAATGTGTGAAAACACCGAATGTTTACCACCGAATAGTGGGCGTGTTTTGATGACGCAATACAATTAAATATAACTCTCAACAGGCGCGCGGCGCGAGGCGACGCGCTTTCAAAACTGTCTGCGTTCGTAAATTCACTCAGGAAATCCGATCAGCACTCGTGGAATGCCTCTCGTCCAATCAAATGACTCGGTTTCTCTATGACGTCGGGCCCAGTGTGCGCTCCAGCGCTCTCAGAGCGACTTTACGAACGCAACCTTACACTCATCTAGCTAGTTAGCGTAGCAGTCGTAGCTCAATTTAAAATGGGAGTCTGAAGCAGAGTTGTTGCCTTGTTGAAAACATATTCAGACTCCCCAGCTGTTCTACACGAGTTTATGACATGCAGCTGTATCATGCGGTGGTTTCTATGCAAACCAGAGACTATAAAAACAAAAGATATTCATTCTGAAATAACATGAACTATTATCCTTACACTCAGGTGGACTCAATTCAACTTGTTGAAGACATTTAGCATTTGACCTAATTTTAAGAGTGACAAAGGGTCTGCATACTTATGTACATGAGGTATTTCTGTATTTACATTTTAATACATTTGCAAACATTAAAAAACGTTTTTACTTAGGTTATGGGGTACTGTGTGTGGATTGATGGCAAATCTATTCAAAAATGTGAAAAAAGTGAAGGGGTCTAAATACTTTCTGAAGCCTATGTAGAGACAAATCATGAATATCATTAACTTGAACCCTGGAAAGCAGTAGAGATTAAATCCCACGATAATTAGTTATAATAAGTTATATATAAAAGTAATTTTTTTTCAATCTCAATTTCTTTCTTTGAGAAGCATGAATAAAAAGCAAAATGTATTTAGTTTATGCAATGATAAAATTAAAAACTGCCGATACACATTCGGTATTCGGTATTCGGTATTCGGCCAAGTGTTTCCTTAAATTCGGCTTCGGCCTCGGCCAAGAATTTTCATTTCGGTGCATCCCTAGTTTCTGCAGTTCTGACTGTAGTGGGAAGCTTCTTCTACTACTCATTCCAGACAGTGAACAGCCATGACCAAGTAGTGAGGCTGCTGCATCACCAGAGGCGGAAGCGCCTCGGCCAGTAGAGGTGGAAGAGCGGAGTGATCGGGCAGGTGTTTGGGGGCTGACCATTGCTTGCAAGTAATGAAGGGCTGTTTCCTTTGCCGTTCGGAAGGCGATCAGAAAGGGTCTTGAATCTGTTGCAAGCTGCCCCGGGAGCTAGTAAAGGGTGCGAAACAGGGGGGTCACATGAGAGAATTTGAGGAGATTGAACACCAGATGGGTGACAATTCTGGATGAGCTACAGAGGTCTGATGGAGCCGGAGGGGAGCTTGGCCAGGAGTGCATTGCAGTAGTCAAGGTGGGAGATGACAAGTTGCGCTGCTTCTCTGGTGAGGAATGGACGTATTCTTCTGATGTTGTAGAGGAATAATCTACAGGATTGTGCTGTCGCTGTGATGTTCACAGCGCAGGAAAAGTGGTTGTCAAGGATCACCCCAAGACTCTTGGCTGTCTGGAAGGAGGTCACTGTAGAGTTCTCTACTGTGATGGAGAAGTCTTGGAGAGGGCAGGCTTTCCCAGGGAGGAGGAGCAGCTCAGTCTTGTTAAGATTGAGCTTGAGGTGGTGGGCTGACATCCAAGCAAAAATGTATGCAAGACACGCAGAGACACGTGTTGTTATCAGTGAGTCAGAGGGGAGGGGAAGAGAGAAATAATTGAGTGTTGTAGCAGTGGCAGGAGAAACCATGTGAGGAAATTACAGAGCCAAGAGATTTGGTATAGGGGGAAAACAGTAAGGGCCCTAGGACAGAGCCCTGGAGGACCCCTGTGGTGAGGGCTCGTGGAGAGGTCAGCGATCGTGCAGTGGAGGGCCTCCATGACAGCAAGGAGAGCAGTCTCAGTGCCCAGCCTGAAAGCTGGATTGGTGAGGGTCAAGGACGTTGTTCTGAAGGAGATAGTGACACAGTTGTTTAGATAAAGTGCGTTCAAGGGTTTTAGATAAGAAGGAGAGAAGGGACACGGGTCTGTAGTTATGGACAGCAGGAGGGTCAAGAGTTGTGAAGAGACGTGGCTCTGCCAAGGTTGGATTATTCATCATTGTTGTCAATTGTTGTGGTACCTGTTGTAGTAGTAGTAACAATAGTAGTAGCAGCATCATTGTCTATAATAATAACAGCAACAACAGCAGTTGTATCCATTTCAGTGACAGTGCGTCTAGTGTGGCAATGGCACTTCTGCACTCTTCATCTTGTATAAAAGCCATTCCCCTTAGTTTTTTTTGCAAAAGGAAGCCGACAACAATCTTCTCCCTCCCAAGTGAGTGGCAGCGGTGAACAGGAATCAGTTATATATATATATATATATATATATATATATATATATATATATATATATATATATATATATTGTAATTGTTTGTCCCAGGCAATGTGTCTCCCCCCATCCATCTCCTTTTTTCTTTTTGGGCAGGTTTCAGCAGCACAAGGTCATTGCTCTTAGGCGTCTCCAAACCTGCTTTATTGTTGCAGTGGGTCACCGGGGCTGACACATATCACAGCTATTATTCTGCTGGAACAAATGGCTATTCGCCGCTTTGATCTATGGGCCTCCTTTTGAGCCGCTTCCATAATATCCTTTTTTCTGTTTCCTTCTTTGTGTGATGATCCATCTTTTTTCTCCCTCGCCAAATGGGGTATGATTTGATAGCACGACTCATAATTGCTGGGTGTGATAAAGAGTGGGGTCAGGCGCCTACATAAACGTGATGGTACATGGGTCTTTTGTGTCGTCTGTTTTTGTTTGTGATTAGCCGGGAATGTATGTTTGTGTGTACTTGTGTATCATTATAAATGGTCAATAATGAGAAAAACATTAGTCCTAGAGTTAACATGAGCAAATCTTCAAATCTCCCAACCATTGGGAAAAACATTCAAATCATTAAATGTATATTTTACCTCTGGCAAGGATTTTTGTTGCATTTGAATAGCCACCAAAGGGGACATTGGCTGGTTACTGATTAAGTACTTTGATGTTGAGTTTGGACTCATTCTTGGCCATTAATCCAACAGTAGGGATAATTTGGGCAACCCCCTCTCCCCATTTTACATATGAATTAAGGGTTTATCATTTGTGGGGTGAGGGGGCACAGCGTGGCACTGGCCGATGGACCAAGTATTGTGAATTCTCAGACACCTTCTGCCAAGGTTGGAGCCCTCTTCTGAAGCGGCCAGGCCAGTTTGTTTGGCTCCCCACGGCTAGCTTTGAACTCATTACTAAAAGCTCCAAAACATACCTACACCCATGAATAATGTATCACGGTAGGGAGGAGGGAGGGGGTGCTCCCGTGCCATATTGTGTGTGTGTGTGTGTGTGTTTGTGTGTGTTTGTGTGTATGGTTTAATTACCAAGAACTAGTCACCATAAGGCCACAGTAACTGTGGGCTCAGTGGGTTGAGCTGCTAGAAATGCAGAAATGTCTAATATTTTTGCACATTTAGGCCGGTATCCACATCACCGCTTTCAGAAGTGTTTTTGATTTGCACTGTGGTGTGTCCAAGATGAATGGAGTGAACACTTGATTTAGACAATGACGGTCACAAGGAGTGATCTTTCATTTCTCATTGCGAACTGGCTGAGATTTCATTCAGTGCATGCAAGCTGACTGCCTAATTCTAGATCAAGTATTAAGTACCTTGATCATGGATATGCCACTGTGAAAATCAAACATATGCTAATGATAGAGATGGAGAAAATGTCTCCCATCAAAATATGATACATCTAATAATAATATATCTTGGCCTAATATATGTACAACACACTGTGTGTAGGTGTGTGCATGTCCGCTTACTCTCACAATACGCATATACTTGCTTGTAATACATACAATGTTGACTGGTGGAGGCTATGAATACTTAATATCAAACTGCCCATTCCATTACACCGTATAGGCATTGATGTTTTTGTAAGACACACAAAACTACCATAATGGCACTCTGAAGCGAGTAGAATTTCCTAGTCACACCTGAATTCCCTGCTGCCCATCCACATGCATAATAAATATAGGAAATGTGAGCAGATAGGCCTCTGGGTTTGCTGTGCCATTTGTTTACCCTTACAAGCGATACACCCCTGTGCCATTGATGTTTGGATAGCAGTAAATGAAAAAGCATGGTCGTGCTTGCATGTCAATCAAGGGTTCACTGGCACCCAACCACTGCTGTCTGTTGATGATTGTCCAACAAGGTCTAATGTCCGTTAACACTAGAACAGCCATGGGTGGGGTCATTTCACCATGTGAGAAAAATAAATGTATATATATATATATATATATATATATATATATATATATATATATATATATATATATATATATTAGCCTGCATGTGCTACATGTGCTGAATTAGATTCAGTGAATAAGATTGATATTTGTAACATAATGTGTTTATATATAGGCTATACAGTGGGTGCAAAACTTTGGGCACCCCTAGTCAAAATGCAAAGAAACAAAACCTAGCCTTTAAATGGTACAAAGTTAAACATGACACAGTTCATCCCATTATAAGTGTGATAAAACAAAGAGGATGTGTTTTGCTACTTCATAAAGTGAGACATGTACAACAACACAAGGGAAAGACATGAGCGCCCTTAGTAACTGTAGCCACTTTGTGAAACAGTGTGTGGAGACATGTTGGAGATTGTGTGAAGATCTTTCTAGGTTGAAAGTAACTTCCCCTTGTGTGGTTAATCGTTTGTACTTTTGCATAATGCAGTTTCTACTATTGAATAATGCATTTACTTTATGATACCCTGCACTACTGTGTTTGGCAGGGGAAGAACTACTGCATGAGACAAATAATTCTTCTCAGACCATCCTGGTAGCTTGTTGAACGGTAGGGCAGGAAATATTATCTTACGATGATCTTTAGAGATGATCTTTAAAGATACATCTGTAGCTGCTAGATGCAGATTTGAAGCCTGTCCCATAAACAATGTAGACTTTTTGAGACAATCATTGTTTACTTTCAAAGGTGACTGAAAATAACTTAAGCAAGAGAAATAATGTTTAATCTTGACTTGGAAACTATCTGATCTGCTTTGGAATACATCACAATTTCCCCTATTTTAAGTGCTGAAAGTTGGTCACTGAAACGTCTGCATAATTGACCAATGATTCAATACTTTCATGCATCATTGTCACCATAGCACCTGAACTATTCTGTAGGTCTCCCAGGACCCCAACCCCCATGTTCCCCCCACTGCAGCATGACTCCTGTGACCTCCCTTACATACCATGGAAGAGCATTACACAATCCGTTATTTCTGGCAGGTCTATGACAAGTGTTTTCATCTTCATGGCCCCTTATTGATGAGTTAATGTCCTCTTTTAGCTTTTCATTTGAGCTCATTCACTGGCAAGGTGAAGCTTCCCCAGGCTATAATGGGCTAGCATAGAAGCAGAGTAAATCCTTCTACACACCGATAGATAAATCAGAGAGAGGAGGTGAAGGATGTATGGAGAGGAGATTACTCTAGGCTGGTCAGAATAAAGGGGCGGTCTCCCTGACTAGATTAGACCAGGATCCCACTATTGGACTAAAAACAACAACTTTAGTTGAGATTCTCAATTGAAAGTACCAGGACTAGGCTTACACTGTGTCTGAGAAACTGCCTCTTTAGTTTTAGTGGTACAGTCCATGTCTGAAGGGCAGTATTTACCAAGCCTAGAGCAGGGGACCAAGCGAGTTGCAGCACCACTTTTGTTTCAATTCAACACTAACACACCTGATTCAGATCAAATTGGTTTGGTACAACCATAGCCAACTTTCCACGGCAGGGCTTATGCAGTGTGTGAAGGCCAATTACTTTTCCACAGCCATTCTGTGCAGGTCCTATTTGGTGCTTAAAACTAGGGTGGTCTCCTCTCCCACCCTTGTGGGAGGGAGGCCAAACAGTAGGCTACTATGGACTTGGTTTAGAGCAAATGTGGGATATTACATTCCATACACTGTATACATATGTAATATATTCTTGTCATCCAAGTGCTTAACAGGCTCGTGAACTTGGTTTGTGGTCTGTGGCAAGCATAATCCAAGTTAACATGCGAATGGATTTGATTAGCGCTTTTTACAAATAAAATTGTCATGAAGTGCTTGACTTACCAGAACCTGTTGTGAAACCAGAACATTTGATGTGTTGCTAGTGTCTCCATAGTTCACCATCTTTTGAGCTGTAGAATGTAAACAAAGTGGAGATCAAACCAGGCGGGACTAGAAAGCCCAACTATGGAAATTCAGACGGGTGTGATCACTAGGCTTGAAGCACCGGGCTTTGAGCAGTAGCTGCCTGCTTGTAAGCCTTGGCACACACTATCACCACCATCAAGAAGTAGCTTTCAAGATGTTGTAGCCATCAAGATGTTGACCCTTTTGGTTACCCTGGATGATAATTGCGAAGCACTGTTTTAGTTGTTGCATCATTGGTTGTATTATTTGTTGCCAGTAATAACATAGATTAAAGAGTTATGTCAGCAGGTGGCAGGTATTTGACAAGGTGTCTGTAGAATATAAACTAGTTAGGGGCCACAAAAACAACATTTTGATCAGAGGTGCGTTTCCTGATAACAATACTCTCATGTCACCCCTCTCCTTCGCACCCTGCACTGGCTCCCGATAGAAGCTCGCATCAGATTCAAGACCCTGGTGCTTGCTTACCAGGCAGCTAAAGGGACAGTCCCTGCCTACCTGAAGGAAATGGCCACCCCCCAAACTCCAGCCCGTTCACTCCGCTCCTCCACCTCGGCTGGCCGACTGTCCCCACCACCTCAACACCAACACGGCAGTCATGCAGCCCGATCAAGTCTCTTCACGACACTGGCTCCCCGCTGGTGGAATGAGCTTCCCACGGCTGTCAGAACTGCAGAGTCACTACTCATCTTCCGTCGTAGACTGAAGACCCATCTCTTCAGGTTACACCATAACCACTCCTCCTGAGACATCTACTACCCCCCAGCACAGCGTCTCCTGAAGACACCCGCTTTTCCCCTCTACTGTGTCCCTAAAAACTTCTATCGCCCCCCTTGTACTGTTTCTCTGTTTCTCAAGTGTCTAAATATAATAATAATAAAAATAAAAAAAAACTAGGTTTAGAAGAAGGTGATAGAAGAACGTTTTTCCTTCTATCAATGGCCCCGGGCCTGAGCTGGATTACTCTTCCTGCTACGACTGATGGATTGATGATTCACTTGCTTAGTATTCAAATCAGGGGCGGCGCTAGGGGGTGGCTACTGGGGCTCAAGCCCCGGATGTTTTCTGAAAAGCCCCGAATGTTTTACTTAAAAAAAAATAAAAATAATAATATTTGAGTAACGTGCAGTACCGGAGTCCAACAGAGAGGCAGCAGCTGCGCGACATTAGCCTGCGTACTGCGTAGCCTGCCCTGCCCTGAAGAAGAAGTGATCTCAATCAGTGCCTGACTTGCAAAATTGTAAGGATGGATATCCCAAAGTTGTTTTCAACAAAACAAGCGCCAAGAACTGTTGCAGCAGCAGTATCAGCAGCAAGAATGACATCACCAGCAGTGATGACATAGATGATGTTTCAGGTTTGTGAATCTTATTAGAAAGGTGACTGACTCACTGACACTACTTTTCCGGTTTGCTGATGCTAGCTGGCTATCATAACATAACGTTATGTTATAATGAAAATGAAACATAGCAAGGTACTGTTACGGTACATGTTAAGAAATCAAACAAAGGATAATACTTATACAAATAAAGTGAATAACAGGCTGATAGTCTTTGATATCTGCACTCTGGTTGACTGAGTAACAAGTGAAAAAGAATGATGTAACGTTAATGTTACAGCTAGTAAACATGGAGTAACCACATTAAGTATGCCCTTATGGTAGTATGTATGTATACAGAACATGACTCAAATCTATCCTAAGATGTAACGCTAACTAACTAAGTTTGTTTAATGTCCCAGGGGGGATTTGATTTCACAGTACTATACACAGGCCAACAATACATGTAATATATCGTCATATAACACAGGACAAGACTCTAAATACAATATAAGTGGTGAGCACAGAGTCTGCCCTGATATACATACTGTAACATAACTAGCCTCAGCCCATCAATTATGTAATTCTATACAAATATAAATGATGGTGACTGACTGACAGGGGGAGCTACGTGTGCTGACCTCCCTCTGTGCCCAGAACCACCACAATTAGTTTGCTTCATTAAAGGGTGTGAATGTATATGTGTTCTCCAGTGCCTTTTGTCCGCTTTAAGGTGGTGGTAAGTTGAAGGTTGAAGGCAAAATTTTCCGGCGCGCTCCGCGCGCACATTACATTCTCCCTCTGGGCTAAGCCCCGGATCTCCTACGATCCTAAATCCGCCCCTGATTCAAATGTATTGATTGTAAGTCACTTTGGAATAAGGCGTCTGCTAAATGCCAAAAATGTAAATGTAAATGCAATTGGTCTTTGAGTTTCACTAAAAACTAAAAGCTTGTAGCGTTTGTGAAGTTTCTCTTGAACTGGAGAACAATATGTATTGCCAGTAGCATTTCCTCTTGGATCAGCTTTCCCTACTCAAACTCCAACCCATATAAGAAGTTAATACAGAAGACTGACACTGCACTGGTTCTTATAATAAACGTTTGCCAACATGACAGTAATGCCTTTGTTACAGTTCATGTAGGGCTGCACAAAACACTTAATGCGAAATGAAGACTGTAAAAAAAATAAGCTGCCTCTTTGTAATAAGATTTAATAATATGTCCCCAATCAATCAATATATTCATTGATGTCCATGTTTGATACTGTTGATCATGATATACTCCATACAGGCTAGAACACTGTCTTATCTATAATATGTCGATCATGATATACTCCTAGACAGGCTAGAACACTGTCTTATCTAGAACTGGGTTATCATGATATACTCCTAGACCGGCTAGAACACTTGTCTTATCTAGAACTGTCTTATCTGACACAGTCTTACAATGATTCAGGTCCTCCTACAGGACAGGGACTACTTTGTCTCAGTTGGTAACTATTCGGTCGTTAAGTTTGACGTCAAACGTGACGTTTAGCAATTTCCGGGTCCAAACCAGAAATTCCCCGCACCAGAGTAACAGTGTACTAAAGCACCAGTGTACTACAGCGGTAGAATGACAGTTCAATTGTTTTTTAGACTCGGATCTATTCATACAACAAGGGACACAGCACTTTCCCGTTTTCCCCATATTGTCAGCGTCTTTGAGCCTTGGAAAAGCGCTATACAAATATAATGTATTATTATTATTACTGAGGCATTTCGAAGAGAGCGCCTCAGCCAACTTTGGACCCGGAAACACGTCACGACTTAACAACCGAATATATCTGACCGCACAAGCGTGACGTGTGGAGTTCCCCAAGGTTCCATTTTGGGGCCTCTTGTATTGAACGTATACATGCTCCTGTTAGGCATTAACTTATTCAGGATAACAAAGTGGCTTATAAATAACACAGTTGCATAAAACATGTATGGGGATAACACACACATTTATGTAGCCCTTTCTCAAGATGATTTTGCACCAAGAGACTCCCTTATGGACTGCATTGATCAAATTAATAACGGGATGTGTCAGAATTTCTTTGCTGAAATCTTCAAATTTGAGCTACGGTCTACCCTAGGAGACGACCTAACAACCATCAAAACGGAACTACATGCCCTAAAAACTGAATGGTCAGCCAAGATAACATAATTACAGTCCGAGGTAACGGGATTGGGGACCACAGTGGCAGGAATGGAAGACGCTTTAACCTCATGCACTGACGACGTCGACATATTGACGGAGAAAGTTGAACATCTTAGCAAGGAGCTGGCTAGAATGGAGGACAAATGTGAGGACCTCGAGTCCAGGTCCCGTCGCACAACATAAGGATCA
This sequence comes from Nansenia antarctica, assembly GCF_963989245.1. Lineage (NCBI taxonomy): Eukaryota > Metazoa > Chordata > Actinopteri > Argentiniformes > Microstomatidae > Nansenia > Nansenia antarctica. The sequence continues at coordinate 39,781,733 of NC_137689.1, read as the reverse complement.
TTGGCGTTCCCGAAAACACAGGTTCCCCCCTCACGACTGCGGTCGTCTCCAAGCTGCTTAAGGAGGCTTTCAAACTGGAGAGGGAGCCTGTGATAGACAGGGCACATCGTATGCTCCACCCCAGGTCCGGACCGGGAGAGCGACCTCGCGCAAGGTTGCACTACTTTTCAGACTCCGCTGACATCCTAAAGAGAGCAAGAGAGTTGAAGAGGATCACGTACGAGGGCATGACCATCTCTGTTTTCCCAGACCACACAGCCAAGATAGCACGGGCGCATGCTGCGTTCAACGAGGTGAAGCGACGGCTCCGGGAGGTGGAGGGTCTCCGGTTCGGAATTCGTCATCCAGCCCGCCTCATCGTTACTCATAACGGCAAGGAAAGTCAGTTCAACACACCCGAAGAGGCTGAAACTTTCATCAAATCGTTGAACAGAAACGGGGACTAGATTAATGATGGGACTGCTTTTTGACTTGTTTCCACGGATTGATCGGTGATCCTGGTGAGTCGACAATATACTTGCACTAATTATTATTTTGTTTTACATACAAAAAGTGAAAGAAGCCTAAAAATGGCTGTATTTTTGTTGTGATTTGGTGTTGTTTACAATGGGATGGGTGCTATTCCAGAGTTTGAACTTTATTTGTAGCTGTTTGTCCGCTATACATTATGGTATAATGCAGATCTATATAGGCTACTGTTAATTTATTTTCTGTACATCCGCTGATGGAAATATTTTGATTTTGATCCTTTTTTATCCGTATGAAGAGAGTGAATAACTGTGGAAATACACCTCACCTACCCGCCTGAACTTTGAATTTGCCATGAGCATTTAGCTAATGGTGGATATTTTTACATTTTTTGCTCTTCTTTCGTATTGAGGACTCCATTTGACTAACAACCAACTGTGGCAGGACGTTGATTTTATTACTATTATGTCCCACACAGAGGATTTAATCTGACTGACATTCAATTGTTGATGTTATTCTGATAGCATCCTACATTTCTCAGGCTGGCAACATTGCTATAGGCTTGACAAAGATGGCTATTGTCTACCTCCCCTTTTTATTTACATAATTATTTAATTTCTATATGTATCTTTTGATAAAGTTGACCAGGTTTAATTTGCATTTATACCCTATGGCCACAAAAGTCGCAGGTTAAAGACTAGATTTAGATTGCACTGTATTCTATGTGCCTAATACACATAACTCTGCTGAGCTCTTTTTTGTTGTTTTTGTTACCTATGGTAAAAGTCGTAAGTACCATTGAAGGGAATGGCTCCTGTTGGAGTCAGCACGGTTGTTTCCATCATTTGGGGATGGGAACACTTGATGTGCGGGGGGAGGGGGGAGGGGGGTTGAATGGTTTGTGTTTGTTTTATGATACTCTTTTACTTTTGTATACTTTTTCTTTTTGCTCTGACATATTAAAATGTACTTCTCTAGGTCCATTACACAGTTGCTCAGGCTGACACCCTCCTCTAATGGGAATACTATTATATACTCTGCAACCACTATCATACACTCTGCCTACCTCACTAACAACATACAATGACTAGTACTAAGGTATCGATAAGAGCAGGGAACACGGTCAGATTCTTCTCATAGAATGTTGGGGGAATAAATGGGCCAGTTAAAAGGGCTAGGGTCTTCTCCCATATTAAGAAATTGAAAGGTGACATTATATTTCTCCAAGAAACGCATTTACGTACCACTGATCAAATGAGACTCTCTAGACCATGGATTGGTCAGATTTTTCATTCTAAATTTGAAATTAAAACACGGGGGGCAGCCATACTGATTGGCAAGAAAGTACAGTTCACTCCCACTAAGACTATGTCAGATCCCAATGGTCGCTACATAATAGTAACTGGATCACTATATCAGACCCCAGTGGTCCTTGTGAGTGTGTATGCACCAAACTGGGATGATGTTAAGTTTATAAAAAATCTTCTGTCTTCGCTTCCTAACTTGAACACACATCACTTGATACTGGGAGGAGATATTAACTGTGTAATAGACCCCCACCTGGATAGATCTAGCACAAGGACTGCTGTGCCCTCAAAGATGTCTCAAACCTTATCCACTTTTATGAGTAATAATGGCTACATAGACCCGTGGAGATTCCTGTATCCTAAAGATAAGCATTTTTCTTTTTTCTCCTATGTCCATCACTCCTATACACGCATTGATTATTTTTTCTTTGATAAAGCCCTATTACCGTCTGTCCTCAGCCAGCTATTCTGCTATAACCATCTCAGATCATGCCCCTGTCATTTTTAAACTTGTTTTTAAATCTAAACCCAAAGAAGCCTGTGTCTGGAGACTGGATTCTACTTTAATAGCAACGGCTGAATTTTGCAACATTATATTTACATTTACATTTAAATTTTTGGCATTTAGCAGACGCCTTATTCCAAAGCGACTTACAATCAATACATTTGAATACTAAGCATGTGAATCAGCAATCCATCATTCGTTGCAGGAAGAGTAATCTAGCTCGGGCCCGGGGCCACTGATAGAAGAAAAAACCTTCTCCCTATCGCCTTCTACTAAAACTTTTTTTTTTTTTTTTTTTTTTACTGGAGAAACTGAGAAACAGTACAAGGGGGGCAATAGAAGTTCTTAGGGACACAGTAGAGGGGAAAGCGGGTGTCTTTAGGAGACGTAGTGGTGAGGGTCAGAAGATTTCTCAGGAGGAGCAGTTAAGATGTAACCTGAAGAGATTGGTCTTCAGTCTACGACGGAAGATGGGTAGTGACTCTGCCGTTCTGACAGCCGTGGGGAGCTCATTCCACCAGCGGGGAGCCAGTGTTGTGAAGAGACGTGATCGGGCAGCCCGACTGCTGTGTAGAGGAGGTGGGGCCAGTCGGCCAGCCGAGGTGGAGGAGCGGAGTGAGCGGGCAGGGGTTTGGGGGGTTACCATTTCCTTCAGGTAGGCAGGGGCTGTCCCTTTAGCTGCCTGGTATGCAAGCACCAGGGTCTTGAATCTGATGCGAGCTGCTATCGGGAGCCAGTGCAGGGTGCGAAGGAGAGGGGTGACCTGCGAGTATTTGGGGAGGTTGAATACCAGCCGGGCAGCAGCATTCTGGATGAGCTGCAGAGGTCTAATGGCTGAAGCGGGGAGCCCAGCCAGGAGTACATTGCAGTAATCCAGGCGGGAGATGACCAGTGCCTGGGTCAAGAGTTGCGCTGCCTCTCTGGTAAGGAATGGTCGTATCCTTCTGATGTTGTAGAGGAAGAATATGCAGGAGCGAGCCGTTGCTGCAATGTTCTCCGCACAGGATAGTCGGTTATCCAGGATCACTCCAAGGTTCTTGGCTGTCAGGGAGGGGGTTACAGTAGAGTTCTCCACTGTGATGGAGAAGTCTTGGAGAGGGCAGACTTTCCCGGGGATGAAGATTATATTGTATAATATATATTTGTTGAGACAAACAAAAATTGCGAAACCTCACCCTCATTATTATGGGAGACACTAAAGGCAAATGTGAGGGGCACAATTATTTCATATACCGCTCTTGTTAACAAACAACATCTCAAAAGGCAACAACAATTAGAGACTCTGATTACAGATCTTGATCGTAGATATGCCATAGTAGCGCCTACTCCGGAACTTTATAAGGACAGACTTGGCCTTCAGACAGAACATAATCTTTTATCCACCAAAGAGGCAGAACGACTTTTGCTTAGGACAAGGGGCGCCTTATATGAGAGTGGGGACAAGGCAGGTCGACTCCTGGCTCAACAGCTGAAGAGGAGATCAGCCTCACAACTAATACCACAGATTTGCGATAGTCTAGGCTCTCTAACAACAGATCCGAAACAAATTAATGATGCATTTGTGTCATTTTACTCCCAACTCTACACCTCTGAGGCACCTAAAGACACCTCTGTAATGTCAGATTTTGTTTCAGGCCAAACTATTCCCAAAATTTCCCCAGAGGATTGTCATGACTTAGATCAATCGCTACGCCTTGGTGAGGTTACAGCAGCTATACAAAAGATGCAAAGTGGGAAATCTCCACGCCCAGATGGGTACCCTGTAGAATTCTTTAAGAAGTTTTCGAAGCAATTAGCCCCTTTATTATTAGAGATGTTCGATGATTCATTACAACTGGGTACTTTACCACCTACTCTCACTCAGGCCTCCATCTATTTACTCCTTAAGAAGGATAAAGACCCCACAAATTGCTCCTCTTATCGTGCTGTGTCTCTCCTCAATGTGGATAATAAAATATTAGCTAAGGTGCTGGCGTGTAGACTAGAATCGGTTCTCCCAACAGTGATATCTGAGGATCAGACAGGCTTTATAAAGAATCGTCATTCCTTCACAAACATTCGTAGGCTACTAAGTATTATTGGTCTATAGGGGTTTAACGGATCACGGAAATTCCGTGATCCGTTCGGATCGCCCTCCACGGTTCGGAACGCATGTGTACCGCGGATCAATTGCAAAATGTTAACAAGTAATAATATTACTTAATATTAGTTAATATCTCTTGTAAATCACAATGTAGAGTTGCCATTAAAAGATAGACGCGACAGTTCCGTGCTTTGTTTTACTCTAAAGCGCAATGATAGGTTGATAATGCGAAAGAAAAATAATCCGTTGTTTGCTCACTACACGTGAAGCTGGGAATCCACAACAACAAGGCTGCGTTCGTAAATCCGCTCTGGAATCTGATCAGCGTTCAAGGAACGCCTCTTGTCCAATCAAATTACTTGGTCGCTTTATGACGTCGGACCCAGTGTGCGCTCCGGCGCTCTCAAAGCGAATTTACGAACGCGGCCCAGGTGTATCATGGCGAGTGCTAGTTACGTTGTTCAGCGGAGTAGAACTCAAAATGCCTCCCTCGTCATTTAAATCCCATGTATTGGAGCACTTTGGCTTCTCTGTCAACTATGACGGGAGGCACGAAAAAGGTAGCTCGACAACTTCTGATAATGTAGGCCTTTTTTTCATACCATGTTCAAAATAAGGGTTCACTTTATTATTTAGTTAAAAGTGGCATAAAACATGTTTATTCATCTGCTTTAAAGAGCCCAGTGACTCACTGCTGCAACCAGGCGCCTCCTCCCTCTCTCCTATCATTTAAATTGAGTGTATTTCAGTATAATTATGTAATGTTTGAGTGTAGAATATGTTATATATATTATATATATATATATATATATATATGTATATATACATATATATATATATTACCAGTTTTGACATCTTGAATGTTGTTGGTTTTTGTCACATAGTAAAAGTGGTGTTTTTACAGAATTCAAGGAAAAAGCAGTTTTTATAAAAAAACAAAAATGTTTTGTGTTGATCCGAAAAATGATCCGATCCGTGACCCGATCCGATCCGTGAGTTAGGTGATCAGTTACACCCCTATTGGTCTACCAAGCTCTCAAATAAGCCCTGAGGTGGTAGTCTCATTAGATGCGGAAAAGGCCTTTGATAGAGTGGAGTGGGACTATCTGTTCTTTACACTGAAACAGTTCGGATTTGGGGAAAAAGTGCTGTTGTGGATACGCTTGTTGTACACCTCCCCCCAGGCATGTGTCACAACCAATGGCTCTAGTTCTAAATTCTTCCCCCTCACACGTGGGACACGCCAAGGGTGCCCATTGTCGCCATTGATTTTTGCTGCTGCCATTGAACCCCTGTCCATAGCGCTCAGAGCTGACTCCTTGTTCTCTGGTGTCAGGAGGGGGGGTAGTGAGCATAAAGTATCTCTTTATGTGGACGATCTACTGCTCTACATATCAGACCCACTGGCCGGTATCCCAAACATTTTGTCCCTTCTAAATATTTTTGGAAGCTTCTCTGGTTATAAATTAAATCTACAGAAAAGTGAATGCTTCCCAATTAATGATTTAGCCCGAAATATTTCCCAATCCCTACAGTCTTTCCATTTAGTGAGTACTGGTTTCAAATATCTGGGCATTAATATCTCTCAATCTCTTCACTCCCTTCGTAAACAAAATTGTATTACATTAACAACAAAGGTGAAGGCCGATTTACAGCGGTGGAGTGACTTACCCTTATCTCTAGCTGGCAGAGTACATTCCATTAAAATGAATATATTACCCAGATACTTATACTTATTCCAAAGTCTCCCCTTATTTCTCCCCAAGTTATTTTTTCTTGATTTGGATAAGATGATCTCCTCATGTATATGGGAGGGCACAACTCCAAGAATTAAATTATCCTTACTACAAAGAGACAGGACACAGGGAAGGCTGGGCTTACCACATTTCAGACTGTATTACTGGGCTGCCAATCTTCACAAAATTGTCCTATGGATGAGTGAACCGGACAGTAGCTGGTGTCAACTTGAGGCCAGTTCTTGTCCAACATCTTCCCTCCAAGCTTTGGCTTGCAGTGATATGCCACTGTCACCGACAAGATATAGTAAGAACCCAATTGTTGTGTCAACATTGAGGATCTGGGCCCAAATGAGAGGGACATATGGGTGGACCACGCTCTCCATGTCAGCACCCATCTGTAATAATCATATTTTCTTACCTGCTAAACTCGATTCTGGCTTTGCAACATGGAATAGAGAGGGTCTAATCACTTTACGAGACTTATACATAGATGGCCTATGGGGGGTAGTGGTGGTCTAGTGGATAGTGAGTTGGACTTGGGGTTGTGAGTTCAAATCCCGCCTGAAACCACACCACTACTAGTGTGCCCTTGAGTAAGGCACTTGCAGAATTTAATGACCTATGTGACACATATAATATACGCCACTCTGACCGGTTTAGATACTTTCAGATTCGGTACTTTGTTAAGACCCATTCCCCTACATTTCCACAGCTGCCCCCTCCATCAGGCATAGAGTGTTTCCTCCCCTCAGCTAGTATGGATAGAGGCCATGTCTCATATCTCTATGAGATTATTCCCCGAAAAGACATGGTCATAAGCAAAATTAGGACAGGTTGGGAGACTGAGCTGGGGATCACTTTTTCGGATGAATGGTGGGAGGAGGCACTGGAGAAAGTTAACACCTCTTCCTCTTGTGCTAGACTAGGCCTCATCCAGTTCAAGGTCCTTCACAGAGTCCACTACAGTAAAGCCAGATTGTCTAAAATATATCCCAACGTAGCAGACAACTGTAACAGGTGTGCCCATTCACCAGGGGATTTAACCCACATGTTCTGGTCCTGCTCTAAACTGACGACATTCTGGAAATCCTTCTTTGATATTATCTCTGAGGCACTGGAGACAACTATTTTACCTTGCCCTCAAATTGCTATCTTTGGGATCCCTGAGGAAGATGTGGTCTTGACCAAAAGACAGACCAATGTTGTGTCCTTTGCCTCACTGATTGCCCGTAGGAGGATACTCTTGCATTGGAAAGCAGAACCTCCCCCATCACCAAAATTGTGATGTGTTGTCATTCCTAAATCTGGAAAAAAATGAATTTACAATCTGAGGATCTTCTGATACATTTTACACACATTGGCAACCATTAATCTCATATGTAGATACATTAGAATCATTACCTCCTGACTGAAGTTGTGTTGAGAGGGTCATGTGGGAAGGGAATGGGGAAGTTATCGTGGGGTAGGCCCACGTGCTGATTGTAGGAGTTCTTCTCATTTATAGAGGGTCACACAGCCTAGCTGTTTAACGTTTAACATTGTTTTCATCACTTTCCATACTGAATAGGTTTTCTTTTGAAGAGTACCATAAGTTGTTAAATCTTTTTCTTTTATTTCATTTGAATTTTATTATTATTATAATTTGTTAGATTTTTTAGATTTTATTTTTTTATTTTATTTTATTTTCTTAGGGTGGGCCGGGAGGGAGGGGATTATTTGATATCCATGTTTAGGGGAAAAAAAAAAAAAAAAAGAGTCATTTGTGATATATACTGTATGTGATATGTGTATAATTTTGAATATGTACTCTTTGAATAAAAACTTTAAAAAAAAAAAATCTTTATGTTTTTATGTAAAGCGCTATGAGTTTGCATTCGTCTGCGTGAGCTATATACATACATTTGCCATGCCTTGCATTGATGAAACAATGTCTAAAAACTGTATTTCTTTTTCTTTTGTCAATGTGTAAAGTAAAGCACATTTATTTTAACAATGCTGTTTGGCTGCTCCATATGTGATCTGTAGCTCTCATGAAAGAACAACGTGAACTACGAAGGGTTTCGGGAAACCCGCTGGAGTTGCTGACTGCTCTTACCAATGACTTCACAAAGTATTTAACGCTAAGAGGCTTTTTGGGAAAGTTTCAGAAAGTGATACGTCATATTCTCTGGGCAGTGCAAGGGGTTAATGTTATTGGAAGCCCAGAACAGTAAATCAGTTAAGGTCCACTTTGTATATTGATATTGAACAGTCATTTTTTGTTGGAACTACTTCAGAGGAATACTTTTGCAACTGTCAGGGGCTCTGACTTGGGATCTGCCTGGCCTGACGGTCTTGCTGACCTGCCTGTGAGAGTTAATAATAATGAAACTGCAGTGCAGTAGCCTTTATAGGCTGGGCTGGGTGGGGTCAACCATGCAAAACACTCCCGGCCTTGTATAGGGCTTTTTCGTTTGGAAGTGTACAAGAAATCTACCATAGACTGTTCAGTAAGCCAGACAGATTATACATTCTGATGTATATCAAGTTTGCATAGTTTTGTAACTTAAGTAGCAGTCCCATATATATAAAGCATTGGGAGGGCACATGGATCTCACAAGTTAGGATCTATTTTATCGCGGATGCTTTCTAATCTTCAGATTTTTTGATTCCATGTCCTACAAGACAGGTTAGATGAGGCTATGAGTATTACATAGGAATAATGCCCCCTGCCATAAGACAATGCTGTCCAACCGGAAACAGCTTGCATGTCTCTGTAGAAACAGCAAGGCGCAAAGACTTTCTTGAATCCAGGGTTTTGTTCAGAACAGTGTACAGCAATTTCATACTTCAATTTTAGCTGAGTTGAGTAGGCAATCCCAGCACTTCACTCATACTGCATTTCACATACTGTCAAACTTGCTTAATCTTGCATGCATAAATAGCCTACTAAATAGTTGACAGTAGGAATATTCAGACAGGCCCGAGACTTTAGATGATTTTATTTTAGTGACAAATAAGCTTTGACATCCTCATTTCCTCTTTCAATGACATCAAGACCCCCATCATATTTTGGATGAAATGAATCTACCTTTTAGATGATGTCAGTCAGCAACAGGATCTCGGCAATGCAGTTTTAGAAAATGTATTTTTCCACAGATTAATTTGATGGCATGGCAGGAGAATCAAATGAGAATCTGTGACAGACCATTCCTCCTATTTAATTGTGTTTTGCTAATATGTCTCTCTAATTCTTTTTTCTCTTGTCATGTGTTTGACAGCACATTTTTGCACACATTTTGTTCCCATTGCTAACACCAAACAATCCAATACAGAGGAATTGTATTATTTGAATGGACCTCTATGATGGAAACTCTCTGCTCTTTCTCATCAGGGAAATTAATAGGCTGATGTTTCATAAATCAGGGACATCATTACTGTTGGTGCCGTAAGTGTCCAATACATGTTTTGGCAATGTATGTTGTGATTCTGTGAAGAATAAGTGATGTATCCATTTGTGACATGGTCTGATGAAAAGGTCTGCAAGTCTGGCAATGTAATGTTTCAGTTTGTTCCTGATTATGAAAGGGTAGATTGTAAGCTTTCAAATTATGTCATACATTGAAATCTGAGACAAGTTACTTACGCATATTTGAATATTGCTACCCCCCAAATCAGCGAGCTGAGAAAACCAGTCTCAAAGTATTCACAGTCACATTTCACAGGTAGGTAATGGGTGGGAACAATAGCGGGTTAACTCCACCCTAATCACTCCCTCAAGATAACCACTCCCCCATTACACTACCTGTCATCTGTCAGTGGGGTTGTCAGCTAACCCTCAAGAAAAAACTTGCAGGGCTGACGTGTTTAAATTGCTAAATAATAATAATAATTCAAGATTCATGATTTTTTATTACCACGTGTGCCAAAAGTGTATTACATCCCATTACAAGTACAAGAGAGTAAAATTATTATCGCTTCAGTTTCAGTCGACATTGCAGCAGCAAGAGAGAACAAAATGGCAGAGGAAAAAATTAGGCAAAATACAATTGAGCAATGCAGTAATAGAATGGTAAAAAATAATAATGTTGTGTCTGTGTGCATGCATTTATCATTATAGTCCGTAAAGCATCTAGTGGGACTTCAGTGTAGTTCCTTCCTATACCATCTGGGCATCAAAGCTGTAATAAAAAAAGAAGACAGTACATTTAAAATGATTGCCCACAGTTACCAACACACCATTTTTAGGAAATACTACTATGTTGATAAAATAGAATTGCTAATACAATGACAATGACAAATACCTGAAGTGCTGGTGACTCTCATCAAGATGTCATCTCTCAGAACCTCTCATCTTTGTCATTCTGTAACACAAATTTCAGGTCAGAGGTGCAGCTCAGTGTACTGTAGGCTACTTGTTGAAGTCATCCTGTACTGTAAGAAGTAGGCTAGTGAAATAATTTCAATCCACAGTATTATTCTACAGCAAATTTACAAATCAATGAATTAATCATTATTTTTGATTCCACACAACATTACCGTTCATTACAAAAGCATTTACCTTTTCTATAATCTGTTATATCTCTAACAAAACTAGAAAGCTAGCTAACACTTGTTTGGCTAGCATACCACACACACACTATATTCATTATGTTTTATCTTTGGCAACCTATTTCTTCCTCCCACCATATATTAGTTTTGTAGAATTCTAAGTATATGGGGAGTCATGGTTGTGTTGAGCACACAGTTTCAGTGGTTTGATAGCTGATGTTAACAAAGGCAGTATCTACCTTACTCACAAAACAACAAATAACTGTTTGGCTATCCTAACAGGTTAGGTTAGGTTGTGCTAGCCTAGTAAACAACACATGTAACTCACTAAAACTTACCCAAGAACAAAGCAGAAGGTCTGTCTGCAGATGACTGTGCCATGAATAGTGAAGTGATGTTGAGATCAATGTCTGAAATTCTGTCGTCTTCTTCATCATCATCATCTTCAGATTAGGAGTTCCTGTTATGTATATAGTCCAATATGAAGGAGTTCATTAATTGCCCACTGTCAATATTTCTACCGGCTACTGAAATTCTGTTGATAGCATCAGCGAGAGGGTCAGCATCCATCTTGTAAACTTGTCAACAAACAGGTCCACACGCACATGGCTACTTACATACAGCTGCGGTGGGTGTGGCTACACACTAATATCAATAATACCCCCCACCCGACTTTACTAACTAGCTGTAGGTATTTAGTGAATGTGAAACTATTGGTTATGATATCGTGTAGGTTCTTCATCGCTTCATTTGTCTTCCTATGCCAAAAACTGGAAGATTTTTTTTTTTCACAACAAGACTTGTGTGGCTCGATTGTGAGGTTAGGGTTAGGGTTATTCCCGACATGAGGACCTTTTCATCAAACCATTTACATTTGATCTGCTTATGGTTAGGGTTAGTGTTACATGTAACATTTGGCCTAGGCCTAGATAAATAGAAAAATAAACTATCACAGACTCAAAATACATGAAACAATTTTTAAAAATTGCCTGAATATGTATGTAAGTTATTTAAAACTTACAGCATTGTCAATTTATTTTATTCAAATGTTTTTGGAGTGCAGAGATAAATAGGTGTGAGTGTCTTCTAAACCAGCAAATATCATTGAAATAAATTGAAATAAAGACTATGAAAAATACACATTCAAGCTGAGCTGAATACCCTGAAACACTGTTTAGAACCATACACATACGTTTAGTGAGTGGCTGACATACAGGTTCATCAGCATGCTATTAGGAGGATAGGGCGAGAGACTATTTTAGAGTCTTTTAAATATTAAAAGAAATGTCACTATTTGATGTCACATTTTCGATTCCCTGCATACAAAATATGTGTTTCCTAACAGATGAAAGGAAATAAAACAGAGAGCACACATGCCTCACGAAGCCTTTAAGTGTCAGCATCTAACAGCTGCGCTGTTAGTGGGGGCTAGTGATCTCTCACAAGAGATCAAACGTTCTATCGGACGGGGGAGCATTTGATTTCTTTGATGAGCGGTTCAATATGTCGATCCCCCTAGCCAAGGCAGAGCTAAATAATAAACCTTGACATTCACACAATTCTGGAGGGGAAATGTGGGAAAGACAAGGAATCACCTCAAACTCACGCAGGGCTTCCAGTAACAATAACATCAAAAGAGTAGACACGCAAATGGGGGAGGTGTTTTCAGGTATTTATTTCCTTTTGTGGAATGACCAGTTTATATAGAAAAAGGAGGAGGAGAATTTGTTGCATAAGAACATGGAAACACAAAGAACAGTGACACAGTGATCGGTTGGGGGTACTCACACACTTGTCTTAATCCTGGGACGCTTGGGTAACACACTGCTGACTCCTGGAGACTATACTTCTAAGTATGATCTCATCAATTTCTCAGTGAATGGTCCCAGCAGTTCTCCTCTTTTGTTGTGCTGTGACTTTTTGTCATCCTGCAATTTATCGCCTTGTGAGCGAGTCGTTTTTCTTATTAAAGGGTTTCTCTCTGCCTTTCTCTTTTCTCTCACCCTCTCTTTCTGTCTCTCTCCATGTCAGTTCCGCTCTGTCTGTTTGCCTTTATAGAAGGTGTAGTTGAGAGATCTCAGCATAGACACAATGTGGTCATGAAACAGATCGAATACCTTTTCATTTGATGATCTTCCGAGCCTTTTCTCCCTAAGCTTTCAAAAGTTCTTAAAATATTATACTTTTATCATTTACTTGGTTTCTAAGAGTGTTTCTATATACCTCAGTCTGTCTTTTCAGTACATTTTTGGAGACATTGAGAAAAGGGAAATGACGTAACTACTGATGAATACTGAAGCTTGGACAGAGCATTCACATGTTGGTTAGAAGACAGGAACAGGAAAAATAGCACGTCAATAACAACCGACAACAAGACAATTACAAAAGAGCCCAAATACACGGTCACCAGCAGACGGATTAGAAAATGTATATCAATACAACAAAAAGGCGGAAACATATTGCTGATTAGCAGCAACATCACTTTACTTTGAAGTTGAAATTGTGGCTTCATTCCCTCCATCTGTGGGTGATCACTTCCTGACAAGAAAACTAACCCCAAAAAGACAATGACTATCATTTTAAGACTATTCACGGCTCATGAATATTCATGCCCAACACTCATAATGGTCGTTTATGTAATCAACGGAGATGGATCTGTGTTCATTATCAAAAGGAGATTTAATTGCATTCTTCTTCACTACAATGGTGTTAATGTATTAGCGGGCAAGGATGAAATAGCAACAGGGACGTGGTACAGCACACACAACAGCCTCTCCTGTCTAGTTTGGAGGAAGGGGAACTCTGAACATCCTCCAATACCTCCAGGACTTGAGTGATTCAGTGGAGCCAAGCTGACTTCGGGTGCTTGGTCTGGGGAGATGCCTGCTCAAGAGGAGATAGAAGAAAACAAGGTCCTAATCCGTCCTGGGGGGCTCACTCTGCATTGTTATGGAGGCTTCCAATTTCCTCCAGTACAGAGCAATGTATACCTAGCTCCTCCATATAGGACGCCAGGTCCACTTGCAGCTCCTCAGATGACGTTGAATGTTGTGTTCTATGACGGTCTTTTCACTGTGGCCGAATTCTGAGATCCTTATTCTTACTTATGTATATACAGTATATGCCCAGAATCCAAACTTCCATGGCACATTTTACATTTTACACAAGTGTTCTGGAAATTAGGGGGGGTCTTGTCAGTGAAGTCATAATGCAAGACGCAACCTCTATCATAAGAAGAGAATGCCTCTACTCTCAACCTCTGTCATAAGAAGAGGATGCCATCTGATGTAAGGACTGGGTTTGTGGTGTAGACCCAGGTGCGATGCAGAGGAATGAGTAGACGGCAGGTAGCAAACTCAAATAAAAGGTCCCTTTACTGAGGCCCTGTCCACACCTATACGTTTTTTTGATAAAAGTTTTTCGTATATAAAAATATTACCGTCCACACCAGCATGTTTAAACGCAATATAAACGCTGGCATTGAGCATTCCACACCAGTAGTCGGCGATATAATATTATCCCCATAGCCCCGCTGGCCAATCAGACGCCTCTGTCTCTCAATGTTCTCGATCATTAACTGTGCATTTATCTGTAAACAGGTTAAAAGTCCAGTTAACAGTGAAAGAACTAGAAGCACTTTGTTCACATCCATTTTCCTCGCTTGTGTAGCCTCGAACACCGTTGCCTGTTGTAAACAAAGTAGTTACTGGTGCTAGGATATGACGTTGGAGGGAACAGCAAACAGCTGCAGTGCGCATGATCATAGAAATCTACGCGCATGATGACGTGACGAATACAAAAAGCTCCGTCTATCTCGTCCACACGTAAAAAATATACGGCGAATATACAGCGTTTTTAAACATCTTCACTCTGGCAGGCGTTTTTAAACATCTTCGTTTTCAGGGGGCAAAAACTCGTTTGCGTCTGGACGAACCCCCCAAAACGAATATAAAAATCCAAGTTTATCAAAAAAACGTATAGGTGTGGACAGGGCCTCAGAGCGTTAAAGGCAAAACAGAAATACAAACCCGCACTTGTCTCGAAAATAAAAATGGAGAAATCAGTCTCCAAAACAGGCTGAGAAAAAAAAAAATAGGACCAACCAATCAAAATGTTCCGACTTTTATTCAGAATTATTTTTAGAAATGTCAACGTTGTTTAAAATCAATGACACACTCGCTAGTCAAGCCAAAACATTGCAATGCAATGGATCCGGTGAGTAATCCCCACTACTCTACACTAACTAGGTATTAGTCGGGGATTACTCACCGAATCCATTGAACTGCAATATTTCGGCTTGATTAGCGAGTGTGTCATTGATTTTCAACAACGTTGAAATGTATTTACATTTTTCTGAATAAAAGTCAGAACGGTCCGTTGGACCTGTTCTTGTTTTACCAGCTGCTTGTCACTTGCGCTAGGAACAGACTTATCTAGACATGGAACACATGACAGGACCCACAGAGATGATCGTTTAGTGCAGGGGAGTGAGGACATAAACTCAAACATAGGTGAGCAAAAAACAGATGTAATATTTGAGTCCATAAAGAAGGAGAGTGGAGCGGCTCCATGAGCGGCCGGAGAGAGACACGTTGGGGTCGCCGCGACCCCATCCGTACCAATCTGGTATAAGTGGTCTTGAATGGAACAGCACAAATAATGCCATATTTATTTTCAAGTTTCAAATGTCATGCTTACGGCACATCATTTTCATTGTCATAGCGACTACGTCAAATAATTCCGATGCATGGCGTCGTCGATCATCATGAGATCAATTGGGGTATAATTTTGAACATCACATCAGCCCATCATTGACAGGACCTCGGTGTCTGAAGAAAAGGAATACTTAGGTATTGACAGAGGGGGGACATTGAGCTCATCCAGAAGGGAATCAGCGGGTAAAGAGGATAAGGTGGAAAGGGATCAAAGAGTTGATTCTCAAAATCTGTTTACAACAGAGATGGCCTTCCCGCTCTCTCTCTCTCTCTCTCTCTCTCTCTCTCTCTCTCTCTCTCTCTCTCTCTCTCTCTCTCTCTCTCTCTCTCTCTCTTTCTGTTTCTCTCCCTCTCTCTCTCTTTCTCTCTCTCCCTCCCCAGAATCCCTGCCGCTATGTTCCGACCATCCATCACAGATCCCCTCGTCGCTTGCAAAGCATTCATGTAACCCTGCCGACGAGCCCAAAAGAATGGTCTGTCATTTCTATGGTTAAATTCAATCCCATCCACTTGAACATGCATCGACAGGGACCCGTCGGGACGGGAGCATCATTCATCATGCCTGAGCTGGCGTCGGCGTACGAGTGTGCGTGTGGCGGCCCAGATTTGTCTTTGAGACACGGGGAAAAGATTATGGGAGCGAGACGTGAGCGGCAAAGCAATCAAGCATTTAAGCTTGCATCAGACAATGTGAGATTATGATTTTTTTCCTTCTCTTTTCTCTGTCTCTATGAGGAGAGAGTGGAGAACTCAAGCTATCTGTCTCGGCTTTACCACCCCCCCCCCTCCCTCCCCCTTTTCTTTATTCACCCCACTGAGCTTCAATATTGGCAATTTTAGGGTCACAATGGAGCCCAGTGGTAGGTAAAATGGCCCGGCTCTTACACCTGTAAATCCCTGTGTGTGTGTGTGTGTGTGTGTGTGTGTGTGTGTTTTCATTTGTCTGTAATCATTTAAGACAGCCAACAAGGTCCAGGACTTAAAGGGGAGTGTCAGTGGGGGGGTTTTTTGGGAGCAATTTTCTTTTCCATCGTCTGGATGAAATGTGGGTGGAGAGGTTGACACAGAGGTCTTAAACTGACATATCTTCTTCCAAACCATTTCATATTTGGTTCTATTCCACCACGACCACACCAGATGTACCTAATCAAAGGCTTGATGATTGACTGGTGGAGTCAAGTATGGTTTTGCTTAAATTGAACAAATAATATTATGTGGAATGGCTGTAGATCCCACAGGACCAAAGCTACGCATTACAGTAGGTTTATATAGACACAAATATATATATATATATATATATATACAAATATAATATCTAATATTGAATCACTTCTAAAATAAACTTTAGACTGTCTACAGCATGAAGTAACACTTGTTAGTACTTTCAGAGCAATTCAATAGCTTCTATTGAATTAAATGATGATTGAATATGTGATAACTCATTTCTGCCACCGCCAGACATTTACAAAAAGAGGTAGGTGTAAAGAGGTAGGCGTAAGGAGGTAGGCGTAAGGAGGTAGGCGTGAGGAGGTAGGCGTAAGGAGGTAGGCGTAAGGAGGTAGGCATAAGGAGGTAGGCAGAGACTACCCTCACCAGCCAAACTACTGAGGCTTCACTGCAAGGTGCAAACCACTAGTTATCCTCAAACAGGATGGTCAGGTTACAGTTTGCTGAAAAAACACTACATAAAAAGCTTGCAGAGATCTCTACAGAAACTCTCTTCTCAACAGATAAGATGAATACTATCATGTACCAGAGTGATTGTGAGAGGAAAGTTTGGAGGATCTGATCAAGATTTATAGCATACCACCTCACCTGTGAAACATGGCGGAGAAGAGGTTGCCATGATTTGGGCATGTATAGCTGCCCCAAGAACTGGCTAGCTTGTCTAACTGGCTAGCTTGTCTTAAGAACTGGCTCGCTTGTCTAACTGGCTAGCTTGTCTTAATAATAATAATAATAATAATAATAATAATAATACATTAGACTTATATAGCACTTTTCTCGACACTCAAAGACGTTTTACAAACTGAAAAGATTGAATAGTAATAATAAAAAGAAATGAAAAAGAAATAATAAATAAAAGAAAGGAAAGAACTGGCTAGCTTGTCTTTAGCGATGATGTTACTGCTGACAGCGGCAGCAGAATGTCATTTGAAGCATAAAGAAACATCTTCTGCTTGAATACAAGCAAATTCCTCCAAATGTATTGGAGGTAGTAAGTACAAGACAATGACCCAAAACATACTGCAACTAGGGAGTTTTTCAGGAAAAAGGAAAGTACTTGACTGGCCAAGTCCATCCTCAGATGTAAATCCAATTGAACATGCATTTCACATCCTGATGATAAGATAATGAAAATATCTCAAAACAAACCACAACTGAATATGTCTGCAGTACAGGCCTGGCAGAGCATCACCAGAAAATATACCTAGCATCTGGTGGGGTCAATGGGTCGTTCAGGCAGTTACAGAGTACTTTATTTGGAGATTATATGAGTTTTGCAATCGTTTTGGAGCCCAGAAAAAAATATGTTGTCTGACCCCAAAGTAATTGTTTGTTTTCAACTCTAAACTGTTGGAGTATAGAGCTAAAATAAGATAAAATGTTTCCTCTTTCGAATACTTATGGAGGGTAATGTACTTAATAATCTTATTTTAGTCATGTTTTGAAAACAAAGCTGGTTATTGAAAGACATATTAATGATTTGTATACTGGGTGCTACTTTTAACAACTGTTTAGACAACTATTGTGTTCCAACTAAGTCTCTCTAAATACTTCTCTCCATCATTGTTTTCTTAATGACTGTCACTTCTAGAATTTGCTTAAAAACAATGTCAGGAGATGCCATCATTTCTCATTGCTACTATTTGTATCATCTCTTTGCTATGGAGTTGCAAACGGGAAAGGCTTCAAATTAGCGTTCAAAGTTTTTTAGAGCAAAACATCTGATTTAGGTTTTTTGTCATCAGACACAACTTAAGGTTTTGAACTACCCACTCGTTATTTTTTCGAGCAGTTTTACGATAGTTAAATACGTGTACCTAATCAACAAAATAAGCTTATTTTTAGCCTGATTTCTCCCGGGAAATCCTCCTTGTGGGAGTGGATAAACTGGTTCCAGGTTTTTTCTCATTGGTCGATCGATTTGGCTACGAGAAGCACTCGTGCTTGGAAGCACTCATGCTTGTTTGTTCACTCCACTAAGACTCGAGTAGTGATACTCGGTACATTTCTTTGATCTCGATTTCCTTTGATGTTATATGGGGGGTCATAAATCAAAGGGTATTGATCTTTTACAGAAGGGGGGTTTTAATTGCCCCCCGCCATTTGTTCAGAACACCCCCCCTTTGGCGAAGGTGTGAATATGAGGTCTGTCCCAAAACGAATGTTGACGTGGGTGTTAGTAGGAGGTGTCTAGTAGGGTTTGAAATGTGTTTAAATAGAATAGCTATGTCTAGCATCAGTTAACGGTCAGAGGCTCAACAATGGATGCTTGTGGTGGATTCGCATGCATGGACTTCAATGACAAGGGATCAGACGATGTATCAGACGACGAGGCCGATCGTCTGGGTGCTCTAGTGTTGGCTCCGCGTAAGAGACAGAAGAGATTCCCCGATCAGACATTCGCCTTGTTCAGGAGATCACAGGCGGGGAACATCACCGGGACAGTTAGGCTGAACGAGGGTCGTTCAGCAGGCTATTCCTTCAACAAAGATGATAGAATGGTGCAGCTTTACTTGCTGCAATCTGGAGAAAAATACGATCATAAGACTCCTTTGATGCCTTTCAGCGCCGGAGATTGGAGGATGTTACGTAGCCTTGTAATGCCTAAAATGGCTGGAGAAACGGATCCCCCCTGGCACACATTGTGGGTTGGTGACAATACTAAAATTACATATTATGCCTGTTTGAGCTGCATCCAGGACATTAATCACAGTGGCTCTAAGTACAAACCGACTAATGCAATGAAAAATGTGGCGTTGTGTTATGGTGGTATTGGAAGAGAAAAATATACATTCGACATGGAACATGTAGCAATGTGGAGGCATCTCAAGATATATGTTACGTGGGGTGAATGGTTGATCATGGAGAAATTAATGTCTGAAATAGATGACATTTTTGAATGTTCGTCGGTCACTAAATTGAGCTACAATGCAATACAATTGAGCTACACTAAAATGAGCTACAATGCTGCTAGCAAGCGCATTTCACAGCCTTGCACACACACACACAAACAGAGAGTTCGGAGCTTGTGTGTGTGTGTGTGTGTGTGGTGTGTGGGGGTAATTACACTGTGGATTGTGTCGATTATAATAAAACTTTTTTAACATGAAGAACAATTATTCGTATGTCCTTATTTACTGTGTCCCAGTCTGTCTAAAATAATGTTTGGTTAATCAGGGTGTATGTGTTAATACATTGATGGGTCGCCATTGATAGACAAGATTTCAAACGATACAACTACGGCGCCAGAGCTTGAGACGTGTTTGTCACAGCGTGAGTTCGTTCGACAGATTACAACCGTTTGTTGTTCAGAGACCCATTTGTTCAGATCACCTCCATTTAAACAAGTTCGCGAATGCTTCAATACACATAATGACGTTCGGAGGTAGGCTGTTTAAATGACATATAAGACCGGCCTTGACGCAGTCCATTCGTAAACTCCGAGAGAGAGAGAGAGCCATTCCTGACGAATTCTCCAGCATCGAGTGCATTCAGAGCCCCCGAAATCGCCATGGAAGTTAATATGTAAGGTGAGGGTTTTTAATACGTAGGTTGTAGGGTGTTCTGGTGGGTGTGTGGGGTTGGATTAATAATCAAATAATGTTTACACTCTGTATTCAAGTTATTAAAATGAAAACCGCTGTGGAGGATTGGGTGTGTGTGTGTGTGTGTGTGTGGGGAGTCGTGACTGTTTAATAATATGGTTGTATTTATATGCGCGCATCCCAGGTTTGACGCTGGTATTCTGGACCTGGGCGATAGTCCTGAACACGTTTGGGGCGCAATATTATCTGCTCCCGAGACACTGCAAAACACTGCTGATGATGAGCCTATGTGGGTCCGAGACTACGACGACGCTGAACTCAGTAGTCTTCTTAGACAATTTGGAGGGAGAATAGGACGACGCTGATCTAAACATGTATGATGTTTGAGAAGATTAACAGAAAAAGGAATGATTTTGAAACATGTGTGACAAAGTATTTCTAACAATATACTGAAACTCTTTATATCTATAGATTTCAACAAGTGTTTGAGAGGGTCAACAACACACCCCATTCGTCAGACAGCGGACTGGACAGCCCTCCATACATCACAGCGATCAGACCTGGAGAAGTTCCACTTGAAGTTCTAGTCGGAGGAGGATTGAGGTCGACTCCATGCTTGTTGAATGTTGCTGAACATCGTCCCAGGGCTGAACCATGTGTTGCAAAGATAACCCCGAACTCAATAGGTCATGTTGTGCATAATCGTAACTTGTTGGCTGCATTGAAAAAGCAGGGGTTTGTTAATGCAAAAGGTCTTAACGATCTACAGCAAGCTGTGAAACGTAACCAGGATGCTATTGACAATATTATCCTACTTACGACTGAATCCAGCCAATGTTTGCAAAGGCTAGAAAGTAATGTGGAGGCTTATCAGGAAAATGTTGTCAATGTTGTGAGGCTTAATACAGTAGCCACGCATCAATATTTGCAAAGGCTAGAGAGCAAAGCGGATGTTTTAGAACATACGATACATAGTAAAAATGTCTGGCTGGGTGAAATTCATGCCAAGACGACAGACCTGATAACCAATGTAGCAATCCTGACTAGTAAACTATCTGTGCTGACTAGCCTCGATTGGGGGTCAGTGTATACGGCTGTTATGACTGTTTTTAAAAACGTGAGAATTCAACAAGCCCCTACTGTGGCTGAGGCCAGAGATGTCGAATTGGGTCATGCCCCCCAAGCATCGACCAGTTTTACAGATGGTAATAGTTAATAGGTAATCCGTATTTAGGAGTAGTGTTGTGTAAATATGAGTTGTTTTTATTTATTATTTTTCATCTAACTCTTCTTAATTACCTTCTCATTTCTTAATATTGATTTATCTGTATTTCATACTTTTTGATAATGGAGCCTCAGGACAAGAGGCGTAGAACAGACATCCAGGGGTTTGGGGGTTGTCCAGATACACAGACAATTATGGCTAATATTGAGGCAATTAGACTTATCAATCAACAGATTGCGAGTTTTAATATACAACAAGACAACATGTTTCTAACAAATCAGCCTTGTGGCGATGCCTCAGAACCCCCAACAGATGGGTGTAGCATAGACGTCGTTAGCAGGATTAATTGTGAACTTGTGAGTTTTAACACACAACAAACCACAATTGATCAGTCTAATATGGCAAACAGAGACAGCATGTTTTTAACAAGCCAGTGTCATGGTGATGCCTCACGCCCCACAACAGATGTGTGTAGCATAGAGTTAATCAATCAGGGTTTTAAAGCATTTAACAGTCGACATAGTGTAGACGGTGGTACTACACTACCAGCCAGTCAAATAGGTGGTGCCCTGGGGGTTTGTGGTGTAGGGTCCAGTGTTAATATTGCAAATAGTGACTCATTAAATTCGGTTAGTACGGTGGGGTTGTGGGGGAGTACAGAGTGTCAGCCAGACCCCATTTCAGGGGTTTAACATTGAACAGAAATCTCAATTTGAGAGGGGTTGCTACGAATGACATTGTTAATTATATGGATGGCATAACAGCCAGAATGACAGAGATCATAGATTTTAGCAGAAGGGTGGGGGGTGATAATGCAGTTCTGAATATTACCATAAGAGGTTCTAGCATACAGAGCTCTGTTAACAGAATATTAAACACTAAACAGGGTTACGATAGTGAGTTAATCTTACAAGAGTTTGGCAAGATTTTACAGAGTAATGACAATATTATGGTCGATGATAGTTTAGAAGCTGTAGTCTCTATTGTACGTAACATGAGTGGTGGAGGCCGCTCAAAACAGCTGACCAGACTAGCACGTGATGAGATTTTGACCAGAAAGAAACTACATTTATACTCTCCAAACAATACAGCAGACAATATGTGTTTCTCACACTGTCTAGCCCGACATATGAATCCTAAAGTGTCCGACAGAGCTATCCCCCGCATAGCGACCGAAATACATGCAAAGGCTGGGTTTACACAGGATGCTGAAATAGCCCTTGATGACATAGCCTCGTTTGAGAGGGTATTAGATGTTAAAATAGCGGTAGTAACCATGAATGTAAATAACCAGATGCAGTGGTTTATGACAGGTAGCGCGTCAAACAACAATAACGCATACTTGTACCTGCAAGACAATCATTACCACTTAATAACTAGTGTCCACAGGTTCTTGGGGACCTCCTATTTCTGTAAACATTGTTGCCAAGGTCACAATAGTTATAGGTCGCATCGTTGTCCCCATCATTGCTCGACGTGTGCAACGGAAGGTTGTTGTGACACTGGTAAATCGTGGGTGTACTGTTGCGATTGTAACCAATGGTGTCATTCCCTAGAATGTTACAACAGACACAAAGCGACTATGACCACCCCCAGTGGTAGCACACTACCATCACAATGCAATACAATGATAGTTTGCAAAACCTGCGACTGAGTTTATCACCGCGTAGGTAAAAAGCATAAATGCGTCATAGGTAAATGCAAGTATTGCAGGGTAAATCTCGTCCCAAATTCCAAGCATGACTGCTTTATACAGCCTATGAAAGCTGCCAAGCCAAACAACAAACTAATCTTCTACGATTTTGAAACTAGATTTGAAGACGGCAAGCATGTTGCTAATTTTGTCTGTGCTATGACATACGACGGTAGAGAATTTCATGCTACGGGCGAGGATTGTGTTGAAAAACTTGTCAAACATTTCAGAAACAGTTTGTTTGAGGGCTACACATTCATTGCTCATAACGCTGCAGGGTTTGACCATCATATTCTAGCAGAATATTTATCGAGCGTGGGGTTGGTAGTTAAAATCATAATGAGTGGGGGTCGATTGGTGACAATGATTGATGCTGTGTTCAAACAGCGTTATATTGACAGTTATTCTTTTGTACCTATGAGGTTGTCAAAGACCGTTGCTGCATTTGACTTACAAACCCAGGATAAAGGCTTTTTTCCTCACAAATTTAACAAGAGTGTGAATGATCGATACATAGGCCCATACCCTTCAAAGGACATGTACGGCTTTGAGTATATGTCCGATAAGGATCAAAAGGTTTTTGACAGTTGGTATGAGGGGGTCAAAGATGAGGTGTTTGACTTTCAGAAACAGTTGCATGCATAATGGTGTGAATGATGTTGTATTGTTAAGAGAGGCTTGTCTAAAATACCGTCTTGAATTCCTGGCGTGCACAGATGTTGATCCATTTAACCAAACAACACTAGCCGCCTGTTGCATGGCTGTTTACAAAACACAATTCCTGCCAAAGGATCTTGTTGCCTTGACTTATGACAATGCGTACATAAAACAACACAAGACCTATTCTGCTGTGTCGATTGAATGGTTGGAGTATGTTAAACACACTCGAGCTGTTTGTGTACAGCATGCTTTAAACGATGGGGAGAGAAAGTTTGGTGCATACCACGTTGACGGCTATTATGAGAAAGACGGGGGTAAAGTGGCGTTGGAATTTAACGGCTGTTTCCACCATGGACACAATTGTGACACAGCCCAATGAAAAGGGCTACCTGTAGGCGAAATCATTTTTCTGTTTTTTACATGTGCTTAAACTACAGATTGTAAGCTTTCAAATGATGCATCATACATTGAAATCGGAAACAAATTGAAGACGACATGAGTATTTGAAAGTTGCTACACCGGAAATCACTAAGCACAGAAAATCCCCATCAAAGATAATGAATCCCCATCAAACAACAAGAAACGAAGTCATTGTGTTATAGATTACACTTATTTAATTAACGTAAAACTGTTCGGAAAAATAACGAGTGGGTACTTCACATCTTCGAGTTGAATGTTAGCTAAAAAAACGAAAATCTGGAAAAAAAAAAAAAAAACTTTAAAGACGAATTTGACGTCTTTCTCATTTCCGAGAGGTGTCCAGAAACACCAGGAGCAGTCACAATTGTAAACATGATCCAAATCATTTAAACCCTCTCCTTCAAAAGACATATGGTGATTTGAGGGCAGAGGCTGATGTGAGAGCTGAGACACTTGAGAGGGTTCATGGGTTGACTGTCGAAATCATGTGGGAATGCCAATGGCAGAGGTCTAAACGCCATGATCAGCAAGTTATTAATTTCATGTCAACATACACACACACAGAACGATTGAAACCTAGGGACGCTCTCTACGGGGGCCGTACTAATGCCTATAAACTCTACCACAAGGCTAGTGTTGATGAGAAGATACAATATCTAGACTTCACATCGTTATACCCATTCTGCCAAGCTCGTAAGTCTTACCCGGTGGGCCACCCCCAAATCATCTTCAACGATTTTGAGTCCCTGGAGAATTATTACGGTTTAATCAAGGCTACTGTATTACCCCCCAGAGGTTTGCTCCACCCAGTTCTACCCTATAGATGCGGAGGTAAACTAATGTTTCCATTGTGCTGCAGCTGTGCAGAGAGTGAGAACCAGCCAGGGTTGTGTACCCATACAGATGACGAGAGAGCCATTTCAGGTACCTGGGTTAGTATCGAATTGTTAAAATCTACTACTGACTCGTAAGGTAAGATCTTCCAGTGTTTCCTCTATATGCATTTATTCGTGGCGGGCCGCCACGAATGAATTTCCTCCGCCACTAACATGTAGGATATATTGGTATTTGATCACCTTCTATATAAAATCACCTGCTCGGCTTTAATGACTTAACCGCTATTTAAGAAATTATAATTGTTGCCACCCTCTAGTTTTTGGTGAAATTCCGTCTTTGTTTTGAGCGCCAGTGCGCGTTTTATGCGCGTGCACGCGAAAAATGAGCGCTCCGCCACAAATGTGACAAATCCTGGAGGAAACACTGTCTTCTATTTTATGTACATAGCGACTTTGTTAGTTAAGTTAGTTGTTAGTTACTAGTTGAAACCAGTGTGTTCGTGTATTTAGACATTTCTTTATTATTACCCACTAGCAACTAACTGAAACCACATTGTTCAGTCTGCAAGCTGAACCTTTGTCTATTAGCATGCTAGCAGCATTGTTGTAGCTCGGTAGTCTGTCTACGTTATAAGTACGGTTAGTATGTCTACGTTGTAAAAGTTGTGTGTAAGACTCATGTTCAGTGTGTAATACTGGAATACTGTAACATGTCAAGTGTAATAGATTACAGAAATGTTAAAAGTTTATAAACATGTCTTGCTTTCTTTGTTATGGACGAGCTAGCCGCTAGTTGGCTAACGCCAAACACACTACTCTGAGCACTTTAGGTAATTATCATTGTCATGTATTAGGCTAGCTATTTTATGAACATGGTATGGTAGTATTTTATGAATATGGAGTGCCAGTAACTGTAGGCAATATCTTAATGTACTATCTTCCTTCTGTTGCAGCTTTGATGCCCCCCACCCCACCAGACACAGCAGCTCAACAACTCACTGGCAATATTTTGTTGAATAACAAGAACAGTTGGGCATAGATACAGCATTTTGAACTGTGTCATGATTTATTATCTATTGATAGTCAATTCACAGACCTAGCATGCTTACCTGTGTATAGTCTGCTGTATGTTCTCAGTTGTTGCCCTCAGTTCCAGCTATACTTGTACTTGAAACTTGAAACTGAACTATAAGGCTGGACATTGACTACTGAGCACTACACTATTTCCAGCACAAGACATCAGCAAATTACTCTTAATGCCTCCATAATAATAAACTGGATTTTAATTAGCTACAGTAATAACATTGCTAGGTGATAATGTTAGCAATAGCTAGCTAAGTACTGTAAACTTATCTTTGAAAAAATCTGACCCAGTGACTAACACTAATGTTTGCACACTGATTGTACTTTGCACAGCTTGTCGCACTATTGTTCTGCTGTAGTGCGACTACCATCACTTATACTTATCACTTTATTACTTATTATTGTGACTATGTACCTTGTTGAAAAACCAAAGCGAAATATTTTTATTCTTGTGTACTGTAAAATAAATTCTGATTCTGATTGAAGACTTTTTTGTATCATTAAAAGACAGTAACAATAACAGTTACAACAACCATAAATAATAATAAGCTGGGTAATTAGCTTAGGTAATACCTTGCTAGGTAATAATGTTATTGTTATGACCTGAATCAAGCGGTCAAATGTGGTAGTACCCCAGAACAGACAGACACAGAGACTTGGGTAATAATAATAATATTTATTAAAAGGGGCTAGGCAGAGAATGGTCGTAGGGCAAGCGGGGGTCAGGCAGGGGGGAGTAGTCGGCAGGTAGGCAGGGGTACTTAGGCAGGAGGGGATAGTCGGCAGGCAGGCAGGGGCTTTAGGCAGGAGGGGGTAGTCGGCAGGCAGGCAGGGGCTTAGGCAGGAGGAGTAGTCGTTAGGCAGGCAGGGGCTTAGGCAGGAGGAGTAGTCGACAGGCAGGCAGGAGGGTAGGCAGGGCAGGCAGGCAGGCAGGAGTGGACTGGTGGAGGAGAGAAAACAAACAAACAAAATAAATAAAACGACTTGGAAAAATAAACAAGTAATTTAGGATCTAGAACACACTGGAGACAAACGAGGGAGCGAGACGACTAACCACTGGGGATCAGATTGATCAAGCATCAGACGGCAGGTTGTGGGGCCTTTTATGCAGGTCTCTCCTCCTAAGATTGTAAACACCTGCTGGAGCCGGCGCAGCTGTCTCAGATTGGGCCTGATTGGTCTCAACGAGCGGTGCCGAGGTGGAAACGAGTGGAGCCGAAGCGGGATCCACAACAGTACCCCCCCCCCCCCTGACGGGAGGCACCGGACGACCGCCCTGGAGCTTCCGGGTGGGCCCGGTAGAACTCGTCCAGCAGAGCAGGATCAGCGAGATAGGACGGGGGCACCCAACTCCGGTCTTCGGGGCCGTAGCCCACCCAGTCCACCAGATACTGGAACCCCCGTCCCCTACGGCGGACGGCAAGTAGACGGTCCACCGACCACACAGGGTCGCCATCCTCCAGGACCTGGGGGGGCGGGGGAGCTGGAGCAGGGGGTGACAGGGGGCTGGTGGAGAAGGGTTTGAGGAGGGACACGTGGAACACAGGGTGGACCTTGAGAGCGGCCGGGAGGTTCAAACGCACCGCAGAATCATTAATGACGCGGTCGACGGTATAGGGACCGACGTAGCGTGGGTTAAGCTTACATGAGGAGGTCTGGGAGGTCTGGAGGGGCAGGTCCCGGGCCAATAGCCAGACCTTCTGGCCAGGTCGATAGGCCGGGGCCAGCACCCTCCGCCGGTTGGCGCATCGACGGGACCGCTCAGTGGCTCGCAGCAGAGCGGCCCGGGCTGTTCTCCAGATGCGCCGACACCGGCGGAGGTGGACCCTGGTGGATGGGACCGCCACCTCCAGCTCCTGTTGGGGAAATAGAGGCGGTTGATAACCGAGGGAACACTCAAACGGGGACATACCTGTGGCGGAACTCTCCATGGTGTTCAGGGAATACTCCACCCAAGGCAGGTACTTGGCCCAGGAGGCGGGGTTGCTAGTGGTGATGCACCGCAGAGCCGTCTCCATGGCCTGGTTGGCTCCCTCAGCCTGCCCATTGGATTGGGGGTGGTACCCGGAGGTGAGGCTAACTGTGGCCCCAATCCCCTTGCAGAAGGCCTGCCACACCTTGGATATGAATTGGGGCCCCCGGCCGGACACAATGTTGTGGGGGATCCCATGGAGCCGAACCACATGGACCGTGAGGAGCTCGGCCGTTTCGGCCGCGGAGGGGAGCTTGGGGAGAGCAACGAAGTGGACCGCCTTGGAGAAACGGTCGACAATGGTCAAGATGGTGTCCTTACCCCTGGACATGGGGAGACCCGTAACAAAGTCCAGGGCTATGTCAGACCACGGCCGACCGGGGATGGGAAGGGGGCACAGGAGCCCTGCAGGCGGGCGATGGGAGGCCTTGCTCCGGGAGCAGACGGTGCAAGCACCCACGAACTCCCTGACGTCCCCCAGGAGAGTGGGCCACCAGAACTGAACTCCGCCGTCCGGTGGACGCCGGGGTGACAGGTGAAATGTCTAGAGTGACCCCACTCTAGCACTTGTGACCGGACAGCGGGGGGCACGAACAGCCGGTGCCGAGGTCCATTGCCAGGGTCGGGTTGGGCACGCTGGGCCTGCCTTACCACCGATTCGATGGCCCAGGTGACGACACCCACCACCCGGGCTGGGGGAAGGATGGTGTCCAGGGTCCCTGGAACCTCAGGGGGCTCCCCCGGGAACAGCCGGGAGAGGGCGTCAGCCCTGACGTTCTTGGACCCCGGGCGGTAGGTGAGGGTGTAGTCGAACCGGCTGAAGAAGAGGGCCCAGCGTGCCTGTCTGGAGTTCAGTCTCTTCGCCGTCTTCATGTAGGTCAGGTTTTTATGGTCAGACCACACGAGGAACGGCAGCTTCGCTCCTTCCAGCCAGTGTCTCCACTCTCCGAGGGCGGCGTGGATCGCCAGAAGCTCCTTATTTCCCACGTCGTAATTCTTCTCGGCTGGGTCGTAACGCCGGGAGAAGTAGGCGCAGGGGTGGATCTTCTGGTCCTCCTCCGACCGCTGGGAGAGGACGGCCCCGACCCCCGTGTCGGACGCATCCACCTCCACAATGAATTGTCTAGCTGGATCGGGGTGAGCCAACACAGGCGCAGTGGTGAAGAGGCCCTTTAGGGCAGAGAAGGCAGCCTCTGCCTCCGGGCTCCAGGAGAACAGGTGAGCAGTGGAGGTGAGTGCGGTGAGGGGGGCCGCCACCTGGCTAAACCCCTTGATGAACCGCCGGGTAAACCCGGCGAATCCGAGGAAGCGTCAGAGTTGGGTTCGGTCGGTGGGCCGCGGCCACTCTACCACTGCCTTGATTTTGGCCGGGTCCGCACGCATCCGCCCCTCTTCCACGACGAACCCCAGGTAGGTAACGGCGGTGGAGTGACGTAGAGGCGGTTCTCAAGGAGGCGCTGCAGGACTAGCCGAACATGCTGGTGGTGTTCCTCCATGGTCCGTGAAAAGACTAGGATGTCGTCCAGGTATACCACAACGAAGATGTTGATCATATCCTTCAGCACATCGTTAACTAACTCCTGGAAAACCCCAGGTGCGTTGGATAGGCCGAAGGGCATCACGAGGTATTCAAAGTGACCCAGGTGGGTGTTGAAACCGGTCTTCCACTCGTCCCCCTTCTTGACCCTAACTAAGTGATAGGCGTTCCGAAGGTCAAGCTTGGTGAACACCCGGGCGTGAGTGAGTGGCTCGAAAGTGGAACTCATAAGGGGGAGTGGGTACTTATTTTTAATGGTGATATCATTCAATTTACGAAAATCAATACAGGGCCTCAGGCTACCATCCTTCTTCGCCACAAAGAAGAAGCCCGCCGCTAGGGGGGAAGACGATGGTCTAATTACACCTGAGGCTAGGGACTCGGCAATATAATTACGCATCACCTCCTTCTCCGACGACCCGTGGGAAGGGCTGCCCCGGGAAGGAGGTCGATGGGACAATCATATGGCCGGTGAGGGGGAAGTGAAAGGGCTCGGTCCTTACTAAACACCAGGGCAACGTCGTGATAAACGGAGGGGACACCGGTGAGATCCCGGGGAGAGACTACGGGCCTGGGACCGCTGGACGGAGAATGGGCGGAGCGCAGACAGTTGGCATGACAAGCAATGCTCCAACCCAAAATTCCGCCCAGTGGTCCAGGAGATGTGAGGATCGTGTCTCTCCAACCACGGCCTACCTAACACTAGGGGTGCAGTGGGTGCGTGCAAAACAAGGAAGCGTGCTGTCTCCACGTGATTACCAGACAGAGTGAGGGTGAGGGATTCAGTGCTGTGAGTAATTTGACCAAGGGAACGCCCGTCAATAGCCTGGGGAGACAAGGCTCTGTCAAGGGGAACGAGTGGAATACCAGCCTGACGAGCAAGAGTAATGTCCATAAGGCATTCGTCAGCCCCAGAATCAATGAGAGCGCTGACGGACAAGGACTCCTTACCCCAGGAAAGGGTGGCTGGGAAGAGGCGGTTGAGGTCTCCGTTGGGCTGGGGGAACGAGGCACGGCTCACTAATAATCCCCCAATTAGTGAGGCGGGTCTTTTGGGCGAGCCGGGCACATCCGGAGAACATGTCCGGGCTTCCCACAGTATAGGCACAGGTGATCCCGCATCCTCTGCTCTCTCTCCTCCTGAGACAGACGAGACCGGCCGATCTGCATAGGCTCCTCCCCCGACCCGGAGGAGAAAGGAGCCGGGGGCAGCATGTAGACACGAGGGGGCAGTGCAGAGCAGGTTACCGCAGAGCTGGGGATAGTGGGCGTACGGCTGGAACCAGGATGAAGGGGAACCATGGAGCGTGGGATGCGCTCTCGGTGGCGCTCCCGCAGTCGCTCATCCATGAGCAGGGCCAGGGTGACTAGATCGTGGAAAAAACAGGTACAGTATGGGCAATGTTTGTCTGAAGCCCTTCACTATCTCCTACTTATGCTGAGTGAGGAATATCCCCTCCCCGGTAAAGTGTTTGGCCCCTTAAGGAAGGCGAGCCACAAACAGTTATGCAGCTTTATTGGTCTTTTTGTATATATCTGTTTTATGTATTACCCTGGCACATAGCGCTGAAATATTTACATTATCCCAGACACAGGCGAGGAGAGAGTTTGCAAAGTGCTCGCAATTTAAAAACAATAAAGAACAGTCTATCTCTTTATCGCTGCCGTTTTATGAAATGACTTGAGGCAGGAGATGATTTTATTGCCGAAGTGTGGAGAGAGGGCAGTGTTGCTGCGTCTGGTACCTCTTTTTAAGGGGTGTGCTTTTATGAAGTGTGTTTTAATGCAGCTCAACAGTAGATGCAGACTTTTTGGTATGAGCCAGAGTGTCATGCATATTGATAAATCATTCCCTGCTGCTAAACCTTTTAGGTGGGTATTACCTGGAAAAAGTCCCATATTCTGTGAGATAGAAAATCTGTTC
Organism: Nansenia antarctica; assembly: GCF_963989245.1. Taxonomy (NCBI): domain Eukaryota; kingdom Metazoa; phylum Chordata; class Actinopteri; order Argentiniformes; family Microstomatidae; genus Nansenia; species Nansenia antarctica. The sequence goes on along the minus strand of NC_137689.1, from coordinate 39,750,264 downwards.
ATTTCTACTGTTTGGAGCTTGAGGCACCACTATACTTAGGTGGTGGTTTATTTTACAGTATACTGTATGTGGTCACTCTGGGGGTAATGATCCTTATAGAACTTCTCATTGCATTAATAATGATAAAGGGTACAGAGCTATACATTTCGGAAACATGGTGCATATGTGTGTGTGTGTGTGTGTGTGTGTGTGTGCGTGCGTGTGCGGGGACGTGTGCGTGTGTGTGTGTGCGTGTATGTGTGCGTGTGTGTGATGGGGGGACTATGTGTGTGGTTGACTCACTGTTGTAATACTTCCAGTGCTCTCGGCAGTATTACAGCAGTCTCCACAATTTGTTTATAGTTACCCATTTTAGAAAAACTAATGTTGTGAATGACATGTGTTGGTCGTATAGTATAAATCATCTTGTGTCATCAATTTCAATCATCATGTGACTGAATAACAACCATCAAATAACAATGTCACTCCCAACATTGCAACAGCTTCACCATGTTCATTATACAATTTCAAAAACATTCATTTTAAATAATCTCACATTATTTTGACCATTGCACAACCACACACACACACACACACACACACACACACACACACACACACACACACACACACACACACACACAAGCAAAACAATGTGGTTTGGCCTGACACTCATGACAGGGTCAATATCAGGCATGACCGGGTCAATATCAATACAATGTTGATATGCACCTATTTTCACTTTTGCCAATTTTTATTTTATTTTTTTTATTTAACCTTTATTTATACAGGTAAAAACACATTGAGCCCCAAGGGCTCATTTTCAAGTGTGACCTGTTCACAGGCATACAACATCCACCACAAACAAATACAATACAATACAAAAACAAAAAACCTGGCCTACATAGTCTAAAAACTAAACTAAAACTAGTCTAAAACAGTCTAAGATCATCTAAAACTAAACTAAAACTACAAAAACCTAAAACTACACAGCTAAAGAGCTAGGGACAGGGAGGGGTCAGTAATGGGCAAAAGGGAGGGTCAACTTAATAGCAAGAACAAATCATGGACTCGCACTGTATGTCTCTCAGCAAGAGCTTGAAACTGGAGAGAGGGATCAGTTGAGACAGTTTCAGACTCTGCTGTAATGAATTCCAAGAGGAAGGGGCTGCAAATGAGAACGCCCTTTTGCCTTTCATGGTCCGGACCAAGGGGATGGAGTATGTGATGATGTCCTGTGTGCGAAGGCCGTAGACGGATTGCTTGCGTGACAGGTGGTTAGAAAGGTAGGAGGGGAGCAGACCAAGGATGGATTTGTAAATGAAAATATACAAGTGAAGGGTTCGGCGGATAGAGAGAGATGACCAATTAACCAGAGAGTATAGTACACAGTGATGCATAAGGGGTTTACAGCCTGTTATAAACCTTAGCGCGCCATGGTAAACTGCATCCAGATGTTGAAGAGAGGTAGCAGAGGCATTCATGTACAAGACATCACCGTAGTCCAAGAGAGGCAGAAAGGTGGCAGCAACCAGACGTTTTCTTGCAGCAGCTGAGAAACAATACTTGTTTCTAAAGAAAAGGCTTAGCTTCAATTTTAGTTTCTTCAGAAGGTTGTCTATGTGCAGTTGAAAAGAGAGGCTGCCGTCCAGTTGAATGCCAAGGTATTTGTAGTTTGGTACAAGCTCAATAGGTGAACCCTGACATGATACAATGTCAGGAAGAGCACTCGGCACCCGCTTGTTATTGGAAAAATGCATGACTTTGGTCTTCCCTGTATTCAACACCAGTCTGAGCTGAAACAGCTGGTACTGAAGGGCATCAAAAGCAGCCTGCAAAGCCTCGAAGGCACGGTTGATAGAGGATGCAAAGCAATACAAGATTGTGTCATCCGCATACAAATGAACAGCAGCGTTAGAGATTAATCCTATTTCATTGATATAAATGGTGAAGAGAGTTGGCCCCAAGACCGAACCCTGCGGCACCCCATTTGAAACAGTGAGCAAGTTGGATGAGAGATCACCAAACTGCACAGACTGTTTCCGTTGTGACAGGTAGTTGGAGAACCAGCCAACAGCATGAGGGGACAGCCCAATATCAGAGAGGCGCTGGCATAAGATGGCATGATCGACGGTGTCAAAGGCTTTAGACAAGTCGATCAAAAGTGCAGCACAGTGATTCTTCTTATCCAAAGCCTCAGTAATATCATTAACCACTTTGACAGCAGCAGACACTGTGCTGTGCTGCTTCCTTAAGCCAGACTGAAGGGGCGATAGGATGTTGTGTGAATCTAGGAAGTCCTTGATCTGATCGTTAATTAGTCGCTCAAGGACCTTGGCTAGGACAGAAAGTTTTGAAATTGGTCTGTAGTTGTTCAAACATTTTGGGTCACCCCCCTTCAGAAGTGGGAGCACAAAAGCGGTTTTCCAGACCTCTGGCATCACATTGTTAGAAATAGATAAATTGAAAATGTGTGATACAGGTTCTGCAATGAAATCTGCAGCAAGGCGCAGAAAGAGAGAAGGAAGACTGTCAGGACCTGCCGATTTCCTAGGGTCTAGCTCTCTTAAGGCTTTCCAGACATCACTAACAGAGAAGGGGGAGAACGAGAAAGAGTGGCACCCAGGGAGACTACCAGAGGTTTTCACCAAGGGAGGAGGAGGGGGACCGGAAGGTGGGGAGTTGGCTCCTGACAAGGAATCAAACAGTAAACCGGAGGCTATAAAGTGTTTGTTGAAACAGTTAAGCATCTCTGATTTATCGAACACAGGTACTGAGTTGTCGATCATTTGGGAAGGTAGCTCAGCAGGACCGGAGTTGGCTGAGAGGGACTTAACTGTGTTCCAAAACCTTCTGGGGTCATTCAGATCATCAGTGGAACGTGAAAGATAGAAATCACTTTTTGCTGTTTTGACAGAAGCAGTGAAGTTATTTCTCACCTGCCGAAAAGAAAGCCAATCAGCTTCAGAGTCGGACTGCCTGGCAGCAGCCCAGAGCCGGTTTCTTTTGTGAAGGAGGGATGACAGCTCGCTAGAGAACCAGAGAGTGTTTCGACCTTTAACCCTGAAGCGCCGAAAAGGAGCATGCTTGTTAAAGACAGCTAAAACTATCGTGAAAATATTCCCAGGCGAGGTCAACATCACCAATCAGGAAAATACGGTCCCAACGATAGGGCTGGGACGACGCGTCGACATAGTCGACGTAATCGACTACGTCAATACGTCGACTTGCGTAATGTGCGTCGGTGCGTCGCAAAAAAACCCAACTAACTGCAATTGCGGCACTGCGCCGACGTGGTGGCGGGGGCGCTGTTTCGCAAATAAGTTAGCTTTCGTTTCTGCTAGCGAAATAGCTGATAGTTGATGTTGACTGCTCAAGGAGAATACATATTTGAAAGTACAGAATGCCTGAGAGCCTTATATTGCATTATATTACATTATATTTTGAATGGTCATCTGGTGCCTGAATATTGTGTTTTCCTTTACATAAATAATGACATTTCCACCATAAATTGATGCAGAAAGGGCACAAATTGGTGCATATCACCAGAATGCAAGAAATTAAGTGTTTGATGTTTAAGGACCCCCAGACAGCCCCGATGTCAAACACCACTGGTACCACCTCCGCCTCATTTTGAGCCAGGAAAAACCCTGATGGCCATGTTGGCATTCAAGTTGGCTAAACATAGCAGTGAGTCTGCCCTGTGTCTGGGGCTGTTTGACAGAGGCAGTTACAGTAGTAGTAGTAGTAGTAGTAGTAGTAGTAGTAGTAGTAGTAGTAGTAGTAGTAGTAGTAGTAGTAGTAGTAGTAGTAGTAGTAGTAGTAGCAGGTCGCCGAATTAAAGGTGTCTGTGTTTAATTGCGGGCCCACAGCCCCCATACATCAGCTGATCATTTAAAGGGGCGGCCGTCTGAGTAATGTGCATGTCACACGCTGCTTTGTTTTATAAGAGCAGCAGCTATTACCCAGAGTGCTTTATAAAGACACTGTTAAACAGAGAGAGACAATACAGCCATTATTTTGGGGAAAATTAAGTGATACATTAATCGAACAGTAAAAAAAAAATCATTAGACTAATCGGTAAATTAGTCGTTAGACTAATCGACTAACCGAAAAAATAATTGCTAGATTAATCGTTAGAAAAATAGTCGTTTGGGACAGCCCTACCCAACGAACCTGCTGCAGGTCATGGAGGAAAGCTTGCTCTATGAAGTTCTATTGATCTCTCTTCTGAATGACACAGGGCTTAGAACGAGGGATTTTGCTATCCCTGATAGCTCCAATTACACAATGATCACTGAGGTCATTTGCAAAAACACTAACTGCAGTGAATTTATGCGGCCTATTAGTGATAAATAAGTCCAGAAGTGTCGATTTGTCTGGACGTTTGGGATTTAGCCGTGTGGGGCCTTGCTTGGGGACAAGCAATGGGCTTTAAAGTCATCTGAAGCTATGGAGAGCCAGTCCCAGTTCAGGTCCCCTATGAGGACGATTTCATTAGAATGAAGCTGAGACAGGAGCTGCATTAAGGAGGGCAATGTATCAGGGGAGGCCTATGGGGGCCTATAGCAGCCAACAACGGTTAGATGTTGACCTCCAGACAGATCGACATTCAAGGCTAACAATTCAAATTGCTTAGTAGCAGATGTAGAAAGCAGGACATGAGCAGCGAGAAATGATCTAACATAGATAGCCACGCCCCCGCCTCTCCGGGGACGATCAGAGCGGTAGAGATTAAACCCATCTAGAGCAACATCCCTATCTGATATGGACTTTGAGAGCCAGGTCTCAGAGACAACAATAATGTGAGCACCAGTCGATTCCGCCCATATACGTATCATATCCATTTTAGGTAAGAGAGTGCATTAATGTGAATGAAACGCAGCCCGTGCATATTCTTAAAAGCATCTGGTGTGTTACAAATGGTAGGATTAACAGACATGGGGCCAGGATTTGGCTGAACATTTCCCGACATCAAAAGCAACAAAAGAACAAGAAGTCTCTTTCTCACCATGAATGGAGGGTTCAGTCGAGACTGAGAGTCCTTGGAGGCAGTGACGTCCAGGAGAGTGTCCGCAGATGTGATTGTGAAGGGGTCATCCCTATGTTCCCCGGGTCCTATGTTCCCCGGGTCCTATGTTCGGGGTCATCCCTATGTTCCCCGGGTCCTATGTTCCCCGGGTCCTATGTCCCCCGATTTCTTAGAAAAAGAAAAAAAAAAGGGTTCTATGTTCCCCGCTTCCGAAAAAGGGTTCTATGTTCCCCGCTTCCGTGAATTTTTTTTTTTTCTTTTTTGAAGACCAAGGACATTGATATTGATATTGACATTGATACATATGATTATGTATTTGTGTATGTATTTGTGTATTTGTGTATGTTGTTTTTTAAATAAAAAAAATAATTAAAAAAACGGGGAACATAGAACCCTTTTTCGGAAGCGGGGAACCGGGGAACATAGAACCCGGGGAACATAGGACCCGGGGAACATAGGTACGCTCCCAGTAGATGTAGCAGGCCTCAGCTAGCAGGCGGCGTTGTTTAAGTTACTCTGTCCAGGTTTACCTTGAGAAGACCAAACACTCAGATAGTCAACCACAAGCCTTACATCAAATGATCGGAGATCTATATAAATTGCGCACCAAGCAGTCCTCAATGCCAAAGAGAGGTACTTAGCTTGAAGAGGGGGAAGTCGTGACTTCTCCCCTCTACTGCTGTAATGTCGCGTCCTCTCTGGATCTCCGAGCTCTGGTGTAGGCTGCTCCTCCGATGCAGTGGCGCGTGACTGGGAAAGAGAAGTTCTCAGAACAGTGACTACGATAGATTCGCGTCTTGCTCTGAAACCGGAGCTGTCGGCGCCGACAGGATTTTACAGCGTCTCGTGAGGTGTGTGAGGCATCTGAGTTCACGTCCTGAATGATGAGACAGACAATTCATACTTTTGTCTGGCATATGCCTTAGTGAGAATCAAAACGAAACAGACAAACCATCAAAGGGAAATGCAATCTTCCACAATCAAGGATTGTCAACAGAAGTAACAAAGCAACACTGAGATCGTTGAAATCAAATTTACACATGAAATGTCTCATTAGCTCTCCTCACTGCGAGTCATAATCTGATCCGACCCGTATTGAGGGACTCAGCAGTTCGTGACGTTAGAATTATAAGGTTCTATCTCCATTTTGGGTGAGTTTTTTTACATAATCTGATCCATTAGGTGTTTATTAATGCCTGTGTGGTGTTATTTTTTAAATGTTGACATTTTTTTGTTAGTAATTAATAAAATACAAAGGTTCCATCTCACAAAACATAATGGATTATAAAACCGTTGACGCTCAATATCTCTGAACTACCCTAAACGGAGATAGAACCTTATAGTTCTAAGCTCAGCAGTTGTTGTGCTTTTATCATAATGACCTTATGAGGGGCCTGTCCCAGTCTGACCCCAGAACAGCTTGACCAGTCAGGCCCACATATGTCTCCACAAAACACATAGGCCAGACACGGCAACATCTGTTCTGCCCATGCCCAGACTGCCTGTGTCCACTGACCAGACCTTGCGCTGCAGGGGAGGCTGAAAAGGTTTTGAATGAGGTTCATATTAGACATAGACTCACACACAACACATGCATCCACTCAAACATACAGTATTAACACACGTTACATGAACATATGAATGCACATAGACAGAAAAGCACAGAATTGAACACACCCACACAGATACCACACATACCCAAACACCTACACATCAGGGTTTCCGTTAGAAAAATTTGACGTCGGACATCGTGTCCGGGAAGAATTCGATTTACCGGACAAACGTGATATATTCCGGTCATCATATTAAAATATATATATTTTTTTTTTTTTCAAAATCATATATTTTTTTTCTCCAAATCTAATATAGCTGTTTGTCGCGGTGATTACTGTTGTGTAGCGGCCTATATATGCCATTTAATGTATATTTCTCATCCGATACGATTAGATGCGAGCTATATAATATATAATAATATAACATGATTTGACGCATGCGCGCTATGCCATGCGTCAAATCCAGCGCTGAACGGGTCCAGCGCTGAACGGGCGCCTCACTGGGAACTGAACAGACAGCATCGATCAATGAACGGACTCCACATTACGTTAACTGAAGTTTGTTAAATTGTTTGGGATTAATGTGAGTTTTCTATTTTCTCTTTACAGTTTTACCCTTTTTTTTTTTTTAAATCAATAAAACAACGTCATTTCTATAAGTCTCGCTGGTTGGGAAGGCATTTCGTTTAGCTCGGGAGTATGACAATGGGAAGAACATAACTGTTTATTGAGAAACAATTGATAGGCAGTCTGGGATACGTATATAAAGAAATACCACAATGTCTAGATGTATAACATTTTATTGAACAGTAACAGTGCAAGCATGTAGGCTACGGGGAACAGGGATTTTGGTCAGTAGGTCCTTTGTACAGAGGGCGTTTCTCTCCGACAACGCGTTCCCAGGTACCATGGAAGTCATAGGTAGTCCAGCACACTGACAGAGAGACAGACAGACAGACAGACAGACAGACAGACAGACAGACAGACAGACAGACAGACAGTCATCTTACTTCTACCCTTTTGAGTGGAATTACTCCTTTAATTAGCTGTTAGCCATCTCAAAGCCCCCTGAGCTGCTCGTCAACACTGAGAATAGACCACATTATAGAAACCAAAACACCGTTTTTTAAATCCACAGGGAATAACCGAGAGTGTAAGGAAAGGCACACCCAGCGCTGTCAGTGGTGGGGAGACTTGAAGTGGCTTTGCTTGATTTCCATCACAGATTCAAGGATTGAAACACTGATGAAAATAGGGAGTAATAGTGATGGGATTATTTTAGATTATTTTAGATTAGATTAGATTAGATTAGGTGAGATTCAATTTTATTGTCATTGCAGAGTACAAGTACCAGACAACAAAATGCAGTTTAGCATCTAACCAGAAGTGCAAATAGTGATATAAAAACAAACACTTAATTTTCGGGGAAACTGCTAAAATAAAATAAATTAAATAAATTAAAAAAGAAAGCGACTATTAGCACCGCCGAATGACAACAAACGTATGAGTAATGAGTAAAACAATGTCACTTTTATAGTATGTTGTTTAACTTGCCGTTCGGTCGCCATGGCTCTGGTGTGTGTAGCAGCTTCAGCTAGCTGGCTGGAAACTTCTAGGGGTGCGTTCGTAAACACGCTCTGAGAGCGCCGAAGCGCACGCTGGCTTCGATGTCACAGAGCGACCGAGTCGTTCGATTGGACGAGAGGCGTTCCGCGAGTGCTGATCGGATTTCCAGAGCGTGTTTACGAACGCACCCAGCCAGCTTTAGCGAATTGTATTCAAAGGGAATTATTTTCACCGGACAATATGTCCGACGACTTTTCAATGTGTCGGACTTCACCAAATTTTACCGGACAAAGACCGGTAATTGCCGGTTAACGGAAACCCAGCTACACATACACATACATGTATACATGTTGTAGCTACTTACAGCGGGGTGCAAAAATGTGGGCACCCCTGGTTTAAATGTCTGTTACAATTAATCTCCAAGTGACTGAAAGCAAACGTGAACACTAAATGCTACAACGTTAATCCTTGTGTGATGTTCACTTTTTGGTCCCTTTGGTACTGTTCGGGTCAAATTGACCCGGGGCATCATTGGTGTTTTAAAAGCACTTGTCCTGACACGGTGCTCCTAGTCCCAAGGGTGACCCGTCCAAGGGAGTATACTCAGGGCGCAAGAAAGCCCCAAAATAGCCCATAATATTAAAGGGCGCCTCCTGTGGGCACAAACAGGTACTGTACCCAATAATGCATAAAAGGTACTGTGTACACATTCATAAGTGCATATATTTTGTTCTGGTGGATCTAGGGGGGTGTCCTTTGTAGAGGCCGGACCAGAGGATGCTTAGTAACAACCCACAAAGTGTCAGACCGCTAGGAATAGGTGGGGCCGAACGACAGCATGATGAGTAGAAGCATTTTTACGCACATGATGCCCCTAACTTTGAAAATGCAAAATCCACTATAATAAAGACCTGGGTGTCATAAATCATACTTATCTAGGAAAAATCTTCTGGGTACCGGTATATATCTATACCCTTTTGAAAGACATTTCTTTCAATTGGAATTTGCTCCGTTGCACCTTGCCTAGATTTTCTGCGGTGTGCGCTCTCTTCTTTTCAATGTATATATATATATCCCCCCCAGACACCCCCCCCCCACACACACACACACCCCACAATTCCCCTCCCCAGCAGGGGTCTCTGATGAAATGGCTGATGAGTCAACAAATATGTGACACCAGCCAGTGTTTTGACCAACCAGGTGCCAAAGTAATTTTTCTGTGTTGTATATAGTCTGAAACTACAGATTGTAATCTTTCAAATGATGTGTCATACATTGACATTGGACACAATTAAGACAACACACGTATTTGAATGTTCGTACCCCTGAAATCACAATCCCGAGAAATAGCTGTTTAAAGATTTGGTTCTTTTTCACACCTTCACACAGCCAGGTAATGGGCGGTAACAACACCTGGTTAACCCCACCCCCAACCACTGCCACTCTAGAGCATACCTGTCAACATTGGGATTTGAAAATAAGGGATATTTTCCCGAAAATAAAATGTTTAACATTGTACCATTTAGAGGTTAGGTTTGCTTCTTTTCACTTATATATTAATTGTAAAAGGCATTTTGACATTTGCCCACATTTGTGCACCCCACTGTACAAAGCATATTCGTCGCAGTTTGTCTGGCCTCTCCCGGTCGTTACTGGGGAGACAGAACACAGCACGGTAACCGGCACTCACCTGCCGTTCGGTGTCTGCTCACGTCCCTCCTCACTGCCTCTCTCTGGTTGCTTGAGGTGCAGGTGCGCCTGCTTCAGTTAATGGACCTATCTCTAAGCCACACCCCGAAATAGAAATTGTCCAATCATATCACAGCAAAAGTCACTACAAGCAGAAAACTCAGACAAACAATTCGCTAATATCTGATGGTGAAAAGCTTCTAGACAAAATATTCTTGTCATCTTTAAAAAAAAACATGTCTATTACTTGCTGTGGTAAATCATGAATCTGAAATTTGCCAACTCCCGCCATTGTAAGTCATTGAATGCAGTGGAGGCTGGTGACTTCCAGAATTGAGGAGGCCAATTTTTTTCCGCTTGCTCGCTTCACTCGCGATGGAATGTTCCCTGTTCTTCTTATCTGTCTTTGTTAAAAAATTATTAATTTGTGTTTGGCGGTACTGAAGGGATTGGGACACTCTCAGGATGGTGGATGAAGCAGCTTTTATTGCCTGCACAATGGGTCATCAAATAAACAAAACAATTGGCATGAATCTCTGGTCCGCCTGCAGCAGCTATTGTCCCTTCTGCTCAGGCTCACAACATTCACCACAACATACTACATACAATCAATGACATGTCAAAAGCACTCAAACACTATGTCAATCAGACACACAACATACAATTCAGAACAATACTTCATCCATTTCTAATATTTATCCTGCAGAACAGCACTCATACACGCGTGTGGCGGAAAAAGGTACTACACGGAGGCCAGGCCTCCTCTGCCCACCCATTTTCAGTGATTTGGCCAATCACATATTGCCATGAAAAAAATTGCATTACATTGACTTCTATGAGAAACCACTTTCCTAGGGGAGGCCTGGCCTCCCTCAATAGAAACGGATAGGGATTCTGGCCTGTAGGTGCTTTACAATTGCAATATTGGGTTTTAGCCATGGAAAAGATTTATGAACAAAACGGAAATAATATTAATAAATAATATTAATATAAAATAAAATAAATATGTTTTTTGTTAAATAAATAAAAAAAATATATATAATTATTGCTTTTTAAAATCTCTCTCTCTTCTCTCAAATTATTGGGGAGGCCAGGCCTCCTCCACCTCTATGGAGGAGCCTCCACTGATTGAATGTCATTCAGTCACGGTCGGTCAGTCAGTCACTGTCAGTGAAGCGTTGTTTGTTTGTCAGAGTTTTCAAAGGGGGCGTGGCTTAGCGATAGGTGAATTGGCCCGGGGTGCGCACCACGTAGCGACCCGCTTGATTGCCTAGCGCAGGGGCAGCTGTGCGCTGGGAGGGTACCCTCCCGCTATGACACTGCCCCACGGGCGTGGCGGCCTCTGTCCATGGGGCTGAAGGTCTCTATGCTTCAGCTGGGTCCATGGTGCTGAAGGTCTCTATGCTTCAGATGGGTCCATGGTGCTGAAGGTCTCTATGCTTCAGATGGGTCCATGGTGCTGAAGGTCTCTATGCTTTAGCTGGGTCCATGGTGCTGAAGGTCTCTATGCTTCAGATGGGTCCATGGTGCTGAAGGTCTCTATGCTTCAGATGGGTCCATGGTGCTGAAGGTCTCTATGCTTCAGCTGGGTCCATGGTGCTGAAGGTCTCTATGCTTCAGATGGGTCCATGGTGCTGAAGGTCTCTATGCTTCAGCTGGGTCCATGGTGCTGAAGGTCTCTATGCTTCAGCTGGGTCCATGGTGCTGAAGGTCTCTATGCTTCAGCTGGGTCCATGGTGCTGAAGGTCTCTATGCTTCAGATGGGTCCATGGTGCTGAAGGTCTCTATGCTTCAGATGGGTCCATGGTGCTGAAGGTCTCTATGCTTCAGATGGGTCCATGGTGCTGAAGGTCTCTATGCTTCAGCTGGGTCCATGGTGCTGAAGGTCTCTATGCTTCAGCTGGGGCCAGGGTTGGTTACAGTAGGCCAGCCCACCACTTTACAATGTGATAAGTGTGGTGTTGCAGCTTGTAAAACTAACCACACACATTTTGCTTAATTGACTGCCCTTAAATAATTTGTTCAGTAACAACCTAGTAAGGTTTGATATTACAGCTGCACAATCTGTACTGCTTTTTGTCTACAAACCTCGTCTTGGACCGCAGAGCAGCAGACAAACATACCACACTCAGGTGACGTTATACACTATAAATCTACACTTTTCAGAGTTGTCTTGTTGATAAACTGTCTCCCAGTAACTTTTAATAAGTGGAATGTACCACGTTGTTCACCCAGAACGGTAGGCCAACTCACATTTACAATTACACATAGCGTTAGACAAGAGTCATGCTGTCATAATTCTCGTAAATGTTTGCAATCCTAAAATGGCATAACCCTTTGCTTGCAGTTTGCTGTTGTAATACCCTCGTAATCAGCCCATAAGATAGAATGTATAAAACGGTCAAACTATTCCAATATCTTATATCCATGTAATGAAAAATCAATCGGGTTGAACCTCCCCAAATGTGTTCAACCTCCCCCAATTCTCTCCTTCACACCCTTCACTGGCTCCCGGTAGCAGCTCGTATCAGACCCTGGTGCTCATCTACCGGGGGGCAAATTGAACAGCCCCTTCCTACCTGCAAGCAACGGTCAGTCCGCTCTTCCTCCTCTGCTGGTCGACCACCGCCTCTATGTGGAGGCAGCAGTCACGCTACCTGGTCACAGCATTTCACTGTCCTGGCGCCCTGCTGGTGGAACGAGCTTCCCACTACTGTCAGGACTGAAAAGTCATTCCCTATCTTGTACTGTTTCTCTACAGTAAATAATAGTAATAATAATACAAAAATAATACTTCTAGCATTATTATTGCCCCTGAGCATAGTTTGCTTTTTTCGAGCATAGATTATGACTGATGATTAGATGATTCACTTGCTTAGTCAAATGTATTTATTGTAAGTCGCTTTGGATCAAGGCATCTGCTAAATGGCAAAAAAAAGATGTAAATGTACCTACCTAAAGGGTCATAGGAGTAACATTTGTCATAAAGAATCACTGATATCACCTTAACGGATGCATTGGCAAAAGTATTGATCGTTTCGGTGGAGTTGTGCTGACACATGTTAAAAAGGACAGCTTGTGTCAGTATTACAGAAGCATTATGCCACACCTCCACATACAGCCACTGCCCCCGATGGAAACGCTCTCTCATCTCGATCGCACCCCCACCCCTGTTTGAATGGACTGGTAATTAAGCCAAAGCTGCCCGGGACCCCATTACAGCAGGTAAAGCTGTAAGTCCAAATTACACCAAGTAAAAAAGATGTGTCCATTAAGGGGTCAACTTTAAACCACACTCTCACGGAGGCCAACGGGGCTTCATAATAAAGTTAGCGCCTGTCATAATCTAGCCTCCTGGATCACAGTTCATTTGCACCGTCAACGCCCCTTAGGGAGGGTATAGGGGGGGGGACATTATTGATTGAGAGGGGCTCAGTGACCCCCCCTCTCTGTAGCCACTCATCAGACCCCCACCCCCCTCCTCACCTGCACGCCTGCTTCCCGTTAGGTCTGTGGTGATGACTCAGCAAAGATTGCTGATGTGGAGGAGGCTGAGGGATAGGGGCTGTTGTTAAAAAAGGAGAGGAAGGCACTAGGGCTGGCACCCTGCCCACCCAACAAGGGGGGGGTGGGGGGGGCTGACGCGGTGATGTCATCTGTCACTCAGAGTGAAGTATAACCTTACACGCAGAGACAGGCACGCACGCTCCACGTACGCATACACACACATTAGAGGATAAAAAGCCACTCAAACACGTGCGCACACGCCCGCACACACACGCACACACACACAGCCATCCTCCCACGCTCAGTCAGAGTTATCCTCTGGCATTAAAGCACTTCTTTGGCTCTGATGTCTTGTCACTTATCTTAAGCACTGGGAGGATGTGTGCTGAGGTTGGGGGAAGGGGAGGGGAGGGGAGGAATGACACACAACCCAGCACCTTTTTGCTGACTGTTCAAGTTTCGACTTTGGTGTGTAGATTAACAATGACGGCATGTGCTAACATCAATCCAGGGTGAGGAATGATTCATTTTCACCCGCTGAATATATCGGAATTCAAAGTCATCTAAAGTTAAGTAGGTTCTCAAGAACCGAGCGGTCCTGGATTGTGAGAAATCAGAATCAGAATCTTATTTTAATGACTGCGCCCCTTAGTAAATCTCTTTCCAGGCAATGCATTTCACTCTTTTGCTCCTTCGTTCTTTATTCCTTCAAGTCACCATCTGCTGATTATATTGACCAAAATATCACTTGGTTTACATTGTTTACACTATGACAATGGTTTTGGGTCCATTGAATATAATGATATGATGATATGACCTGAATTAGTTTGACATATAATTTGACCACCTTGGGCACTGTTTCACTTAAACATCTTTGCAATCTTGTGATGCATGCTTTGACCTTTAGGCCACCCTGCTCCCTTCACTTGTTTGCCCCCCCCCCCTTCCCATCCCTGTCCTCAGTTTCAAATCTGTTTTCTGGTCTGTTTCCTTTGAACCCTAGTTCAGTGTCGAGGTGTTTTCCCAGTCTTTTAGCTCCCTGCTGTCAAGAAGAGAGAGCGAGTAGAGAAGGTCTATTTTAAGCGGTGCTCCATGCACCAACCACCCACACACAGTGCAGAAAGTCACTCCACACCGCCCTCATCATCACCTTCAGTAGTACAGTTCGCTAGAAGCAACGGTGCAATCGCTGCAACCATTTATTGCAAATGCACACCTCATCTAAAAGCTAAGTTGGTGTATCTCAGTGTTGATTCTGCGAAGAGACGCACTAAGATAGCGAACTACTCCTTTTTCCATGTGTCGTGTAAGCATAAATGGTGAATATCCAGAGGCCTGAAACGCTTTGGAAAGCAGTGTTTGTGGAAAAAGCGAATGGGAGTTTGCAGGGGGCATTCGTCATGCTCATTACATCATGCCTCGTAATGCTCAGGCAAAAGTCCTGCTTAGTTTCTTTAGTGTGTGTGCAGTGCTAAACATTGTTATTGATTCACCATTGATTGCACATGCATTCCCTTCGTCTTGGAGAAATACTGAGTGTCAATACATTTATGTCGACACCCACTGGGACCGTAACTGAGGTGCAATCTCATGCTCTTTCGGAGAAACCACATACATACAGTACACGCACGCACGCACGCACACACACACACAATCTCTCTCGCTCTCTCTGTACTGTGCTATATTTAAACACAACACATTCTCATCCGTGATTTTTATGTGTTCATGTATTTTTTGTAATGATCTGAATGCGTGTCTGCGTGTGTGTGTGTGTGCGTGTGCATGTGCATGTGCATGTGTGTAAATGTGTGCGTTAAGCCTTGCCTCCCCCTCTTGCTCCTCCTCCAGAAGAAGAGAATGAGTGTGAGGTGACTCGTGGGACAAGAAGGCGCTGTGTGGACACACACACTGCACTCAGGTAATGAGAAATGATGTTAGTAGTGAATGGACCCTACTTTGTGACACTCAGGAATGTGAGTTTTGATGGATGGTTAGGGTCAAAAGGTCATCCACCACGTGTCTGATTCTATTAAAAGTCCAGACACTGCTGCCCCACTGACATCCTTCACCATCTCCGGAAACTGTTTTTATATGAGGTTTTGCTAAATTAAAAGCACTACGGAATAGAGGGGCCGCCATGCAAAATATCCCTCTGAAAAGACTCCCTATTCCACGGCCATACTGTTGAGCTGATCCTGAGAAGCCGTGTAAGCTCCCCCCCGGCTTCTGCTGAATAATAATTCACGTACCTCAGGGAATCGGAATTGTGAGAGTGCATAGTGGCGGGGTCTAAAGTGTAGAGTGAGAACCACCTCACCGAATTGAAAGTAAACAGGGTCGCCCTGATCTGTTTTTCGACAGAGATGTCTTCGAAATCCTCTCGACCAACCGTTAAATAGTTAGGTCCCTGATATATGATAGTAACTGCTCCTGGCGTTTTCCTTTTGAGTGGTACAATTCGAATGAACTGAGCTTGTGTATTACCCACCCGTGAGTAGTACGAATAAGTGATGAAAGCCACCGCTTATATCTGGAGGATGAGGGAATTTGTTTTCTGTCGTGTAAATTCCAGGAATTAACCCGAAAAATCACTGCTAATTTCCCTGTAGCACGTACAGCTATTGTAATGTTGGAATCTTTGAAACGCTTCACCTCTTTAAAGCCAGGATTAGGGACGAATCCTTTCAAAGCACGTTCAAGCCCCTCTTGGAAAACCCTATTTTTTAGATCGTCAGATATGACTGCATGAACTTGATTTCTTAAAATCATAAATTTGAATCCTCCGATCCCCATAATCAAGTTAATAGTCGTGACTAACTCTTCCGAATTTTCATAATCTCTCTGAGGAATTTCCCACACTTGCTGGAGACCCGTCCACTGATAGTGGGTGGTCAATGAATTGTGTTTAGGCTCAAGCTACTGGTGTTAGGGTAACTCATTTCTGTCAAAGCAACTTCTGAATTTAAACTGTTTAAACGAATAAGCTTTGCTAATTGGATTTTAAAAGACATATTGCAGCTATCTGGGTCTATGTCTTCTGGGTACCGGTATATATCTATCCCCTTTTGAAAGACATTTCTTTCAATTGGAATTTGCTCCGTTGCACCTTGCCTAGATCTTCTGCGGTGTGCGCTCTCTTCTTTTCAATTTATATATATATCCCCCCCAGACATCCCCCCCCCCACACACACACACACACACCCCACAATTCCCCTCCCCAGCAGGGGTCTCTGATGAAATGGCTAATGAGTCAACAAATATGTGACACCAGCCAGTGTTTTGACCAACCAGGTGCCAAAGTAATTTTTCTGTGTTGTATATAGTCTGAAACTACAGATTGTAAGCTTTCAAATGATGTGTCATACATTGAAATTGGAAAAAATTAAGACAACACGCGTATTTGAATGTTCGTACCCCTGAAATCCCAATCCTGAGAAATAGCTGTTTAACACTAGAACAGCCGTGAGGTGTTAAACAGCACCAGTGAGTACAAAAGAAATTCTACCTTTGCACTCGATCACATTTCAGGACCCTCCTTTCATGACTTTTCCTAGATATGTGCGTTCTACCACCCAGCATTTTTACATTTTCAAAATCGAGTTAGTATAAAGCGTTTTAGCAGTATTTCTGTGTGTGTCTGTGTATTTGTGGCTACCATCTTTTTCTCCAAGCCTGCAATTCTCTTTTATATCAGCAGAGGTAGCAAGGGGGCACACACTGTGCTCAAATTCAGGCTTCAGTGCTGAATGAGACACAGTGCATAAGACTGATATTTGTGTTTATATATAGGCTACAATAACAATCAAAATAAGATATGTATATGTGCAGACAGTTATGAAAATGATAAACTGTACAGTATGTCTCCCAATCAATGTTCGTTCAGACAATACAACCAAAGGCGTAAACATTTAGACCACTATATAAATATAGACCACTATTTATAAATAATAATCCACAGATAGGCACAGTCACAGTGCTACATGAAAATATCTAGCCACAGACCACATATCATAGCTCCGCCCTATATGTATTTATCATAATATTTCTCAATATAAAACGGAGGTACTACGATATATGGCAGATATATGTATGGTATATTAAGGCAGTTTCTGGCGCCTGTCCCGTTCTGTTGTTCAAAGAATATAATATAAAACGCATCACATGTTTGTCATTGTGTGAAAATGTTTCTGTAGCGAAGAGCCTTGGTTCAATCTGGAGCTGATCAACTCCGGACGGCAATAGCACGTTGTGGGTGCAATTGTGCAAGAATAACACTATTTACAGCGCTGTCATTTATTGCTATATTTATTACTGTTATATATAAATGTGAACATTACAGATACCTGGTCAACACAGCTTGGGATTCCAAGGAAATTACTTGGAACTATGTGTGAAAGGGACAACATTGCAATATATATTACAGTTATTTTTAAATAATGATAATCAACTTTCATTCGTTAGTAATGAAAACTCCCGCAGTCTCGATCAATCTCCTAGATCAATCTCCTCTCCACTTACATTACATACATGCATACGTTATTATATATGCTCTGTCTGTCCCCACTTCTCTGGAACTGCATTTTTTTCTCTTCTTGGGTGACATCGCCATCCAGCGGTTTTTGTAGGTCAGTACACACTCCCCCATTGTGAAGAGTGGTCGTGTGATTCCACACCTCGTCGCGCTTTAGTAGGTAAAAAAACGGCGCGCCCCTAGTGTTAAAGATGTGGTTCTTTTTCACACCTTCACACAGCCAGGTAATGGGCGGTAACAACACCTGGTTAACCCCACCCCCAACCACTGCCATTCTAGAGTGACAGCTGTCAGCTGTCAATATCTGTCAGTGAGTCACTGGGTCAGATAGGCTTTTCAAAGAGAAGTTTACAGTACATAGCTAGCTATAGCTAACATTATCAGCTAACAATAGTATTACCGTAGCTAATTAGCCAGCTTAATATTATGGAGGCTTTATGGTGGTTGTAACTGTTATTCCTTTAATGATAAAAAATCATCAATCAGAATCAGAATAACTAAGAGTAATTTGCTTATGTCTTGTGCAGGAAATATCACTGTGTTCTGTAGTCAATGTCCAGCCTTATAGTTCAGTTTCAAGCTTTATTTGCCATGCAACATGTACAAGTACAGTTTGAACTGAGGGCAACAACTGAGAACATACAACAGACTATACACAGGTAAGCATGCAAGGTCTGTGAATAGACTATCAATAGCTAATAAATCATGACAGTTCAAAATGCTGTGTACGGTATATGTGGGAATACGGTACATGTGGGGAAACTAGGGTTAGGGTTAGGTGCTACGTCGACTTGGTACATGCTGGCATGTCTAACCCCAACCCTAATCCTAAACCTAACCCTAACCCTAACCGTAGCACCCTAGCACCTAACCCTAACCCTAGTTTTCCCACATGTACCGTATTCCCACATGTACCGTAACATATATATCTATGCCCAAATGTTCTTCTTATTCAACAAAATATTGCCAGAGATTGTGGTGTACTTCAATGAGCACTCGGCTCTATTAATGTTAAAAAGGCTTTGGAGGACTGAGTGGTCAAACAGCCAATCACTGGCCAGCAGAGGGCGGGCTCTAGGAATTACGAGCGAGAGAAGGATAGGTTGAGCAGGAATTACGAGCTGGAGAAAGTTGCGAGTACATATTAGTTTAGTTAACCCATTAGCAGGGACGCGGGAAGGGGGGTGCTGAGGGTGCTGCAGCACCCCCTAGCGGCAGGCAGAAGGAGCTCCTCCTGCCTGAATTTAAAAAATAAAAATATTATTCAAACAATAATTTAAAACAATATAATAACTATTGTTGCTTTTGGGAATAAAAATAAATGTGTTTTTTGTAATAAATGTAAAAATGTGTTTGTTAGTTTTAATGTTAGTGATCACATGGTCATATCTTGCTAGGGAATCTCTGAGTTCTTTAGCAAAAATGCTAAATCAGCCAGAACAATTGAAGTGGAGTTGGAAGAAGATGCTGAGCTTAACAACACTCCCATTAATGCTCTACTGTCGGACGTTGTTGAGAAAGAGCAACAGACGGCCAGAAACGTATTAGAACTGATATTCAGATCCATCCGATTCTTCGGCAGCGAAGGGCTTCCGTTAAGAGGCAATAACAATCGACATGGAGTGCTGTCTGTAATAATGGTCAACATCATGTTTGTGGACATTGTGGGACACTGTGAGCTGAGTGGAAATTACTGTAAATTCCAACACATTGTTGGTAAAATATTTAACGTTACGTCTTTGTAGTGTGTGGGTGCGTGCGTGCTTAACTATTATTGCCCGTGCATTGGGGCCCGTCATTATGCCACTGTGTGCGTGTGAGCGAACGAGCAATCAGCGAGAGGGAGGGAGAGAAATCATTATAATTTTTTCCCTGGCAATTTTTTTCCCTGTAGCGTATATAGACAGCACCTCAGCACCCCCAGTCAAAATACCTTCCCGCGTGCCTGCCCATTAGAGTTTAGTTAAGATTGTTATGGATCGTGAGTTGTGCGTCCACGATAAAGTGAGTAATCCTCTGTGTTTCCTCAGCATTGAGAGTAGTTCTGTGAGGTACGGTAGATAAATGTGTATTAGATGTTGAATGTTTGTCCGTTGGTGAGATTGCGTGATGTTATGACTGGCGCGTGCGCACTACTGCCCATATGCTGTACGTATGCTAGGTGTATGTTTGATGTGCTGTGAATATGTATATGTGTTAAAGGGTAGATAGCATGTGGCATAGGTATATGTGTATATATGTATGTTCAGTGGAGTCTGTGTATTGTTCTTACAGTTGCATTCTGTTGTCTTTGCAGAACCACAAGTTTACGAATTCATTAAAGCCTTTGATGGTAACCTGGCCTGGTTGTTGTATCTATGCATAAAATGACATCATAGTTCTAACTGGACTACCCACAGTGATTTGGACTATCCACCAGTCAAGTTTATATCTATATTTTTCAATTAAGTTAGGCTGTTTATGATGCTCACGTTATTACCTAGGCTAATTAGCCACCTTAATGATCTGACCTTCTAACACAGCAAACAAACAAAAGTGGCTGGGGTGCAAGAGGATTCACTGTGCCTTTCTCCTGCAGCTACAGACAGACAGTCCTGTTCTGAGCTGCTGTGTCTGGTGGGGTGGGGGGCATCAAAGCTGCAACAGAAGGAAGATAGGATATTACAATATTGCCTACAGTTACTGGCACTCCATATTCATAAAATACCACCATACCATGTTCATAAAATAAAATAGCTAATACATGACAGTGATAATTACCTGAGTAGTGTGTTTGTCGTTAGCCAACTAGCGGCTAGCTCGTTCATAACACAACATAAACAAAAACATTTAACATTTCTGTAATCTATTACACTTGACATGTTACAGTATTCCAGTATTACACACTGAACATGAGTCTTACACACAACGTTTACAATGTAGACAAACTTTACCACAATCGCACCGGAGCTAC
Organism: Nansenia antarctica; assembly: GCF_963989245.1. Lineage (NCBI taxonomy): Eukaryota > Metazoa > Chordata > Actinopteri > Argentiniformes > Microstomatidae > Nansenia > Nansenia antarctica. The sequence goes on along the minus strand of NC_137689.1, from coordinate 39,729,454 downwards.
AACAATGCTAGCTTGCAACACAAGCTTTGGCTAGCTTAGACTGAACATTGTGGTTTCAGCTCTCACTCACAAACAGGGCTGCCAAGTTTCACCAAAAGTTTGGAGTGAGATTTTTTGGTGGTGGAGCGACCCAAAACTGTGCACATTTTGTCAGCGGCGGCCCCTCTCTCCCACCCAATTATTTGTGCTAGTTTCCTGCAATTTTACATGTTGTTCATAATTAACCAATAATAATAATTAGAACATTTGATAAAACAAGACAAATTCAGACAATATATCATATTTATGAAATCTTAACAAACAAATACAGTAGAAAAAAATTAAATAAAAAATTACTAAAATACATTTGGGCCCCATCAACAGGACTCAAGCCCAATTTATACTTCTGCGTCGAATTTACGTGCGGCTACACCGTAGCCTACGCAAGGGTTCTCCCAGTTTATACTTCTGCGTTGGTCGGTGTACTCATAGCGGCATAATAGCGATCAAAAAAGTTATTTTTGTTATGCTTGTTGTATATAAAAGTTATATGATGCATTGAAATGACATTAAACTAAGATAATACTATGGTTATCATAATTTTTCAAATCTTTATTAATAAGTAATTACAGAAAAACTAAATTACATTTCTGTCATGGCTTCCGCATTTTGGTCTACGAGAGAGTCGGAATCATGTCGGAATCATGTGCTACCAAGCGGACCAATCACAGTGCTTACGGTTGCGTAGGCACTGCCACGTAGTTACATTTTTGGAGAGGTGCGCGTCAACCTACGCCGTAGCCTACGCAAGCTACGGCGTAAGCTACGCCATAGATTTTCCGCAGAAGTATAAATTGGGCTTCAGCCCCTTCGTCAGCAGCTAGGGCTGTCCCAAACGACTATTTTTCTAACGATTAATCTAGCGATTATTTTTTCGGTTAGTCTAACGACTAATTTAACGATTAGTCTTAAGGATTATTTTTTTTACTGTTCGATTAATGTATCACTTAATTTTCCCCAAAATAATGGCTGTATTGTCTCTCTCTGTTTAACAGTGTCTTTATAAAGCACTCTGGGTAATAGCTGCTGCTCTTATAAAACAAAGCCGCGTGTGACATGCACATTACTCAGACGGCCGCCCCTTTAAATGATCAGCTGATGTATGGGGGCTGTCTGTGGGCCCGCAATTAAACACAGACACCTTTAATTCGGCGACCTGCTACTACTACTACTACTACTACTACTACTACTACTACTACTACTACTACTACTACTACTACTACTACTACTACTACTACTACTACTGTAACTGCCTCTGTCAAACAGCCCCAGACACAGGGCAGACTCACTGCTATGTTTAGCCAACTTGAATGCCAACATGGCCATCAGGGTTTTTCCTGGCTCAAAATGAGGCGGAGGTGGTACCAGTGGTGTTTGACATCGGGGGGGGAACCATGAAGCAGGGCTGTCTGGGGTCCTTAAACATCAAACACTTAATTTCTTGCATTCTGGTGAATTGATATGCACCAATTTGTGCCCTTTCTGCATCAATTTATGGTGGAAATGTCATTATTTATGTAAAGGAAAACACAATATTCAGGCACCAGATGACCATTCAAAATAATGTAATATAATGCAATATAAGGCTCTCAGGCATTCTGTACTTTCAAATATGTATTCTCCTTGAGCAGTCAACATCAACTATCAGCTATTTCGCTAGCATAAACGAAAGCTAACTTATTTGCGAAACAGCGCCCCCGCCACCACGTCGGCACAGTGCCGCAATTGCAGTTAGTTCGTTTTTTTTGCGACGCACCGACGCACATTACGCAAGTCGACGTATTGACGTAGTCGATTGCGTCGACTACGTCGACGCGTCGTCCCAGCCCTATCAGCAGAAGAAAGACCATCGTCATTGACCATTGGTCATCATCTTACAGTGCATTGCTCATAGATGGCTATCATGTTATACAGGACATACCAGGTCAGGGTCAGAATGAGGCCTTGACGGATGATCTTGTCCGCGCGCTGCGCGTTATTTTTTTGGGGGAGGGACCCCCAATTGTTGTATTTGTATTGTAAATTGTAATTAATAATAATAAGTATTACTATTATTATAATTATTATTAATGTACCTGGTCATGTTACAGTAAATAAACAAAAACAGTTACCAAAACTGTAAAGTTGCAAAGTAGGCCTATCATCTCACCCAAATTAAGTGAGTAGGCCTATTTAAGAAACTGTATGCCATAGTTTCTCTGAGATAAAGGATAAAATCCGTTTTCACACTCTCCTCCATCACCCCGAAAAAGAGAACAGAGAAAAGTAAACCAGTAACTTAACACTTAATCAGCCGTGAGGTGTTAAACAGCACCAGTGAGTACAAAAAAAAATCTACCTTTGCACTCGATCAAATTTCAGGACCCTCCTTTCATGACTTTTCCTAGATATGTGCGTTCTACAACCCAGCATCTTTACATTTTCAAAATCGAGTTAGTATAAAGCGATTTTGCAGTATTTCTGTGTGTGTCTGTGTATTTGCCTTGGGATTCGGCTGCCATCTTTTTCTCCAAGGCTGCAATTCTCTTTTATATCAGCAGAGGTAGCAAGGGGGCACACACTGTGCTCAACCTTCAGGCTTCAGTGCTGAATTAGATACAGTGGATAAGACTGATATTTGTAACATAATGTGTTTATATATAGGCTATATATAGCAATAGTGATACATAAGATATGTATATGTACAGACAGTTATGAAAATGATAAACTGTACAGTATGACTTTTACAATCCCTTCAGATTTGTTGGAGCTGAGGTTTTTTTTTCACCCAAGTTCCATGCAATAGTGATAAGATATTATGATATGTGTAGCCTATGTACAGTTATGAATGATACACTGCACAGTATGTACCTATCAAGCTGTGTGGTATTACATAGGTACCACAGCAAAGTAGTTCATCAACAAATATTATATAACAAACGGATATTTATAATATTGTATATAATGTCTTTTTTGATGATTATGCCTGTACAGCGCTGTCAATTTTCAAATAATGCTATAGGCTATATATATATATATATATATATATATATATATATATATATATATATATATATATATATATACCCTCCCTCCACCCCCACCCAGAGAGCTTTGGACTGTCTGGATATGAACACTTGAACACTTGATCTCTGCACTTTATATTTATATTAATTATGACTCTTGCACTTTGATGTTGGTTTGCACTGTCTTGTCCTGTCTTGCACCTATCCTGCTGTAAACCGTGCTCCATTGTTCCAAACCAAATTCCTAACATGTTTACATGTCATGGCAATAAAAGTCTTCTGATTCTGATTCTGATTCTGATATGAATGTTCAGTTGTGATATGAAGTAGCCAACAATTCTCATGTCGACCATGATAATAATATATATATATATATCAACATATATTGAAAAATATGAAAAATACATGTGGGATGGAGGTACTGGGATGATATGTGGCAGTTTCTCGCGCCTGTCCTGTTCTGTTGTTCAAAGAATATAATATAAAACGCATCACATGTTTGTCATTGTGTGAAAATGTTTCTGTAGCGAAGAACCGTGGCTATGGGACAACTCGTTTCTAAGTTACAAAGTTCTGAGTTACATACACTTGATGTTGATGGGGGAGGGTTGAATGGCTCTCGATCGTTTCCGATCAATGAACAAAGAGATCAGGTTTCCCCCACGGTGTGTTTCTCTTGCGTGATATAGTGAAGACAGACAGGAAAGGGAGAGAGTATATTGACAATTGATAAGATATTGATAATGTATTTCGCTGTCGACCAAAATCGTTTGAAATTACGTGCTTGTGCATTGAATGACACTATGTACAGCGCTGTCAATTTTCAAATAATGCATATTGTTTATCAAAGATGAATCCTGACAATTGAATGCCATTTGAGATCGAGACTCGGTAGCCTAATAGCGATAATGAGTTCAATCTGTAAACAGTTATCATCTCAATAGGACGGCCAATGTAATGCGTTGTTTTTTTGATTTTGCATTCCTTGTTTCGTGACAAAATCACTGTATGGGACAACTCGTTTCTAAGTTACAAACTCGTTTCCGATCAATGAACAAAGACATCGGGTTTCCCCCGCAGTTTTTTGATTGATTGAAAACTTTATTAGAAGATTTGCAGAAGTAGGTACATGAAAGTACATATTACATACAAGGTCAACTAACAGGATAAAAACCCAAGAAAGCCACTGGCTTATTTCAATTGGGGTCCTTGATTCTCAATTCATCGTTACATGTAAGACAGACAAAAAAATAACTAGTACTATCTACAAGATAATACAGACAAATAACTAGTACTATCTACAAGATAAACATACATCCATCATGGGAAGAACAATACAACAAATATGTGGCATACTATCTACAAGATAAACATACATCCATCATGGGAAGAACAATACAACAAATATGTGGCAGTTTCTCGCGCCTGTCCCGTTCTGTTGTTCAAAGAATATAATATAAAACGCATCACATGTTTGTCATTGTGTGAAAATGTTTCTGTAGCAAAGAACCGTGGCTATGGGACAACTCGTTTCTAAGTTACAAAGTTCTGAGTTACATACACTTGATGTTGATGGGGGAGGGTTGAATGGCTCTCGATCGTTTCCGATCAATGAACAAAGAGATCAGGTTTCCCCCACGGTGTGTTTCTTTTGCGTGATATAGTGAAGACAGACAGGAAAGGGAGAGAGTATATTGACAATTGATAAGATATTGATAATGTATTTCGCTGTCGACCAAAATCGTTTGAAATTACGTGCTTGTGCATTGAATGACACTATGTACAGCGCTGTCAATTTTCAAATAATGCATATTGTTTATCAAAGATGAATCCTGACAATTGAATGCCATTTGAGATCGAGACTCGGTAGCCTAATAGCGATAATGAGTTCAATCTGTAAACAGTTATCATCTCAATAGGACGGCCAATGTAATGCGTTGTTTTTTTGATTTTGCATTCCTTGTTTCGTGACAAAATCACTGTATGGGACAACTCGTTTCTAAGTTACAAACTCGTTTCCGATCAATGAACAAAGACATCGGGTTTCCCCCGCAGTTTTTTGATTGATTGAAAACTTTATTAGAAGATTTGCAGAAGTAGGTACATGAAAGTACATATTACATACAAGGTCAACTAACAGGATAAAAACCCAAGAAAGCCACTGGCTTATTTCAATTGGGGTCCTTGATTCTCAATTCATCGTTACATGTAAGACAGACAAAAAAATAACTAGTACTATCTACAAGATAATACAGACAAATAACTAGTACTATCTACAAGATAAACATACATCCATCATGGGAAGAACAATACAACAAAACATTAGGTATGTACAGCAGTGTGTTTCTGTTGCGTTTCTGTTGCGTGTTCACGCTTCTTGCGTGACATCGCCATCCAGCGATTTTTGTGGGTCAGTACACACACGCCCATTGTGATTAGTGGTCGTGTGATTCCACACCTCGTCGCGTTTAGTAGGTAAAAAAACGTCGGCGCCTCCAGTGTTAACCAGTACCAGATGAAACAACTTGCGGTTTGAAAGCACCAGTAGGTTACCAAATCAAATCAAATCAAATCAAATTTTATTTGTATAGCGCATTTCTTACAAGATGCAACTCAATGCGCTTCACACAATGAAAATGTTCAGTCAATCAGTCAATCAATCAATACTGACAGAGCCGCGAGCAGGCAAAAGTAAAAACCTGTATACTATGTAGCCAGGAAAAAATTCCCTTGCAGCCCTCTACCAATAGAGCGACTACTAGCCAGTTTGCCTACCAGTACCCAGCGGTCCCCAAGGGGAGGCCAAGGACCACCGGCACAAAGCAAGCAAGCAAGGGCAAAAACCTGTACACCATGTATCCAGGAAAAATTCCTTGCATATTATCGGCGTACACTCTGTCCATAAATTTAGTGTTATATTTGCATCGTTCTGCATCCGGATGGTCACAGGTCCTGCCAAAAGAGAATCTTAGGCATAGTTATGATGCAACAACACAATAAAGACAATAAAGATGACAGCAATACAACCTGATGGTGGTCCTGGTACACCCTTGTACCGGTTCCAGTACTGCTCTAGGTGCTATTTGGAGCTGAGAGTGCCTCATCAGCACCCGGGTCCATTTTCCTGTCAACACAAATCTCAAAACACGAGTATGGTGTAATGGCCTAGTGATCCTAGTTCTATAATGTCCAATGTCTCCCGTAGTATCAAAAGGCGACATTGAATAAGTAGGTTTTGAGGTCACGCTTAAAAATGTCCTGAGTTTTAGACAACCTCAGGCCCTCAGGTAGGGTGTTCCACAATCTAGGAGCATATATGCTAAAAGCTGATCCTCCAAATCTCTTTGTCCTAGCCTCTGGCACTATTAAAAGTTCCGTGCCACTAGACCGTAGGGGTCTAGCTGGTGTGTATCTTATGAGCATGTCCACCATGTAATTGGGTGCATCACAGTGAAGTGATTTATAAACTAGTAAAAGGATCTTAAAGTCTATTCTATGACTGACAGGGAGCCAGTGTAGTGATCTCAAGACAGGTGTGATGTGCGCTCTTCGTTTGGTCCTAGTAAGGACACGAGCAGCAGCATTTTGAACCATTTGTAGTCTATTTATCATTTTTTTGGGGAGACCTGTCAGGAGAGCATTACAGTAATCTAGCCTACTAGTAACAAACGCATGCATTAATTTTTCAGTGTCTGCCTGGGAGAGAAATGATTGTACCTTAGTGATGTTTCTTAGATGGTAAAAGGATGTTTTAATAGTATTATTAATATGAGTTTCAAAATTTAGATCTGAGTCAATTATGACACCAAGATTCCTGGCCTGACAACTAGAACTCCACAGGTTGTGCTATAATTTTTTGACTTATGGTCACCAAGGGCTACAAAATAGTCTCGATACCAGATACAATGTTGTATGATGCACATACTTGCTACGTTTTTACATGCAGCTCGCGTGAACAGATTCTTCCATCAGCGCGCGCCTCCCGCTTCGATTGCTAACTCAGAAAGTTAACGCAGAAAGGACTGTCCGGTAGCTTTCTTTCAAGGAATTTCAAAAATAAAAGTCCCGCAAAACAATTGTCATTTCTCGGCGTGAGAAATTTGAGGTGTGGCGTGTGAGAGTGTGAACTGGTTGATATGCGTGTGTCTCACGGCCAAAACGTGAGACTTGGCAGCTCTGCTCACAAAGCTAGCTAGCTAATGAACTAAAAAGTTAGTTGCTAGTGGGTAAATAATAAAGAAATGTCTAAATACACAAACACACTGGTTTCAACTAACTAACAAAGGCGCTATGTAGACTAATGTAGATACATAGAAGACCCGTATCTTACGAGATCGCCGTTCGTAGAAACTTTTTTTGTGGAGTCAGAGTAAACAAAGAACATTCATAAGAGCAATTGCGCGTCATCTCCCTGTCATCAGAACGATCACGCCCCTTTTTGGGTGCTAGAAGTGTAGAAGTTTCACTGGCGGTCAATGGGAATTTCTGGTCTTTGCTACTTTAATCCGATAAAATAAGAAAACCGTATTGCTTTTTAGATATTAGATGCCCAAATCCGATGGCCAGTTAGGCAAACTATTATATAGTGTGGTTTCCGATCAATGATCGACATTGTTATATGGAGAAAAGTAATGAAATAGGCAATGTGTGTCCTTTCAGTCTGTCTCCAGAGCAGTCATACGTCATCTCCCTGTCATCAGAACCATCACGTCCCCTTGTTGGGTGCTAGAAGTGTAGAAGTTTGACTGGCAGTCAATGGAAATTTGGGGGCTTTGCTACTTTAATTCGATAAAATAAGAAAGCCGTATTGCTTTTTAGATATTACGATCTCAAATCCGATGGCCAATCAGGCAAAAATTATATAGTGTCGTTGCCGATCAGTGATCGACGTCGTTATATGGAGAACATTTATGAAATAGGCAATGTGTGTCCTTTCAGTCTGCCTCCATCCATGTGGATGAACGACCCGACCCAATGGCCTGAGGTGTCATATAACCCTAACCCTAACCCATATCCTGACATATACAACTACCTTATTGAATCTACAGGTAATGTATTTATCTATCACTTTTGCTGTCGTTAAGATTTTATTTTCCTGTTTTGGTAGTCTGTCCAATGTGACACTTGCCCTCCCCCCCCGGCCCTAGTTTAGGGCCTAGCTTGCTGTTCATTATTTTGATGATAACTCGTAGCTAGCTAGCTTTCCAAGATGGCGGCGCGTTCACAAGCGAGGCTGGGAGCGCTCCTATCATTGGTGCTTTTTAGGGTTTTTACGTACATTTGTATGTAAATTTGTATTTCAGTACTGGGAACTGTTGTGTAAATAGTACCTACAGCAGGCACGACTTACTAGAAGTTGGTGCGCAAAACGGGAGGACAGTAACAGCGGAGTTTCTGAAACAACAAAGGATTCCTGACGATATTGCCCGAACACCGGGGAAAGACTGGTACACAGTCCCGACCCTGAGGCGCAAACGTCGGCGTAGGGACCGCAAGCACCGCCGGGGAGGCCTGCTAGCGAGGCTGAGGAGGAGCCCGGACAAGCCAGCTTTGCAGAGTATATTCCTCTCTAACGTAAGATCCCTAGCTAACAAGATGGACGAACTGAGACTGCAGGTCGCTACTAACAACACCGTGGGGGATAGCTGTGTAATTATTCTCACAGAAACCTGGCTCAGCGCTTCCATTGTCGACTCTGCGGTCGTGCTACAAGGCCGCTCGCTACACCGAGCGGACAGGACGGAGCTTAGCGAGAAAAAGCGCGGGGGCGGCCTGGTTATATCTACGAAGGACAGCTGGTGCTTAAACACAAAAACTGTGAGTAGCCACTGCTCCCCAGACCTGGAATACTTGACTGTTAAATGCCGACCCACATACCTCCCGAGGGAATTCAACGCAGTGTACATAACAGCTGTTTACATTGCACCAAGCGCGGATGCTAGCTTAGCATTAGCCCGGCTACATGACGTCATCAGTGGTGGACAGAGCACAGATCCTCAAGCAGTGCACATCATCGCGGGGGATTTTAATCATGCTGACCTAAAGGTAGTACTACCCAAGTTTTATCAGCATGTTAAATGTGCAACAAGAGGAGATAACACACTGGACAAGGTATACACCAACATCAAGCTTGCCTACAAAGCTAGACCGCTAGCTCATCTAGGCATGTCTGACCACGTGTCCATCCTCCTGATCCCAGCCTACACTCCCATGAGGAAAAGTGCTCCCATCACCACTAAAGGCCGATTGAAACTTCTGCGTCGAATTTACGCACGTCTACGCCGTAGCCTACGTAAGGGGTCTCCAAGTTTATAGTTCTACGTTCTAGTTCTACGTTCTACGCGGACCGCGTCGCGTTGGTCGGTGTACTCATAGCGGCATAGAAAAATATGCTTTTCTTATTCTATCTCGTTAACGGTACATGACTAAGACTCCATTCAAAGTTCAGTGTGTTCAGCATGCTATTCTGGTCATTGAGAATTTTAGTTTGGAATTCTAACCCATTGTGACGCGGAGATATTCGGCCGTAAGTGACGGGTCCCCGCCCCCCCCCCCCCCCCCCCCCCCCCCGCTGCTGCTCGCAGCACCGCTTCCTGGTTCGGCCTTAAGACTGTCAGAACCTGGCCAGCAGGGTCCGCTCCACTGCAGATCTGCCTGAATGACACCTCATGGCAGGAATATGAGCATGAGGACCTGGAACAGTTCACGTCGTCGGTTCTAAACCACATAGTGAACTGCACCAACTCAGCCACCGTGGACAAACGTGTCCGGGTCTACCCCAACACGAAGCCATGGATGACTGAGAAGGTCCGACAACTGCTCAAGGAGAGGAAAAACGCCTTCTCAGCGAAGGACAAACTGCTGTATAACACCACCAGGGCTAACCTAAACCGTGGCATCCAGGAGGCCAAGGCAGACCACAGAGAGAAGATTGAGGAATGCTTCCTGAGCAACGACTCCAGGCGGGTGTGGCAGGGGGTTCAGCACATGACAAACTTCAGAGCCAACAGGCTCTCAGCCGCTGAGGGCGACCCCCTGCTGGCGGAAGAGCTGAACTCCTTCTACGCCCGGTTCGACGAGGGGCGAACGGAGGTAACCACAACATAAACACCACTCTCTCCAGCTCTCAGCAGCCTCACCCTCACAAAGCATGAAGTGAGACGCGTGCTGAAGGCGGTGGACCCCAGAAAAGCCTCGGGGCCGGACGTTTTGAAACTAAGCAGTGGACTCATCTTTTTGCATTCTGAGTAAGTAAGACTACTTCTACTTAACCTGGACTACTTATAGTGGATACCTGTGTTGTTTATGAAGTTTAATAGTTTAACGTTGTAAGTTGTTTAGTAAGTGATAGTGTTGTAACTGTCTATTTTAAAAGACAAAGCCTGGCACTCTAGTGAAACCAGTAGCCCCAGTAGCCCCCCTGAGCCAAGTAGGTGCTAATCTGCAAGTAGGAGGAGCCTCTGTCCTGTATATCTGGAAGAGACCAGGGGACATTGGCTCATACATGCGACTAGGGAGAACACCTGTCAGTCGTTCGCATTAGTGGTCGTTAGTGGGAGGGGCTACAAGCCTGCTAGTTGTTAGCAATTACTGAGTCTCCATAATATCTGGCCTGTCTGAGAGCGACAGCCTCTGCGACAGCCTCCTGACACTAAGACTCTTGACAACAAGACAGGAGTCTATCTGTGGGAGTCAAGACTCATGACAACAAGACGGGAGTCTATCTGTGGGAGTCAAGACTCATGACAACAAGACGGGAGTCTATCTGTGGGAGTCCATCGAGGAAGGCCTGAGAGGAAGCCGGAAGCCAGGATACTAAGTACCTTCTCTTCCAGTTGTTTGTAGTGTTGCTGCTGTCTTCTCAAGTCACTCCGGTCTACTGAGTGCGCTTAGCTACTCCTAGTTCTGTTGGTTCCTTAGCCCTCTTCCCCTCTACATACTTTTGCCACAATGTGCTTTCTCCCTATCCCTGTTCTTCTGACACTCAGGAGGACACCTAGATGCTACATCCCCCCTCGCAAACCTTCCAATCTCATCTACCCACCTCTTTCTACTGACCATGACTTTATCGCCGCAGGCGGTCTCTGGAATTGCCAGTCGGCGGTCCGGAAAGCTGACGCTATCTCAGCTTATGCATCTCTTATGGCCCTCAATTTCCTTGCTCTCACTGAAACCTGGATCACACCAGAAAACACAGCTACACCGGCAGCCCTCTCTGCCGCCTACTCCTTTTCTCATTCCCCTAGACCCTCTGGCCGAGGGGGAGGCACAGGACTCCTCATCTCGCCCAAGCGGTCACACACTGTCCTTCCCCTGGCACACTTGTCTACATCCTCCTTTGAATTTCATGCTGCTTTTGTCTCTTCCCCGGTCAAACTCCACATTGTTGTCATCTATCGCCCCCCAGGCCAACTCGGTGACTTCCTAGGCGAGATGGATGGCCTTCTCAGCTCTTTCCCTGATGATGGCACTCCGCTCGTACTACTAGGTGACTTCAATTTCCAATCTGAGAAGCTTCTCTCATCTGGAGTACTTGACCTTCTCCTCTCCTTCGGCCTTACCCTGTCCCCCTCTCCTCCGACTCATAAGGCAGGCAATCAGCTCGACCTTGTTTTCACCAGATCTTCCCACACTTCGAACCTTACCGTTACCCCTCTTCCAGTTTCTGATCACCACTTTATATCCTTCTCCCTTCCCCTCAAAACTTCCTCTTCCCTCTCAGCCTCTAACCACTTAAGACCCTCTCGTCGTAACCTACGTACCCTGTCCCCCAGCGCCCTCTCTTCTTCTGTCCTATCCTCCCTACCCTCTGTCGAATCCTTCTCCCTTCTATCCACTGAAGCGGCATCCTCAACCCTCCTGTCCGCTCTCACCTCATCCTTCGACACCCTCTGTCCACTAACCTTGAAGCCAGCTCGATCCTCTCCTCGAGCTCCCTGGCTCTCTGAAACGCTACATGCTTGTAGACTAGAGCTCAGAGCAGCTGAGAGGAAATGGAGAAAAACTGGCCTTTCTGATGACCTTAACCTCTATCACTCTCTCCTTGCCAACTACGCCTCCTCGGCATCAGCTGCTAAAACATCCTACTATCATTCAAAAATGCATTCTTCTGCCTCTAATCCTAGAAAACTGTTCTCCACTTTCTCTTCACTCCTTAATCCACCTCCTCCCCCTCCTCCTTCCTCCCTGTCCGCCGATGACTTTGTCACCTACTTTGAAAAAAAGGTGGACGACATCAGCAGCACCTTTCTCCCCCCACCGCTCCCTCCTCCCACTAACAATGCTAACACTGTTCCCACTAACAATGCTAACACCCCTTCCCCTCGACACTCGATCTCTGGATTGTCATCTTTTTCCCCCCTCTCCCCCGATGAGATTCTCACACTTATCACATCAAAGCGGGCAACCACATGCCCTCTTGACCCCATCCCCTCCCCTCTTCTCCAATCCATTTCCCGCCGACATCCTTCCTTACCTTACCACCCTAATCAACTCCTCCCTATCCACTGGATCTTTCCCAGCGGCCTTCAAAATAGCCGGAGTCAAGCCTCTCCTCAAGAAACCTACCCTTGACCCATCATCTGTCCACAATTACAGACCGGTATCCCTTCTCTCCTTCCCTTCCAAAACCCTTGAACGCGCGGCATCTAAACAACTGACTGACTATCTCCGGAAGATGGATCACTTAGACCCCCACCAATCCGGCTTCAAGGCTGGGCATTCCACTGAGACTGCGCTCCTTGCTGTCACGGAAGCCCTCCACTCTGCCCAAGCTTCCTCCCTCTCCTCTGTTCTCATTCTCCTTGACCTGTCTGCTGCCTTCGACACAGTCAATCACCAGATGCTTCTCTCCATCCTCTCAGACCTGGGCATCTCTGGCACCGCACACTCCTGGTTTTCTTCCTACCTGGCGGGCCGCTCCTACCAGGTGACCTGGAGAGAATCGCTATCTTCTCCACGAACCCTCTCCACTGGAGTTCCCCAGGGTTCCGTCCTAGGGCCCCTACTCTTCTCCCTCTACACCAAGTCTCTTGGCTCGGTAATCTCTTCACATGGGCTCTCCTACCACAGCTACGCAGACGACACTCAACTCTTCCTGTCCTTCCCCCCGTCTGATGTACACGTGGCAACCCGTATCTCAGCATGTCTCGCTGACATTTCAACTTGGATGGCTGATCACCATCTCAAGCTCAATCTTAACAAGACCGAGCTCCTCTTCATCCCCGGGAAAGCCTGCCCTCTCCAAGACTTCTCCATCACAGTGGAGAACTCTACTGTAACCCCCTCCCTGACACCCAAGAACCTTGGAGTGATCCTGGATAACCGACTATCCTGTGCGGAGAACATTGCAGCAACGGCTCGCTCCTGCAGATTCCTCCTCTACAACATCAGAAGGATACGACCATTCCTTACCAGAGAGGCAGCGCAACTCTTGACCCAGGCACTGGTCATCTCCCGCCTGGATTACTGCAATGTACTCCTGGCTGGGCTCCCCGCTTCAGCCATTAGACCTCTGCAGCTCATCCCGAATGCTGCTGCCCGGCTGGTATTCAACCTCCCCAAATACTCGCATGTCACCCCTCTCCTTCGCACCCTGCACTGGCTCCCGATAGCAGCTCGCATCAGATTCAAGACCCTGGTGCTTGCATACCAGGCAGCTAAAGGGACAGCCCCTGCCTACCTGAAGGAAATGGTAACCCCCCAAACCCCTGCCCGCTCACTCCGTTCCTCCACCTCGGCTGGCCGACTGGCCCCACCTCCTCTACACAGCAGTCGGGCTGCCCGATCACGTCTCTTCACAACACTGGCTCCCCGCTGGTGGAATGAGCTCCCCACGGCTGTCAGAACGGCAGAGTCACTACCCATCTTCCGTCGTAGACTGAAGACCCATCTCTTCAGGTTACATCTTAACTGCTCCTCCTGAGACATCTTCTGACCCTCACCACTACGTCTCCTAAAGACACCCGCTTTCCCCTTTACTGTGTCCCTAAGAACTTCTACTGCCCCCCTTGTACTGTTTCTCAGTTTCTCCAGTAATAAAAAAAAAAATATAATAATAAAATAAAAAAGTTTTAGTAGAAGGCGATAATAGGGAGAAGGTTTTTCCTTCTATCAGTGGCCCCGGGCCGGAGCTAGAGTACTCTTCCTGCAACGAATAGTGGACTGCTGATTCACATGCTTAGTATTCAAATGTATTGATTGTAAGTCGCTTTGGAATAAGGCGTCTGCTAAATGCCAAAAATGTAAATGTAAATGGAAGGCGTCCTGGGACGGGTGCTGAGGGACTTTGCCGACCAGCTGGCCGGGGTTTTACCAACATCTTCAACCAGTCCCTGTCCCAGGCCACCATCCCACCCTGCCTGAAAACCTCAACAATCATCCCAGTCCCGAAGAAAAGCACGGTGAGCTGCCTAAACGACTACCGCCCGGTGGCACTCACACCAATCATCATGAAGTGCTTCGAGAAACTGGTCCGGGCCCACATAGTCACATTCCTCCCGCCCAGCCTGGATCCATACCAGTTCGCCTACAGAGCCCACAGGTCCACAGAGGACGCCATCGCAACGACTCTCCACTCCACTCCACTCTATCCCACCTGGAGGGGAGGAACAGCTACGCGAGACTGCTCTTTGTGGACTTCAGCTCTGCTTTCAACACTATCCTTCCAGACAGGCTAGTGACCAAACTACTAGACCTGGGACTATCACACTCCATCTGCGCATGGATCAAGGACTTCCTGTCTGACCGCCCCCAGAGGGTGCGGGTGGGCTCCCACACCTCCACAGCCCTGAGACTCAGCACTGGGTCCCCCCAGGGCTGCGTGCTGAGCCCCATCCTCTACAACCTCTACACCCACGATTTCAACCCCGTCCACCCCAGCAACTCCATCATAAAGTTTGCAGACGACACCACCGTGGTGGGCTGCATCTCGGGGGGGGACGAGGCGGCGTACAGGGATGGGGTGGAGCAGCTGGGCAAGCTGTGCAAGGTTAACAACCTGCTGCTGAACCAGTTAAAGACCCAGGAAATCATCGTGGACTTCAGGAGGAAAAAATCTGAGGTCCAGCCCCTGCTCGTCGATGGAGGGAGCGTGGAGAGAGTCTCAACTCTCCGATTCCTGGGGGTGCACATACAGGAGGACCTGTCCTGGAGGACCAACACAGCAGCCATCATCAAGAAGGCACAAAAGCGGCTCTACTTCCTGAGAGTCCTCAGGAAATACTACCTCAGACAGGAGCTGCTTGTGACCTTCTACCGCTGCACAGTGGAGAGCATCCTCACCTACTGCATTTGCGTGTGGTTCTCCAGCTGCACAGCCACAGAGAGGAAAGCGCTACAGAGAGTTGTGAGATCGGCCCAGAAGATCATCGGCGCCCCCCTCCCCTCTCTGGATGAGCTGTACAACACACGCTGCCTCAGGAAGGCCTCCAAGATCTCCAGGGACCCATCCCACCCTGGGAACGAACACTTTGTTCGGCTGCGCTCAGGCAGGCGGTTCAGGACCATGTTCGCACGGACAAACAGACTGAAGCTCAGCTTCTACCCTAGGGCCATTCAGGCCCTGAACACAGCAAAGACCTAGGTTCTTGGCCCTGGACAAATCTAGACAATTTGATGGCAGCTACTAGATTGTAAACATAAGTGCAATATTGAAATACAACTGTGAACATTCTAAACCTGCTAACTGCGACACTGAATGTGCAACAAATACTATGTGCAATATGACAACCCTTGTGTACATAAGGTTCAGATGTAGGAAAAAGTTAGGATATTTATAGCATAGCATAGAGTACAGCACAGTGTTTTATTGTATAGTATAGTAGTATAGTATAGTAGATAGTGTACATAGCCTTTATTATATATATATATATATATATATATATATATATATATATATATATATATATTTATTTATACATTTATACCAACATATACTATATTTACCATACAGGCTAAATACTGATTAACAGTTCATCACTTTGGCAACTGCATCATCTATGCCCATTGAACAGATTTATTAATTATCCTATCTTAAGAAAACGAATGTAACACTCTCATTTTAGGATTTACACGGCAAGTCAAATGAAGAACTACAAATCCCTGGAAGCACATAAGTTCTTCACCAGTGGCTGGGTGGATGTGGTACTGCACCACAAACCCTCTGCTGACATCACCGTTTTCAAGACCCAGGTCAAGCCATCGTGGAGGGTCTCTAGGTGCGTTTCCATAAACCATTCTCTGATTCGTATTTCGTGGTGATTCACGTCAGTTTGAGATGATTCGTATGAATATTTTTATGGAAACGGCTTGATTTGTATAAACTCGATACGAATCGCCTCTAATTCGCCCAAAGTCGATACACTCGCGTGAAGGGCATTACGTTCTACACAGACATGGCAAAAAGAAAGAGGGGAGTTGTGTGGGGTAGTTCCGAAGGCATAAGAACATCATCAAAAACAGTTCCTTGAAATGTCGTCTGCCACTGGAGCACTGCCTGTTGGTCTCAGCACTTTTAAGGGATATGCAGACTCTTTCAGGCCAATGCCATGGTATGAAAATCTGTTCGTTTTCTGACCAAGTACTGGCAATAGAGGAAGAAACCAAAGACCAGGCAGAATGTTCATCTTGGCTCCAGCAAAGAGTTGGGAGGGTGACGGGCACATCATCCATGGTCAGGGTCCTACACACGCCTCTTGAGAAGCCATCAAAAGGGGAGCATGCCTATATTCCCCGGGTCCTATGTTCCCCGGGTTCTATGTTCCCCGGTTCCCCACTTCCGAAAAAGGGTTCTGTTCCCCGCTTCCGAAAAAGGGTTCTATGTTCCCCGCTTCCGAAAAAGGGTCCTATGTTCCCCGCCTGCCGTTGTGTCAAGCGACCCCAGGTGTCGTTATGTAGTACTGCATGAGAGTTTTTTTTTTTTTTTTTTTTTTTTTAAACAACATACACAAATACACAAATACATAATCATATGTATCAATGTCAATCATATGTATCAATGTCAATATCGATATCAATGTCCTGAGGTTGATACACTAATGTATGCTGACGACACTGTACTATTTGTACATGGTCAGACCAAGACGGAGGTAGCTGCTGTACTTACCAAATCTATGGCTCAGGTGACTACATGGTTGAACCACTGTCGTCTCCAACTTAATGTTTCCAAGACGGTCAGCATGTTTTTTTACCAAAACAAACCGTTCTGCTGAAGAAGCATATGTCATTATCTCAGGGGAACAACTACAAGTTGTGAACGAGTTCAAATATCTTGGGGTGCTTCTTCTTCTTCTTCTTCTTCTTCGGCGTATGGGTAGTTGTTTTTCCTCTCCACTCCACCAGGCTCGGGGCCGAGGGGCTACCCTTTTACCACCCCGAGACCTGGTTGAGGGGCTCACCCGGGCTATATTTCTGGACACCCCTCCAGAAGCCACGTCATCGTCTCGTCATCTAATACCGACAGACCATGCATCCCGTTGGGTGGGTGGTACACCGGGCAATCCAGGATAATATGGTCTGCGGTTTGGTCCTCTGCGCCACACTCGCACGACGCATTTGGGGCCAAGCCCCATCTGTGCATTGATGAGCGGAAACGCCCGACGCCGGTCCGGAGACGATTGAGCCTCACCCAGGATAGCCTTGGCAAGTCCATCCCGAGGGGCTCAGCGCCGGCGACTGGGATGTGGTCGCGGAGTTTGGAGGTGTTAGCCTCCCACTCCGCGCGCCACATATAATCCGCCCATCCTGCCGCACTGATGTTGAGATCTCTGCATTGCTGCCTGAGATCCTGTGCGGCAGGCACAAATGGGTGTCTCGACTTGAGACGCCGGGAGGGCTCCGCTGTTATAGTGAGCCTATCATGGAGCAGATGGTTATTAAGCTCCGCGGCCCGGCAGGCGAGACGTGCTGTGGCTCCCATGCGGCGGAGGCCTGCGGGCTGGATGCCTGCTAGGATGGGAAGGTTGTCCACAGGGGTAGGACGCAGGCATCCTGTCACAATGCGCAAGGCTTCGTTTATAGGCGAGTCGATGAGGCGGGTGTGGGCACTGCGACACCATACTGGGGCGCAGTATTCACTAGTTGAATAAACGAGGGCTAGGGCTGCCGTGCGCAAGGTCCTTGCGCCGGCGCCCCAGCCCGAGCCAACCAGTCGCCTCATCAACGCCACACGAGCTGTTAACTTCTTGCGCAGTGACTCGAGGTGTCGGCGAAACGTGAGCGTCCTGTCCAATGTCACGCCGAGATAGATTGGCTCAGCGGAACATGGCAGGGGAGTTCCATCTAGGTGTACTCTAAGCTCACGTTTAGCCTCCCTGTTGTTAAGGTGGAAGGCAGCCGACACCGTCTTTGCCTCGCTAAGCTTCAATCTCCATTTCCGGAAGTATGCCACTAGTGTCTGCATGTCCTGGCTCAGAATCCCCTCCACAGACTGCCAATTTCCAGCAGAGTACACCACTGCGAGGTCGTCTGCGTAGGCGTACTTCCGCGAGAGTGTGTTGGGCAGGTCATAGGTATAGATATTATAGAGGAGGGGGGCCAGGACCGATCCCTGAGGGACGCCGTCTTGGGGTGCTGTTAGGCACATATCAAAAAGGTCTGTAAAATTGTCAAGTTCAATCTGTCCAACTTCCGCTTTATAAGGGACTACATGTCAACAGAGGCAGCTACCATGTATGTCCACGCCATGATCTTCACACACATCAACTACTGCATAACAAGCTGGTCACAAGCAAATCCCACAACCTGCAAAGCACCCGAGTCACTATACAAACAAACAATCAAAACACTAGACAAGAAGCCAAGACACTTTCACCACTGCACAATACTGAAGAAACACAACATTCTAAGCTGGGACAATCTGAAAACCTACACAAACCTCTGCCTTGTCTATAAAACTATCCACAATTTAGCCCCACCACCACTTAACACCTTCATCTCACGACCAGGAAGTACAGCACGCACCACAAGGGGTGTCACCAGAGGGGACTGCACCATCCCATTTAGGAGGAGTGCCTTTAGTCAGTCTGCCTGGTCAGTTAGAGGGTCACGTGAATGTAGCCTGATTCCAGGGCACCTTAAAGAATTAGGCACCTTTGAATCATTTAGAAAGCACCTAAAACAGTGGATGATCAACACACACACCTGCCAACATTGAAATGTCCTGTCCTATACCTGTATGTCATGTGTACCGCCTAACATGTCTTACCTGTACAGTCTGTGTGCTTGTTTTTAGTCTGCTTACCGAATATGTACCCTCCCTTTAACCGCCTATGATTAATGTATGCTCTTTTAACCCTCTGCTTATACGTACCCTCCTTTTAACCGCCTATGATTAATGTATGCTCTTTTAACCCTCTGCTTATATGTACCCTCCTTTTAACCGCCTATGATTAATGTATGCTCTTTTAACCCCCTATGTTATGCCCTTAAGCTAAATGTTTGTCCTGTCTACTTTTTTGTGCCTAGGTCTACCTATATTTTATCTTTTAAATGTACTTTTTTCCTCCAGGGAGCCGTATACAACATCATGGCATAGGGACTGCGGATGAAAACTAGCTTTCGGGCTAACTCTGGCATATTTACAATTTATTTTTGTTTTATTAATATGCACTGTCCCTTGAATAAATAAATGAATCTGAAATCTGAAATTTAAAAAACAACATACACAAATACACAATCATATGTATCAATATACATAATATATATTATGTAATAATCAATGTCATAGTATTGTCTCAGCATTTTATATAACTCCCTAGATAGATCATTTTCGAGATGGAATTGAAAATCTTATATTCCTAAAAGGACACCATATATATACAGTATATATACACATTATAAAATATTTTTCTATATTTTTGTCAAACGGAATCAAATAAAAATTTCAAAAATCAATGAAAACCGTTAAGGATTTCCCAAAATCATATTCATAAGCATTATGAATTCATAACTCTGTAACGGTATAACCTACAGACTCCATTTAAAGATTAGTATGTTGTCCTTATGATTTTGATCACTCGTGGACTATTATTATCGAAATCGAAGTTAAAAATAGTTATTGATTTAAGAAAGGCGGGTCCCCCCCCCCCCCCCTGCTGTGCGGTTTTGAGCGACATTGAAAAATATGCTTTTCGTATTATATCTCGTTAACGGTACATGACTATGACTCCATTCAAAGTTCAGTTTGTTTAGCATGCTATTGTGACCATGGGAAAATTTAGTTTGGAATTATAACCTATTGTGACGCTGAGATAATCGTCCATAAGCGACGGCCCCCCCCCCCCTGATGAGCGTTTTACGAGGTACCATAAATATGCTTTTCGTATTCTATCTCGTTAACGGTACATGACTGAGACTCCATTCAATTTTTAGAGTGTTCAGCATGCTATTGTGATCATGAAGATCATGGGGGGAGAAAGCCTGATTAGTCACTTTTACAACGAGGTATGACTTGTAAGGATCATGCATTTGTGGAATGAGCAACACAGCTAAACGTGTGGGTAGCGGCCCAAAATTTGAAATTGTATGCATGGATTAAATAAAGTGCATCATGGATACAACTGTGACAAAACAAAGAGTTTCCTCAGGTGTTTTTATTCAAACAATATATCCAGACAGTAGCAATCGATGGCCAATATCAGGCCTTAAACAAAGTGATAATGAACATTATAACATGAATACAAAGACATATTGTAGATCAACTAAAAAGTCTGAATAGAGCAGATTAATGTATGAATAGAGCAGATTAATGTATGAATAGAGCAGATTAATGTCTGAATAGAGCAGATTAATGTCTGAATGGAGCAGATTAATGTCTGAATATGAATAGAGCAGATTCATGTCTGAATAGAGCAGATTAATGTCTGAATAGAGCAGATTAATGTCTGAATAGAGCAGATTAATGTCTGAATAGAGCAGATTAATGTCTGAATAGAAGAGATTAATGTCTGAATAGAGCAGATTAAGCATATGTATTGGAATTATAAACCATTGTGACGCGGAGATATTCGTCCTTAAGCGACGGGTCCCCCCCTCGCTGCTGCTCAGAGAACCGCTTCCTGGATGAAGCTGTGTCGACCGTGATAGGAGTGTAGGATCGACACCATTCACATGGTTTTGGATTCCCTGTCCTCTCCCCTATCCGGACACGTTTGAATTGTTATCCTAACCCACGGTAAATCACAGTTATTAATTATTCCATTTTGAATTGCACTTGCATTAATTAGTTAGGCCACATTTAGGGTTAGGGTTAGGGTTAAGGTTAGGGTTAGGGTTAGGGTTAGGGTTAGGGTTAGGGTAACCATAGGGTTCAGTGGCGGCTGGTGCTAAACATTTTGGGTGGGGCACAGGTTATGGGGGCATGCTCCACGGGGAAGAATATCAACTTTAAAATCTGGATTTACAGTCGATTTTAGCATGAGAATAACAGTGTTTCCCCTAGGTTTGCTGCCTTGGGGGGTTGGCATGGACCGTGGCATGGACCCCCCCCCCCCAGGGGGGTAAGACCCTGCGACATACCAGCGTCATGTCCACGGGGTGTACTAACTTGCACATTAAGCCGCCTCACGCTACGGAAACAGGAGATAGGCTCCTTCCCTATGGGCCATTAGGCTACTTACTTATGTGGTCTTGACTACCTGTCCACTTTCTCACCTGGTTCTTGCTCTCTCTCTCTGGTGTGCCGACACCATCCTGCTCTCTCTCCTTCTCTCCCTCTCTATTCTCTCATAATTGGTGCAAGTTCTCCGCGGTCCATCACCGTAACTTTTTGTTTTAGATCGCTTCTTAGATTTCTTAACTCTCTGCTGCCAGCAGCGTTGGCCATACAACTTGAGTAACCTATATCAAACAATCAATAAACAGCCGGTGCGGAGATTGCGACCACAAACGAGATAAGTTTGACTTCGGTAATAGGTCCAGTTGCAATATCCTCAAGTTAGGAACAAAAGATGCCTCCTTCTAATCCATTTGTTCAATTTGTTTACAGAAATAAATCCTCCTTACATTGTAAAAAACGTAATTTGTTAGGAGAGCAGTCGTGCGTGCATTCAATCCATGCTGCCCCGGAAGTCGGAAGTCCTCAGCATATGCATTTTCTGCTATACAACCGGATATTCAGGGCGCAATTTTTGCGCCCCGGCCGAGAAATAGGAGACAGCCAATTGGAGCGCTGCTACAGCTCACGTGTAAGCGAAAAGTATTTGGCCTGCAATAGACTTGCATTCGGCCGGCGTCCCGACTCCTCCCCCTATGTATTTTAACAGTGAATTTTACACACACACAGATAACATGTTTATTGTATTGGAGGATTTTTAATGAATGCTGATAGGCGCCGACAGAATATCAGCCGCATTTTGTGAATAAACAATGTTTATTTAAAAAAAAAACTTTTACAAATCGCAACTAGGAAGTGAAGGTGGGGGCGGCGCCCCAGCGCCCTCTATCGGCCAGCCGCCACTGATAGGGTTTCCAATTCAAAATGGAATAATCCCGAGAGAAGCCCTGACAGGAATTCGACGTTTGGATGCAATCTCACGTCAGAATTCGACGTTTGTCCATAAACGTCGAATTCTGACGTCTGCCGTGTGAGACCAGGCTGATTAGAGTTAGTAGATTTGTGACAGCCCCCCAGTGTGTCTGAATTGGAGTCCTAGTATACTGTACTTCCAAATGGTTTAGCATGGGGGGTCAGGTTCAGTACTAGATTTGGGCCGAGGTCCAATAGTGTCCTACCTACAAAAGGTGTTGTACATATAATCATTATGTTCATATAATAATGTTGTACACATAATAATTTTGTTCCTATGTATAATAGTTCCTGCAATTTCCTGTAAATGTCTTTATCAATTAGTAAATGTCTTTATCAATTAGTAATCCACAGTATGATTATGTATTTGTGTATGTTGTTTTTTAAATTACAAAAAAAAAACAAAAAAAACTGTATGATTATGTATTTGTGTATGTTGTTTAAAAAAAAATAAAAAATAATCATGCAGTACTACATAACGACACCTGGGGTCGCTTGACACAACGGCAGGCGGGGAACATACGGAAGCGGGGAATATAGAACCCTTTTTCGGAAGCGGGGAACATAGAACCCTTTTTTTTTTTTTTTGCTAAGAAATCGGGGAACATAGGACCCGGGGAACATAGGACCCGGGGAATATAGGGATGACCCCCCCAACACAAACAAACAAAGGAGTGTAGGCTACTTACCCAAAAGCAGAAAGTGTTGTGGTATGTTGATCCCGTGAAATCTGTATGTTGTCCTAGTAAAGTTTCGTTTCTTGGGGACTGTCTTTGTGCCTTCAGTCATTACTGAACAATTCATTGAGCTAAGCAGTGTTCATCGATGTACAAACTTGAAATACATTCTCAATGAAAACATTGAAACGCGCGCCCTTTGTGTCCCTCCCCCTTGAGCGAGCTCAACAGCCAATCACACCCAAGTGAAAGCATACATGTTATTTCAGCCCACCCCCTCAAGCGCATCGGAAAAAGCATGACAAACAAGCTAATTTTGTTGATAGATTATACTTATTTATGAACGTAAAACTTCGGAAAAATAACGAATGGGTACTTCAAATCTTCAAGTTGAATGTTAGCTAAAAAAACGAAAATCTGACTTTTAGGTCAGAGATAGTTTGAAGACTGATTTGACGTATTTCTGTTTTACGCCAGGTAACTCCAAATACGCTAAGCTGTCACATTTGGTCAAGGACGTCAACCCCTACTTTTGTTGTGTAAGTAGTAGGTCACTGTCTCTGGCTTCCTCTTGCTGTCTGTGGAGATGTCCACATGCTGGTGCTGCGTACTCAGGATGGTGACGTTCCTCTTGGGTTTGCACTGGTACATGGTCAGGGTAACTTTTCCATGTTTCAGTATTTGGGTACTGAAAAGCTCCGCTCTCCCATTCACAGTGGGTGGGAGCTCCCACTTGTTGCGCTTAATGGTGCCAACCAGGCTGGTATTCTTGGACAGAAGCTTGTCGGCGAGTGGGAGGGAGGTAAATAAATTGTCTGTGGTGATATTCCTCCCCTTACCAACAAAGGGCTCCACCAACTTCAGCACCACATTCTCTCCGAGGGAGTGCGTGGCTGGTCTGGTTGTATCCTTACCCAGGTATGGGAAGCCATTCAGCAGGTATTTGCTGTCAACATCTGCTGCCAGCCAAAACTTAATTCCAAATGTATCTGGCTTGTTGGGCATATATTGCGTGAACCGGCACCTTGTTTTCGTCGGGAAGAGCTGTTCGTCCACGGTGATGTCCTGCCCTGGCTTGTAGCATGAGATGCAGTTTTGCCTGAATCTCTCCCACACTTCCGCCATGAGCGCAAACCTGTAGGTGGTCAATCGGGAGCGTCGGGTCTCCTTCCTGTCAAAGCGCAGGAAGCGCATTATCTCCCGAAACCGGTTCTGAGATAATGTGGAGTTGAAAAAGGCATTTCCCCATTTCCATTTCTATGTTTTTTCCGCAGTATGCACCCCTCACATATAGCAGAGCAATAAATGCCTTCAGCTCAGCGACTGAGACATCCCAGGAGGCGCGCTCTCCACTATCTCTGCGCGCTTCAGCCACTGTACATTCATGTGCTCCAACATCACCCTATCACACAAGCATAAAACAGCAGACATTTTGTTGCAAATGTTACGCCTTGCGTGTGGTGTGGGGCCAGGTGATTCCGTGAGGACGTTTTGACATTGCTGTCTCCCCGTGCCTCTGCCAGACTCAATGGCAGTCCATCGAGTGCCATCCCTCCCGATCGCTGGCTCTGTTGCGCTGGCTCCGCAGCACACTCTGAATAATAAGAGATAATCCAAATTAGCCTACTTTGAGACTGTTTTCACAATAAAAAGTGATTTATAAATACAATTTATTATTTTGATTGAGCCCGTGGTGCGAGCCTATTGTAAGGCCTTTAGAAAATCTTGAAAAGCGCTATAGAAAAATTACGTGTTTGGCATTTAGCAGACGCCTTATTCCAAAGCGACTTACAATCGATAATCGACATTATTATTATTACAACATTATTATTATTATAACATTATTATGTCAAGCTTGCAAAGGGTATTTTATAGCTTCATATTTAGGCCTACAGTAGCCTATAGACTACGTGACATAAAACATTTATTCATTCAAACCTTCTGTGGTGCTTGGGCTCCTAGGGCTGGTTGCCAGTGCTGTCGTTGAGCTGGCTTGAAGTGGAGGCTCGTTCCGTCTCTCTTTCCTCTGAGGCTCTGGATCACTGTCCGATGACCCGTCAGGTGAA
Organism: Nansenia antarctica; assembly: GCF_963989245.1. Taxonomy (NCBI): domain Eukaryota; kingdom Metazoa; phylum Chordata; class Actinopteri; order Argentiniformes; family Microstomatidae; genus Nansenia; species Nansenia antarctica. Next base: position 39,704,142 of record NC_137689.1, on the reverse strand, counting down.
GAGCCAACCCAGGACACGTCGCTCAGTCCTACCCCACCATTCGACTCGTCGCTGTCGATTTGAGTTACTAACTCTAATGCCCTTTTGGCATCCATACATCTTAGAAATCTATCAATTTTTACGCTCTCTCTACCAACGTGTAAAATCTACTCTTCTATTATATAGATTTTGAATCATATCATTGTAATTACTAGGCAACTACATATACAATCGAATGCATTCCATGCTGTTACCTAGCAATGATATGATTCGAATAGCAATATTTTTTGGGAAATTACTGCATTTTATTTGTGGGTAGATTTTGAATCATATCATTGTTGCTAGGCAACGACATAAACAATGCAATGCCGCGTAGAGGGACTATTGTTTGTGCCGTTGCCTATAGCGGTTATAATGCATTTTTATATGTTGGTCGATTTGACGTTGTGGCGGTTATAGGTATAAATGCCTGTATTTTAAATTTAGATGTATCTATACCATATTTAACAATAGGAAGTGCAACACAACACCATTTTAGGAATAGACTGGGGGACTTTTTTTATTAAAACATAGTTATGTACAATTGAAAAACCCACTTGGGTCAAATTGACATCATGGCGGTTCTAGTGTTAAATAACGATGTGCAATAATTCGAAACCAATCCAAACTGAAGCCCTAACATTGTCAAAAGCACCACTTTTAGAGCATCTGTGATTCTCCTTTCATTGCAAATGATTGCGTTCGATCTGGCGCGCGACATGTGAAAATACACAACGTACACAGCTACACATGAAAGGAAAATACACAACGTACATAGCTTGCTACAACGGAGCCAGTCGGCTGCAGTCCCAAAACGGGTCGGAAGGAGGAGGTAGGAGGAGGAAGGAGGAGGTAGGTAGGAAGAGAAAGCAAACAGCAGCCTCTCTGTCTCAAAACAGAACCGTGTACCACGGTGCCCTGAGGTTTGTCACATGTTGCAAAGCCCTCACTCACCACTGTACCTTATATGGCAGAGTTGAGTGGCCCTCATTGGCTGCACGTTGTCTCTCACACTGGCATACCTTTATATATAAAGCCATTTTAGGCCTACTAATTTTTATGTGGTTATATTTCAAGAACCCAGAGTAGGCTACTTACTCCTTACGTTCGAACGACTGTTATCTCCTAAATGTCCCCAAAGTTCGCACTGAATTCGGCAAGCACTCCTTCATGCACTTTGCGCCCGCTGACTGGAATTCACTACAGAGCACTTTGAACTTGAAATTGTGGTGTATTTTACCATGAATTGCATTAGGGCCCAAGGGGGGTTTTATGGCAGCCAGCAAGGCGCCCATAGGGGTTGGGACCATTGTAAGCAACCACACACACACACATACTTTGAGTCTCACCCCTCCTGACTAAGTTTAAATTACTTGAAACACACACATACCATGAATTTGTATAAGGCTTTGTAATATTTACATTTACATTGTTGGCATTTGGCAGACGCCTTGTTCCAAGGCAACTTTCTTGTAAATACTTGCAATACTTGCCTGACCGCTCCTTTTCTCTGAAACAAGGGGGTCTTACGACAGACCACATGGTCAAACACACACACACACAGACACGCACACGCACGCGCACACACATACACACACACACAGAGGTTGAGGAACGATCGATCAGCTCCTTATTAGGGCAAAAGTTGAGGAGGAAGGGTCATCATTGGCCAAGAACTATGAAACTGGGGAGGTATAAAACTTGAAGAGACACAAGGATCATTCTCTTTGTCCTCGGAAACCCCCACCGTGATGCCTTGTGTCGATGACCTGATCCTGTGATGACCTGATTGCTGACTTTTTTGAATAAACAGTCTTAATCTTTGCTCAAGACTTTTCTCATTTTTGACAATCATCAGAAGACGAAAATATACAACAAGAGTGGCGAGCCTAATGGGAGTGAAAAATAGCCTGTGAATCACCGTCAGTTTTTGCATCTCTTCATTTCAGCGCAGAGGTAAGTAATACCCCTCCCTCGCTGAGTTTCGCCAGGCGAAGGCGGAGTTGTGCAAGATTGACTGTGACTCTCTGAGCTATATTCAAAAGAATCTTGATGTGTTGAAGTATAATATCTTAAAGGATTGGGTGGGGGCTGGACATTTAGCCGGATTTAGAAATCTGTATTTGTAAATATAGTGATTTGATTGTATGGTATTGGGAATATATCGTGTGTGTGTATAAAACTGTGGTACTAAAGGAAGACGTACTTTAGTAGTGTCTATATGAAAAGTGTAGACTTGTCGACAGAAAATTAACGGAAGACGTTTTGTTAATGGGTCGGCAATATTGGTTATTGTGAAGATTAGCGAGAAGCTGATGATTGTGTTATTGTGTGTAAGGAATGAGAATTCCTGTTTGATAAGTGTAATTGGACTGTGAAGTCTATTTTGTAAGAAAAGAGCATACTTGAAGTCTATTTTGTAAGAAAAGAGCAGACTTGAAGTCTATTTTGTAAAAAGTATACTTGAAATAAGTTGAAATAGATGCGGTTCTGAGTTCGCCATTACACATTGCCTGTCGCGGGGTAGCCACCACCTCTCCTCTCCTCTCCAGTTTCAAAGAGAAAGGGGGGCTGCGGGTGATTATATACTGTGGACAGAAAGTGGTCAATGGAGAATATTAGAATGAGATTCATTTGGTAAATAATAAGTTTAACTGCATTAAAAGATAATCTTGATATTGCTGTGTCGTGAAAAGCAATTTGTTTATGAAAACAAGTTGTGTTAAAGAGGTTGTTTTAAAGCAGGCTACAAACACGCGGTGGTTTTTCAAGGAAAACGGGTTGTAAAGCCCCCCTCTTCTTGCCTCTGCAAAAGCAAACAAACACTCCTTTAGAAAGCATTCCTTTAGAAAGGAACCTGACTTTGATTAATTACATTACTTATTTCTTACAGATAAAGTTAAATTCATTTCACATAGGTTGTGTAGTATTCTAAAGATAAAGAAAGTGAATTGATCATCGGGGTATATAACATAGTTTAAAGACATTTAATTCACAAGTCTAGTGAAAAGCGGGCGCATGCGGGTTAGCCGGAGCACATTCCATACTAAGGGCGTAGCCCAGCAGAGACTAGAGAACACGGATTCTTTTTCCTCCATTTTTCTTCCTTGCCTTTCACCTTTCCCCACAATAAAGTTGTGATCGCTGAAGCATTGTGTTTGTTAGGAGAAAATAATAGGTTGTGACTTGAGATCACGACAGGGCGTTTTGAAGCAATCGATACACAAGTCGGTTACTTAGCTCCATCTGCTGGCCAAAAAACGACAAGACATTTTTAAAACATTGGCTCTCTGTAAGTTGATGAAATACCACCCTCCTTCATTGATGGATGGTTGTAAATGATTGTTATATATTACATTACTTTAATTAATTTAATTAATTACTAATTGATTGAATTAATTATTCAGATCATTTCATTTTCTGTTTCACAGAACTTTGATCAATTGTTTTGTGATAATCTAATGATAACCATTTATTTTTTTCGATAATAGCTGAATGACTTCACAGGTTTACATCAATGAAGTGTACGATTGTACAATGACTAAGTCTAATTAATTATTCATTCCTTTCAAATAACAAGTCGATTTCTTTACAGATTGTAAATAATAATTAATCATTCATTCCTTCCAAATAACAAGTCGATTTCTTTACAGGTTATAATTAATATTCGTATTTTACATCTTTTTATTTCAAGTTAAGTTCTTTTTCACAGCTTTTGATTAAAGAATAGCAGAACAGTTTCTATCTGAGGATTGAGCAATCAAGGGTTTTGTGAATCAGAAAGACTTAGAGCGTGACCTGCCTTTGTAATTTGATAATTGTGTTGAACAGCCTTTGTAGTTTAATAATTAAGTTGACCTGAACTATAATTAGTATTGAATGAGCAATTAAGTGACACACATTCATACACAATAAGGAAAAAACATTCAAGTAAAAAACACACACATAGATTACATGTAGATTAAAACACACACATAGATTACATTTAAGTCAATAATACACGAGACCACTGAAACAATCCGTTGTTCGAGGTTGTAGTGATTCTGTGTGGACAGCTGATATAGTTCAGACATGGGAGCCGAATCCAGCAAAATGATAAGGGCTGTTAACACAGATAGTGGAATATTGGCAACTTTATCCCCTGTGGCTATAGTGGAAAAAATGAATCCTCTTGTTAAGGAAATTAGCAAAATGTCAACGAAATGGAATATTCGTTGGGCAGACATTGAACAACCGTGGCCAAAAGAGGGCACCCTTAATTTACAAATAATTGCAACATTGGAGATACTTATCAATGTACACAAGGCAAATCAGAAAGGGAAAGACAGGTCAGAGAAACGCAAGTTAGAAATAGACATCTTAGACCTATTTAAGGTAGAGGGGCAGAAAGTAGCATCAGCTTGGAATGAGAAAACAGCTCACATGAATCCAGAAGAAAGAGATGAATTGGCCAAAGCAATGGAAGAGAAAGTGAACATTCCATTCTCACACATATCTCCAGTCTCCAGTCCTCCTCCCTATGCCAAGGTACTGGAGGACAATTCTCAGCGGATCTACCCTCAGGTCCCCGTCCTAAGTACGAACGGAGCCTTCACTATCCAAGATGAGGATGATAATGTACTAGAGAGGGGAAGAGCGAAAGTGACCGTGGATTTCGAACCAGAGAACAAGTCAGGTGCCAAACAAAAGAAGAAAGAGAAGCATTTAGTGAAGTGTGACAAGAAAAAGGTCAGAAAAGAAGACTGCGAGGAGGACAAGAGTAACAAGACAGATGACAGTGAAGATGGCAGTGGAGGTGATAGCGAAGGTTCAAGTGATGACAGCAATGCACAGGGAGGCTACAGTGCTCAGGTCAGAAAACTAATAGCCAGGGCCGAAAAGCAGGGAGGGACAAGACGCTATAAAAAGGGAAAAGAAGAAAGTAGTTCTGAAGATGAGCAGAAGTCTCTGAAGGTAGAGAAGAAGAAAGAGAGCTTAAAGCAAAAAAAGAAGATGTTGCAGAAAGAGGAAGAAGAGAGGGAGGAAGAGGAGGAAGAAAGGGTGACGAAACGCCACGGGAAATCCCTAAAAAAGGATGAGGAGGAGTCAAGAGAGAGGGCAAGAAAACTCCATAAGAGAATCCTAAGAGAGGAAGAAAGCCACAGACGACAGATACAGGAACTAGAAGCAGAGGAAGCTCAAGCGGCATCATCTCATACATCCCAGCCGAACCTCTCAAGAGAGTATCGTCAAGTGCCATCACATACATCCCAGCCGAACCTCCCAAGGTCTGCAGCGACACCAAGGCGGGACGAAATAACGAGGAAACTAGTAAGCGAGTATGACCTAAGGAGCAAAGGTGCTACACCAGAGGAAGAGGAAATTCTGAGGAACTTCCCGGTGCTGATTCGAGGTAACAAGATAGAATATCGTCCTTGGAGTCATACAGATCTGTCTGAAGTGATAGAAAAACTCCCAGTCCTGGAAGATGGTGGACACCCGTGGACTACTGAGGTGGACGTGAGACTGACAGGAACGCAAGCCGCAATGGGAGACCTGAAAAGACTCTTAGCTACAATTACAGGATTGGACACCATGCAGGACATATTGATGAAGGCAGGACTTTATAGATATATCAATACATCAGTTTATGATCCAGAGCTCTTCGCAGCAAACAGAGGCAGGCTGTGGAAGGCAATCAGAGAGACTTACCCTACTCACATTCACCCAGACAATATCATTGTGAAGCCACTGGGGGGAGATGAGAATCCCAGGGGTTTTGTTGCCCGTGTGCACTCTCAATGGAGAAGTGTGACAGGGAAGGACGCTGAAGATAACCCGTTAGAAAAAGCCATAATCAGGGAAAAGATTCTACAAGGTCTCCCTACCCCAGTTAAGAACAAGTTAGCAGAAGTGGTGGGGCTACGACACATGAACAAGGCTGTTTATATAGACAACGTAGCACACCAAGTAGAATTATTTAGAAAGAAGATTCAGATACAGAAGACACAAGACGAAGAGTCACTCAGAAAATTAACTCAAGTACAATTGACTGAAGGCAAGAAAACCAGAGAGAGAGTGCAGACTATAGCCCTACAGGTCCCATCTCAGCCACAGCAACTGCAAACTGTCCCTCCCCAGTCATACCCACAGGGGCCACAAGGGGGGTATCCATACCCACAGGGGCCACCAGGGGTGCAAGTGGTTCCATACCAGCCATACAACCAGCCTGGCCAAGGACCACCACAAGAGGGATGGACCGCAGCAGGGAAGAAGATGCTAGGACCATGTTGGCAATGCGGCCAGCATGGACACTTAGCCCGTACCTGCTGGAAGAAGAACCAGGGGGGCGCAGGGGGGAAACAAAAAGGAGGATATAGGCCCCCTGCTACACCGGCTCCAGGAGTGGTGAACCCCTACGGAGGCCCAGCAGCTGGGCTATAGGGGTGCCCAGAAGATCCGAGAGGGGGGTGCCAGCTGGTGGTGACAAACAGGCCTGAAGATGAACCTACAATATGGGTGTCGGTCAACCAACGTCCATTAGAATTGATGGTGGACAGTGGAGCAGCCTATACCTGTCTGAAGCCTGAAGACGCCACGCACCTTCCTATGTCTGGGAAATATGTGAAGACAATCGGATTCGAGGGAATTAAAAAGCTGATCCCTACTACTGAGCTTGTAAGCTTAGAGTACAAAGGACAGAGAGCAGATCTGTCAATACTTGTATCAGAACACACGCCAATAGGGCTACTAGGGAGAGATGCACTATGCCAATTGAACTGTACAGTGAAATGCACACCTGACGGCTGTCAGGTGACAGTGCCACAAGAGAACAGACAGCTGTCTGTCATGATGGACAACAACGCATCTATGGTGTATTGGGTGGGAGGGCTTAGCCCAGAACTAATGGAACCAGCAAGGATGTGGGACAATTATATCCTGGCACACATGTCAGAGGCCAGAAGGCCTACTGATCCATTGCATTGTACACTCCAGTATTTTAGAGAAGTTGCAGACGCAAACCCAGATGAGTGGCTGAAGCATCAGCCAAAACAGGTACAGCTTAGCACAAGTTGTATAATCTTAGGCCCTCAGGGAGTGGCTATGAAGATAAACAGTGACACTTATCTAGATCAGGAGCATAAGATTGAGGGTAGCATCCCTCATGTGACACTTATGATATCTGAACACTATGAACAGAAGCATTTAGGGGCAATGATGGCAGACTCAGAAAAGGCCAGATTTGTAACGACAAAAGAAAACCCTGCTATCTGGAGGAGCATTGATGGACAGTTTACAAAACTGATGATCTCTGCTCAAGGAATGGGACATCCGCAGACTGTGAAGCTAATGAACCAGCTAATCCTTCCTGTACAAGCTGAAAGAGACCTCAGAGAAGAAATGATGCAGAATGTGCCAGCCGACCTGTGGGCAAAGAACAGTACAGACATTGGATTTGTGAAATCAGCTCGTCCATTGAGAGTTGAACTCATACCGGGTGCAGAACCCCCTTGGAAAAATCAATACCCATTGAAACAAGAAGCAATTGATGGAATTGAGCCACAGATCAAAGGACTGTTAGAGGCAGGAGTCCTGAAGATAACTCAATATCCGTTAAGCAACACACCTCTTCTGCCAGTGACGAAACCTGATGGTTCATATCGTCTGGTACATGACCTACGGGCTGTGAATGAGGTAGTTGTCAGCTATCCAGCTGAAGTTCCTGATCCTCATGTGCTGTTGACTCAGATTCCATCTACAGCCAAAGTGTTTACAGTGATTGATTTATGCGGGGCTTTCTTTTCTATACCTCTTAGTGTAGAAAGTCAAGGGTTATTTGGGTTTACCTACAAAGGTCAGCATTATCAATATACCAGAATGCCACAGGGGTACAAACACAGTCCTCATGTTTTTAATCAGGTCTTGAAGGAGGACTTAGACGGGTTAGAGCAGACGATAAGTAGTACTGCCATTCAGTACATGGATGACATACTCCTTTGTGCCCCAGATGAAGAAACATGTCACAGGGATTCCGTTAAACTGTTAAAGGTTTTGGCGGAGAAGGGACACAAGGTGTCTAAAAAGAAGCTACAGTATTGTCAGGAAAAGGTAACTTACTTAGGACAATCTATTACACAGGGACATCGCAGTGTCACTAATGTACATTTGGAAGCTATTCAGAAGGCTCCAAAACCACGAACGGTTAGGGAAATGATGATGTTTTTGGGCATTACTGGGTATAGTTCAGCATGGGTGGAGGATTACACTAGACTGGTCGCTCCATTGAGGGGGATGATTAAGGAAACAGGTAGTGATAACCTCCAATGTTGCATTACTTGGACAAGGGAAGCTGATTTGGCGTTTGAGACAATTAAACACAAATTGCAAGAAGCGCCAGCTTTAGCGCTTCCAGATTATTCCAAAGAATTTGGATTGTATGTTTCTTCTTCAGCCGAAGGGAAGTATGCCTGCGCTGTTCTTACGCAACCAACAGGCATTGGACCTAGTCCACAGCCCATAGCCTATTATTCTGTCGCATATTCAGAGGTAGAAATGGGTTTCGCGCCATGCTACAGAGCAATGGCTGGGGCATATCTTATGTACGAGAAGGCAACAACCTTAACAATGGGGTACCCAATTACCATTCTCTGCCACCACAGTCTAAGGAATCTCTTGAATCAAGGCAAGTACACTTTGACGATGCCTAGGATTAGGGATTATTACAGGATGTTGGAAAGGGAAGATGTAACATTACTAAGATGTAACACACTTAACCCAGCAGAGACCTTGCCAACCCCAGAAGATGGGGAACCACACGATTGTGTGAAGGAAGCTACGAGGTACTCTAAGCTTAGAGCAGATCTACTAGCTTTGCCTTTAAAGGAAGCTGACGTTGAGTATTGGACTGATGGATCTTGTTACTGGGTAGGAGAACATTTACGTGCTGGGTATGCCATAGTCCGATCCCAAAATTCAGAGTTCATTGTCGAACAAGCCGAGGCTGTTCCTCAGCCTTGTTCAGCTCAGTTGGCTGAGTTGATTGCCCTCACAGAAGCATGCAACTTGGGAACCGGACGAAGAGTGACAGTGTACACCGACTCTGCCTACGCCCATAATGTGTGTCATTTACATGGAGCTGTATGGAAGGGACGGGGTTTTAAGAAAACTGATGGTTCGCCTATTCAGCACCACGCTCAAATCATGAAGCTGTTACAAGCCATGATGAAACCAAGGGAATTAGCCATAGTGAAGTGTGCCGCACACAGATCTGACTCATCACATGTCACACAAGGTAACAGGGCTGCAGATGATGCAGCCAAAGCCATTACAGGAGCAGACAAAGCAGGTAAAGTTCTGCTGATCACACATGAAGCACAGTTACAGGGCATGGTCACGCTTGAGGATTTGTTGATGTTACAGAGTGGGGCAAATGCGCTAGACAAAAACCTATGGTTAACAAGGGGGGCTAGTCAGGATGACACAGGTCTATGGAGAAATCATGAGGGACTGGTTGTGGCACCCCCAGATTTAATAGGCATGCTGATACAGGAAGCCCATGGATTAGCACATGTGGCCAGGGGGGAGGTAAGACGCAAGATCACCAAGGAATATGGTTTTTGGGCTCCATATTTGCTGGAACAAATAGACCATATCCTTGGTCAATGTGTGGTCTGTTTGAAAAACAATATCAGACCTGGAATACCAGTGGGAACTGGGCATATCCCTACCCCAAACGGGCCAATGAAACATTTGGTGATTGACTATGTGGACATGGTTCGTCCTGTTGCAGGATACAGGTACATGTTAGTTGTAGTGGACAGGTTCAGCAGATGGGTAGAAGCTTGCCCCACTCGAAGAAAGGATGCTCAGTCTGTAGCAAAGTTCCTATGCAGGGAATTCATACCTAGGTTTGGAATTCCAGATAGGATAGCGTCAGACAATGGAAAGGAATTTGTGGATAAGACGGTAAAGCTTATACTACAAAAGTTGAGGATCAAGCAGAGATTTGGGTGTATTTACTCACCTCAAAGCCAGGGGATGGTAGAGAGGATGAACGGGGTTCTTAAGAACCGTCTTTCTAAGGTCTGTCAGCATACAGGTCTTAATTGGGTGGAAGGACTCCCTCTTGCATTGATGGCCTGTCGTTCCAGTGAGATTCGAGGGCTGCACTTGACTCCCCATGAACTGGCTATGGGGAGAGTAATGACAGCTCCCTGTGCACGAACCAGTGGGAAAGGGCCAAGTTTGGCTCTCCTGGAGAGTGACATGAAAGCCTATGTACAGTACATGACTAACCGGCAAAAGAGTATCTCTTCTTATGTGATCCACAAACAGGAACGTGAAGAGGAGGTGAACGCACAGGAGAGGAAGGACGCGTTGCAACCGGGTGACAAAGTATACGTGAAGGTATACGTGAAGTGGCATGAGGCTCGACGGGAAGGACCGTACGAGGTCGTTCGGTGCACTGGGACTGCCATTCAAATCAAGGGGTCCCCCACTTGGTATCACGTTCATCACTGCATCAAGGCACCCAATGAGGAAGATGAGGGAGAACCTCAGCAGGATGGTGAGGAAACCCCTGGGGACGAGGATGTCCACAGCTTGGACATCCGGGCTGACGAGGATGTTGGTGAGTATCTGCGTCATGATGCAGATGATGCCGGGGGCCTCGTCCCAGACCCTGTCCAGCCCAGAGATGAGTGGGCCAATGGAGATCGTGAAGGATCCAGTGACTGCGACACCCCTCTTGGGGATTCTACCAAGCCTGGTGTTGCCCCTGTTGTCACCCTTTCCGACCCAGACAATGCTCCAGACGGAGATGTCAGCAACCCGGGCGGCTGCCCGGACCAAGGTACCATTGAGAGACACAGACCTGTCAGTGATACACCCCAACCAGACAGACCCCGTGATACACCAAGACCAATTAGGAGAAAACTCAAGCCATGCCGTTTCAGAGACTAGTATACCCCTTAGTGTTCCTACCCCATTGACTTCTTTGGACAATGTTACACTTCACTCACACACTGTTATGCCTGCACGTCAGAGAAGAATGGTCACATCAAGTAGATCTTTTGCTTGCCCACATTCACGTTGTACTGTTGATGATTGTTTGATCTATACCGCCGAAGCGGACGAGTGGTATTTACTGGATGCTAAATATGTTACACTTAAGCATCACACGCAAGAAACTCGTGTGACATTAACTAATGTTGACAAGGTGTTGAACCCGTATTGGTGTGTTAGACGTAATATCGGTGAACAGGTGTCTAATAAATCCAACAATTTCAAGGACAAAGTTTGTAGGTCCACTCCTGACTTTCCACACTTTTGGTTGGACTGTGAGAAATTTGAGCATGAATATGTTCAAGTTGAGTTACCAGAAAAGGTTGAAAAAGTTGCTGTGATTGCTTCTACGAAGGCGCTTGTAGTCGCTACTGAAGATTATTTGTTGTATGATTCTAATCAACTGGGGACACGGTCCCACCCTAATTCTGCCACTAGTATCATGAAAGATTTTGCTTCGAAAATGAATTATTCTGATTGCTGGATTTGCCAACAGGTCCCTGTAAGTACGTCTGCTCCTATGTTTTTCCCCATACCGTTAACTAAAGCAGAATGGTTTCATTATAATTGGCAGGGTTTAGCCCATTTTGTTTTGCAGGGCAAGGACCAGAGCTCTTCTTGTCAGCCCAGCACGATTCTGGTTCCTTTAAATTCTTCCTATGCAGGTGTCGATGTTGGTATGTTGGAACGTCTGACAGCGGAAGTTAACGAACACCATAGGCCTAGCGGTTTGGGGAGGGTTATTATTGATAGGCTTACACATTTGTCACAACCAACAGGTCCGAAGAGGATGTATATTATCCAAGCTATGTTCGTTCAATTGAATGGTACTGCATTGAGTCCTCATCTGTCATGTTCTGGGATTGTGACTTCTACACGGTGGAGAGCTTCAGTTGTTATTTCTGGATTGAAATGTAAAGTTGTTGATTGTGCTATGGTGCCTCAAATGAAATTACATGATACCAATACTACCAGACGGCAGAAAGGCACCACGCAGCTTAAAGTCATGCCTCTCGTGAATGTTACAACCTGTATTGACATTCAATCTCCGCTCAAGGGCAGCGCGATTCGTCAGCTAGGGGACGCGTCTTGTATAGGCCCTAGTTATGTTTTCTCGTATCCTGGTAAGGAGATCCAACTCCCGGAGGGTGTGTTTCTTGTGTGTAATAATGATGCATTCTCTAAACTTCCTGCTCTGAGTGAGGGTATTTGTTATTTGGCCCATCTGATACCTTTGATTAGGAAAGTTACTCGGAAGGAGATGTCTGTACTTCACAAACAAGCAACCCATCGTAGTCGTAGGGAGTTATCTACTGCTCAGAAGTTTTTTGGCCTAATATTCCCAAGTTATGGTGTCTACAACTCTCAGACTGAATTAAGTGCCCTATCATCCGTTCTTGAAAAACACATTAATGCTTCGGATACTGTAATATCTGCCCTGGCTACTGAATTGACTGAAACTAAGAATGTTGCTCTCCAAAATAGAATGGCTTTGGACATTATTTTGGCCAGTCAGGGTGGTACTTGTGCATTGATAGGCGGTGAATGCTGCAGGTATATTTCGGATTCTGGTAAAGCTCTGTATGATTTTCATGAATCTAACAAGAAGGGTGTAGAGGATTTACATAAAGAACACGGTTGGAATATATTAGATTTCTTTGATTCTGCTTTTTCAGGTATTGGTAATATGATCAGGTCCGTCGCTATTATTTTTGTTGTCATTATCATCTGTATTATGTTACTTGGTATTTTAATCAAATGTTGTGGAAAGTGTATTTCTGATGTTCCTGTTAATGCTTTAATGTTGACCAACATAGCTGATGAGCAAAAGCTGGATTCTGTTTTGCTTTCTGATTTTGTTTCCTCTTTTGATGATTTGTTTATTAAGTGATGTTTTGTGATTGTTTGCTTCGGTTACTGTTTGTTTCTTTCTATATCATGTGATTGATGTCGGTTGTGGAGTGATGTAATGGTTACGCGAAGCTAGGAGAGAGGTTCTGTTCCTGGCGCAACGAAAATGGAAGCTCCTGACTATGAAAGTGTTATCAATCTGAGACAGCGGTAAAGGCTGTTCTCCAACTGGGGTCACGTGCTAGTAACCTCTGACCCTGACGCTTCAAGGACAAAGAAAACATCGGTCGTTGGAAATTTCTGTATTGATTTGTGCATGATGAACTGTGTTTAGTTTAATTGTGATTGTTATTTTCAAGATTCTTTTTATTATTGGTTGTTTTCTATTTTTTGTATATGATATCTTTGGTTCCTAATACTGGTCCTGGGTTGGTCTGTGTTATTGTGCTTCTTGTGTTATGTGTTGATGTCGTTTTTCTGTCTGTTGTTGTTATTTTTTATTTTGTTTTTTATTTCTTAGCTGCAGTATGTGGGGTTTGTGTTTTTGTTTTGTTTTATGTGATCGTTTAGTTTCGAAACACCCTCTGGGTGTTCCGAGGGGGGAATATGTGGTGTAGTTTACCATGAATTGCATTAGGGCCCAAGGGGGGTTTTATGGCAGCCAGCAAGGCGCCCATAGGGGTTGGGACCATTGTAAGCAACCACACACACACACATACTTTGAGTCTCACCCCTCCTGACTAAGTTTAAATTACTTGAAACACACACATACCATGAATTTGTATAAGGCTTTGTAATATTTACATTTACATTGTTGGCATTTGGCAGACGCCTTGTTCCAAGGCAACTTTCTTGTAAATACTTGCAATACTTGCCTGACCGCTCCTTTTCTCTGAAACAAGGGGGTCTTACGACAGACCACATGGTCAAACACACACACACACAGACACGCACACGCACGCGCACACACATACACACACACACACAGAGGTTGAGGAACGATCGATCAGCTCCTTATTAGGGCAAAAGTTGAGGAGGAAGGGTCATCATTGGCCAAGAACTATGAAACTGGGGAGGTATAAAACTTGAAGAGACACAAGGATCATTCTCTTTGTCCTCGGAAACCCCCACCGTGATGCCTTGTGTCGATGACCTGATCCTGTGATGACCTGATTGCTGACTTTTTTGAATAAACAGTCTTAATCTTTGCTCAAGACTTTTCTCATTTTTGACAATCATCAGAAGACGAAAATATACAACAAAATAACTAATTTCTCTTGGAACTTTTAAAAACCTTGTGAGTAACTTGGAATCAGCCTCATATCGTTCTTTCCCCTGTTTATATGAAAGTCCCATTATTTTTATTCTATTTAATCATATCGTTCTTGCTCCTGTTTTGTATTTTATATGAAAGTCCCATTATTTTATCCTATTTCTCCGATCAAATTATATTTAGTCTATTTTGTGTTGTTGATCTGGTGTTGTTTTATTGTGTAATTGTGCTGTTTCTTTTAACTGTTGAAACTTGATTGGCCAGGCAAGACAAGATTGCTGTCTTGGCCAGGCTTCCCTTGAAAAAGAGATCATTGTGTCTCAATGGGACCGACCCTGGTTAAATAAAGGCAAAAAATTAAATAAAATAAAAAATAACCATTGAACAGATGTTCAGAAAAACAGCCAAACAGGGTAAAGTTGTTATATTTACCTAACTAGCTAGTTGAGATAACTAACGTTAGCGTTACTAGTAGTACTAGCTATGTTATTAGCATGTCTGCTAGTCTGTCAGGTGAATTTGTGGTGAATTTGTGAACATATCTTTGGGGCAATATGTGGGCAAAAGGTGATTTCACTCAAGTTCTAGAAGGGTACATTCTCTTAAGTCAAATAACCGTACGAGATTTTGCCCCCGATACCGATAGTATCATGGTACAGCGAATCTGCGATAATCGATACATCGTAAAACAATTTGACAGCGATACATCACAATATCTGCAGCCTAGGGCTAAACCACTCACAGACTCGGTTTTAGTTTTTGTGTTTTTTATCATTTAAAACGCTTTTCATGCAAACATTGCAGCTCAAAGTGCTCCAATCATTATGCTAATCATAATTTAATTATTTAGTCATTTAAAGGCAATATTAAAAAGATGGGTTTTTAGTCTTGACTTGAACATACAGTATTTGCTGAGGTTGCATCCCTAATGTAAACTGGCAGTGCATTCCACAATTTGGGTGCATAAAATGAGAATGCTGCCTCTCCAAATCTCTTCTTTTGTACATGTGGTACACAGAGAAAACCAGCGTCAGAAAACCTGAGAGCTCTATCGGCCTGATATGCTAGCAAAAGGTCTTTCAGATATTCTGGTGCTGTGCCAGTGAGAGCACCGATACTATCGGTACGGGGGGCAAAATATTGTACGGTTATCGATACATGAGTTACCGTGAGATTCCCACCCCTACTATTGAGTGGTGTAGATCATTTGGCAATATACTGATTGATGTGGCCTATGCAGTGCTTAATTTGTGTCACAGGCCAGTACTGTGCGTAAAGCACTTTTAGCTCCTCCATAAGCCTGCTGTACCCAGTGCCATCATCAGATGATCCATGTCGTCCTCCTCCTTCTGAGAGCATGCGACTCTCCAGGTTCCTTGCATTTACATTTACATTTACATTTTTGGCATTTAGCAGACGCCTTATTCCAAAGCGACTTACAATCAATACATTTGAATACTAAGCATGTGAATCAGCAGTCCACCATTTGTTGCAGGAAGAGTAATCTAGCTCGGGCCCGGGGCCCGACACATGAAAAACTCCTTTTGATCTAGGGTTCTGTCGCTGGGTTTCCCGGGGTTTAGGGGGACACCTTGAAAAGAGCCCTCAGTTACTCCCTTCTGTCTCAGCTGGCAGTGATGCACCGGTCGCTCTGACATGGCTTCAAACACAAGAACCTGTCGACTGACAGCCCTGTGCGCATCAATGATGGTGTAGTCGCGCTTTTGCAATTCAAGGGATAGTTCAGATAATTCCTGTAGACCATCGTACATTAGGCCAATGTTATTAACTAAGGCATGCGAGGAGAGGCGCATGGCGATCCCCCTGTAGCTCTGACGGGTGACACTGTCTCTGGAGTCATCATCTGCTGCTGCACTGAAATGTTTGTACAGGGCTGGGACATTTTTCCACACTGCTTCGACTGCTCTGAAACTAGACGCGACCCATCTAGTATCTAAAACTCGTCCGATTCTGCTCAGCTGAATATCCAAGCTGTCCGCACACTCTTTCAGTTCCATTCTATTTTTGTTAGACACACTGTACAGTGAATATAACTTGTCCATTAGGATTTTGAAGTGATTGATAGCCCCCATCTCTTTTACTACATCACTGACAGCGAGTTCAAGCCTATGAGCTGAGCAGTGCCAAATTATGATATCCGGGAAAATGTGCTGGAGCCTGGTCGCCACTCCACTTTTGCGCACCAACATTACTGACGCACCATCACATGTATCTCCAACAAGCATTTTGGAAAGCAAGTCCTCGTTCAAACCAACACATTCCAATCCGCATAAAAGTTGATGGACAATGCCTTCTGCTGTCAAGTTGTCTAGTTCCACGAGGTCAACAAAAATGTTCTCAGGTGAGTCCATATTAGGTAACTGAAGCCTCAAATAGACAATTAAGCCACTAGTTTTATTTAAACTGGTCGCCTCGTCCAACATCAGACTAATTTTAGGAGCGCACGGCACTATGTTCTCAAATAGTTTCCTCTTCATTTCGGATGCAATATGTTTCTGGATGTTAGAGCAAGCAACATTGGAATGCAGAATTCGCCCCATATCGACTCCATTCAGTTCTTGACAGTCTATTTCCTGCTCAAACCCATGAGCTGGCCGCTGGCGTTCAGCCTCCTTATATGCTGTTCTGAAAATTCTACGTGTGCTCTCTATCCGCTCGGATTGAGAATTGACAACAGTCTTTGTTTAAGTGTCCTCCTTTGCCTTCTCAGAAATCTGAACTGCTGCTAAATGAGCCTCGGTTTTGGCATGCTCACAAATGTTCTTTCTTAACGCTCTTTGCTGCTTTTTAAGTTACAGAGCACGTTAGCCATTCTTTCGCCAACTTCATCCCTGCAGTTTCTTCTGGACCCAATGACCCTACCGCTTTGCAGATTGTGCAGCCCAGACATGACTTATTCTGAATAAGCCAAGGGTAGTATGTTCTTTTTACCTTCCATTGAGCCTCAGTCCAGATTTCTCCTGGTTCTCCTGGTACTCCAGTTGAAGACGTTGACGAGGAGTCACTATCGCCATCGTCACTGCTAATCCTGGTGCTCCCGTGCCCGCCATGACTCGCTTCCCCACATCCATGTTTTTCCCCCAAATCCGACTGGTGCTCACGATCCACCACCGCGGCATCTTTGCAAACTGGCGATGGTAAACTTCCACTACTAGCATGTTCACAGTGTTTTTTTCGGATTGGCTTGTTGTTCTGTACCTCTGAAAAACCCTGTTAGTTTCAGTTGTCTCTTCGCCATTTTTTCCCTCGGAATTTAAACTCAGCAACAGTCGCGACTCGCTTCTGGACAGTTGAGCGGAAATGTACTTGACTGAATTTGTTGATGTGTTTGGATATTGACATTAGTGATTTTTTGGGGGGGAGACACAACTATTTGGTGTGTATGTTTTTTTTGTTTCGTTTTTGACGAACGAATCATTGATGTGATTGGATATCATGCTTGGGAATACTAGGGACAACTTTTTAAAAATGTATTATCGATATGAGAGGTGCCGGATCCACGCAAATAGGTCACGGAGCGCAAGGAGTTAAAAACTGCGAAGTCCCAAATTGTGCTCCGGCACAAATTAAGCACTGGGCCTATGTGTAAGAATGCTAGCAATCTGACAAAAAACTGAACACTGCAAAAAGGTCCACTTTTTGAGAAAAAAGACCCACCCCTTCCACCAGGCTGGCTACGGGCCTGCATATGGAACTGTAAACACAAACTCATGTGTGAATATTATTAACACTTAATCAGCCGTGAGGTGTTAAACAGCACCAGTGAGTACAAAAAAAAATCTACCTTTGCACTCGATCAAATTTCAGTACCCTCCTTTCATGACTTTTCCTAGATATGTGCGTTCTACCACCCAGCATCTTTACATTTTCAAAATCGAGTTAGTATAAAGCGATTTTGCAGTATTTCTGTGTGTGTCTGTGTATTTGCCTTGGGATTCGGCTGCCATCTTTTTCTCCAAGGCTGCAATTCTCTTTTATATCAGCAGAGGTAGCAAGGGGGCACACACTGTGCTCAACCTTCAGGCTTCAGTGCTGAATTAGATACAGTGGATAAGACTGATATTTGTAACATAATGTGTTTATATATAGGCTATATATAGCAATAGTGATACATAAGATATGTATATGTACAGACAGTTTTGAAAATGATAAACTGTACAGTATGTCTCCCAATCCCTTCAGATTTGTTGGAGCTGAGGGTTTTTTTTCACAGCGGGTTTACCCAAGTTCCATGCAATAGTGATAAGATATTATGATATGTGTAGCCTATGTACAGTTATGAATGATACACTGCACAGTATGTACCTATCAAGCTGTGTGGTATTACATAGGTACCACAGCAAAGTAGTTCATCAACCAATATTATATAACAAACAGATATTTATAATATTGTATATAATGTATTTTTTGTATATCACTGTAGACCACGTTGTAGTAGTAGCCAATTGCAGAGTGTATTCATTATTTTGTTTGTTTGAATCCTCACTGTGTTCATGTTGTGCAGTGAACAAACAATTGTTGGGAGAATAAACTGTCTCTTGCCGTGAAATGTGTACATCAAATAAAATGATGTCGGCGATGATTATGCCTGTAATCATATAACGAACTGATATTTCTGAGTGGGGCAGTCCCAGATATAGTGAAGACAGACAGGAAAGTAAGGAGAAGAAGGGAGAGAGTATTGACAATTGATAATAAGATATTGATAATGTAGGAATAAGTGTGTTCATATGCAAACATATTCAATGGCATGTAATTAGTAGGCAATTGTTTATCACAGATGAATCCTGACAATTGATGGTTGATGCATGGGGGAGGGTCATCTTATTCTCAATGATCTCTTTCTGATCGTTTCCGATCACCACACAAAGGATGCCTCCAACAAGCCCTTCAAACCATCCCCCACCAGAATCAATGATATAACGAACGGATGTTTCTGAGTGGGGCAGTCCCAGATATAGTGAAGACAGACAGGAAAGTAAGGAGAAGAAGGGAGAGAGTATATTGACAATTGATAATAAGATATTGATAATGTATTTCGCTGTCGACCAAAATCGTTTGAAATTACGTGCTTGTGCATTGAATGACACTATGTACAGCGCTGTCAATTTTCAAATAATGCAATAGGC
Organism: Nansenia antarctica; assembly: GCF_963989245.1. Lineage (NCBI taxonomy): Eukaryota > Metazoa > Chordata > Actinopteri > Argentiniformes > Microstomatidae > Nansenia > Nansenia antarctica. The sequence goes on along the minus strand of NC_137689.1, from coordinate 39,684,807 downwards.
TATATATATGAATGTTCAGTTGTGATATGAAGTAGCCAACAATTCTCATGTCGACCATGATAATAATAGGCTACAACAAGGTTGTACATAGATATACGCAGATTCATATTTGGATAGTTGATTTTGGCACCATTAGCCAATTGCAGAGAGTATACATTATTTTGTTTGTTTACTGCACATTATAAATGAAATGATCTGTATTCATTATTTTGTTTGTTTGAATCCTCACTGTGTTCATGTTATAATGTTTAGTGAACGAACAATTGTTGGGTGTTTGCCACAAATCGGAATTCTCTTGCCGTGAAATGTGTACTCAATAAGACATGCGCTCTGCGCTGCGGGCTACATTTGATTATGTAATCATCAACGATTGATTAGTAGGCCATTGTTTATCAAAGATGAATCCTGACAATTGAATGCCATTTGAGATCGAGACTCGGTAGCCTAATAGTGATAATGAGTTCAATCTGTAAACAGTTATCATCTCAATAGGACGGCCAATGTAATGCGTTGTTTTTTTGATTTTGCATTCCTTGTTTCGTGGTAAACTAATCTCTTTCTGATCGTCCCGTTCACAAAAACCTAAGGTGCATAAGTCACGTAATATGGTGAAATAAATGTTCGTTCAGACAATACAACATATATTGAAAATAATGATGATGAATACATGTGGGATGGAGGTACTGGGATGATATGTGGCATGTCCGCTCGCCAACTAAAGCACTTGGTTATAAACATACTAGGCTCTGTTTCTAACAAGTAGGCACAAACAAAATCACTGTATGGGACAACTCGTTTCTAAGTTACAAACTTCTGAGTTACAATCACTTGATGTTGATGGGGGGAGGGTTGATGGCTCTCGATCGTTTCCGATCAATGAACAAAGACATCGGGTTTCCCCCGCTCCACCACGTCCCAACGGTGTGTTTCTGTAACCATTTTCTCCTCCTTCAAGTCGCTCCTCTCAGGAGACCACTATTTATAAATAATAATCCACAGATAGGCACAGTCACAGTGCTACATGAAAATATCTAGCCACACACCACATATCATAGCTCCGCCCTATATGTATTTATCATCATATTTCTCAATATAAAACGGAGGTACAATATATGGCAGATATATGTATGGTATATTATGGCAGTTTCTGGCGCCTGTCCCGTTCTGTTGTTCAAAGAATATAATATAAAACGCATCACATGTTTGTCATTGTGTGAAAATACAGATACCTGGTCCACACAGCTTCAGATTCCAAGGAAATTACTTGGAACTATGTGTGAAAGGGACAACATTGCAATATATATTACAGTTATTTTTTAATAATGCTAATCAACTTTCATTCGTTAGTAATGAAAACTCCCGCAGTCTCGATCAATCTCCTAGATCAATCTCCTCTCCACTTACGTTACATACATGCATACGTTATTATATATATATATATATATATATATATAACATGCATAACAACTAAGACATGCGCTCTGCGCTGCGGGCAGTGGGGAGAGAGTTGATGGTCCCCCGTGGTGTGTTTCTGTTGCGTGTTCACGCTTCTTGCGTGACATCGCCATCCAGCGATTTTTGTGGGTCAGTACACACACCCCCATTGTGATTAGTGGTCGTGTGATTCCACACCTCGTCGCGCTTTAGTAGGTAAAAAAACGGCGCGCCTCCAGTGTTAATGACACCAGGGGAGCCTCCTGATACAGGTGCCTTTTTTACCTACTAAAAGAGCCGCCTCTTTACAATGCTCAAGCTGCTATTTACACGCAATGACCACTAGTTGGCTGCTTGTAAATTAGCCTGCTTCCTACACAGAAAAACTGCAAAATAGCTTTATATTAGCTTATCCTGGTGTGACTTTGAAAATGTAAGGATACTGGGTGGTAGAATTCACATATCTAGGAAAAGTCATGAAAGGAGGGTCCTGACATTTGATCGAGTGTGTCACGCCCTCTACCTCGAGGTAGTGGGCAGTGCCTCTCTCCCTCTTTTCCTCTCTCTCTCTCTCCCTCTAATTGGCAGGAGTGGCTTCAGGTGTGCGTTTTGTCCGGCTGTTCACAATTACCTCATCGTTAGCCCTCCATAAAGACCCGGTCCAGCCTTCACTACGTTGCCGGATCATAACTTCAGTTCCCCTGTTAGTCACGCTTCCAGCCTTACTATAATTCTGTTCTGTCGGTCCGCTTTGTACCCTAAACCCTTATTCCCTGTGCCCTCCTGCCTATCTGCCTACCTGCCCTCCTGCCTACCTGCCCTCCTGCCTACCTGCCCTCCTCCCTGCCTGCCCTCCTGCCTGCCTGCCCTCCTGCCTGCCTGCCCTCCTGCCTACCTGCCCTCCTGCCTGCCTGCCCTCCTGCCTGCCTGCCCTCCTGCCTACCTGCCCTCCTGCCTACCTGCCCTCCTGCCTGCCTGCCCTCCTGCCTGCCTGCCCTCCTGCCTACCTGCCCTCCTACCTGCCTGCCCTCCTGCCTGCCTGCCCTCCTGCCTGCCTGCCTGCCTGCCTACCTGCCCTCCTCCTACCCATCTGCCTGCCCTACTTGCCCGCCTGCCTGCCCCACCAGTCCTCCTCCCTACTCGCCTGCCCACCTGCCCTACCAGTCTCGCTACCTGTCTCCCTACCTAGACCCCTGCCTGCCTGCCGACTTCTCCCCCTGCCTAGACCCCTGCCTGCCTGCCGACTACTTCTCCTGCCTGACCCCCCCCCGCTTGCCTTACGACCATTCTCTGCCTCAGTCCTTAAATAAATATACCTTATTTACTTCAATCAGTCTCTGGTCTGTGTCTGCACTTGGGTTCCCTATCTAATCGTAACAGTATGATCCGGCCACGTAACTGAACCCAGCAGACACAGCGTCAGTGCACTACCTCGCCCCGGTGTCCAGCAAACACCATCCTCAGTCTCTACCCCCCCTCCGCCCTTTTGTTTGCGCTACTGGTCTCCTTCCCGACGAACTGTCCCGTCAGTTTGCGGTGGACGAGGCCGGCTCTGACCCTGAACCCATTCTGCCTCCCACTGGTCTCCTTCCCGACAGACTGTCCCGTCAGTTTGCGGTGGACGAGGCCGGCTCTGACCCTGAACCCATCCTGCCTCCCACTGGCCTCCTTCCCGACGAACTGTCCCGTCAGTTTGCGGTGGACGAGGCCGGCTCTGACCCTGAACCCATCCTGCCTCCCACTGGTCTCCTTCCCGACGAACTGTCCCGTCAGTTTGCGGTGGACGAGGCCGGCTCTGACCCTGAACCCATTCTGCCTCCCACTGGTCTCCTTCCCGACAGACTGTCCCGTCAGTTTGCGGTGGACGAGGCCGGCTCTGACCCTGAACCCATCCTGCCTCCCACTGGTCTCCTTCCCGACGAACTGTCCCGTCAGTTTGCGGTGTACGAAGCCGGCTCTGACCCTGAACCCATCCTGCCTCCCACTGGTCTCCTTCCCGACGAACTGTCCCGTCAGTTTGCGGTGGACGAGGCCGGCTCTGACCCTGAACCCATTCTGCCTCCCACTGGTCTCCTTCCCGACAGACAGTCCCGTCAGTTTGCGGTGGACGAGGCCGGCTCTGACCCTGAACCCATCCTGCCTCCCACTGGTCTCCTTCCCGACGAACTGTCCCGTCAGTTTGCGGTGGACAAGGCCGGCTCTGACCCTGAACCCATCCTGCCTCCCACTGGTCTCCTTCCCGACGAACTGTCCCGTCAGTTTGCGGTGGACGAGGCCAGCTCTGACCCTGAACCCATTCTGCCTCCCACTGGTCTCCTTCCCGACAGACTGTCCCGTCAGTTTGCGGTGGACGAGGCCGGCTCTGACCCTGAACCCATCCTGCCTCCCACTGGTCTCCTTCCCGACGAACTGTCCCGTCAGTTTGCGGTGTACGAAGCCGGCTCTGACCCTGAACCCATCCTGCCTCCCACTGGTCTCCTTCCCGACGAACTGTCCCGTCAGTTTGCGGTGGACGAGGCCGGCTCTGACCCTGAACCCAGTCTGCCTCCCACTGGTTGCCAGTACCTGGTGGATTGGGAGGGTTACGGCCTGGAGCAGCGTACCTGGATTCCTCGCGGTCAGTTCCTGGATCACCTCCTTCCACAAGGAGCACCCAGACCGCCCTAGAGTTGCGCCAGGTGGCGCTCGTAGAGGGGGGGTACTGTCACGCCCTCTACCTCGAGGTAGTGGGCAGTGCCTCTCTCCCTCTTTTCCTCTCTCTCTCTCTCTCCCTCTAATTGGCAGGAGTGGCTTCAGGTGTGCGTTTTGTCCGGCTGTTCACAATTACCTCATCGTTAGCCCTCCATAAAGACCCGGTCCAGCCTTCACTACGTTGCCGGATCATAACTTCAGTTCCCCTGTTAGTCACGCTTCCAGCCTTACTATAATTCTGTTCTGTCGGTCCGCTTTGTACCCTAAACCCTTATTCCCTGTGCCTGCAGTCTGTTCAGCCTGACTCCTGTTACCTGCCTATCTGCCTACCTGCCCTCCTGCCTACCTGCCCTCCTGCCTGCCTGCCCTCCTGCCTACCTGCCCTCCTGCCTACCTGCCCTCCTGCCTTTGATATATCAAATGTTTCTTGACCCCTCATGACTGTTCTAGTGTTGAGGTTGTTACACCTTTCCCAGGGGAACCATAAGTTGATATCATCAATAGACCAGGGGGGGGCACACCTGTTTAAAATGTCCCATGAGAACCTAGAATCATAACATAACTTAAGATTTCATTCACACACTCACACACACACACACAATTCACACACATAATCAACAGCTGTTGAAACCCATGCCTAAAACTCCCATTCCTGAGTGTCACAATGTAGGGTCTACTCACTACTGATGTTCGTGTCACGGGCAGAATTGTCTAAATCATTCTGAAGCTATATTCCATAATTCAAATATCATTACACCACTCTGCCTCCCTTCATCCCTTATCACAGCCCCATCCGCTGGCTTCCTCCCTCTCCTTCACATTTCAAACAGATTTATTTTCCATCCTTCTCTGTTTTGGTGACATGTTCTCGCTGAGGGTGAGAGGAGGGATTTGATGAGACTCCAGCCGCCCAGTGGTGCAAAGCATTCTGGGTAGACAAAAAGGCCCAGAGGTAAAAGAAAAAAGAAACAAAGAAAAAAGGAAACAAAGAATGTCATATGTTTGAGTTCTGAGACGTGTCGCAACAATAGTCTTTCTTTAGCTGGATGTATGATTTGACAACCAATACGTTTCCCCAACACGAAGCAACGGAGTGTCAACTTTGGTTTTGAACCTCAAGGACTCTCCAAGGTTTTCATAAACAATGCATTGACATCTCATTGGCTACGTTGAACCGAGCTGACCCGGACTCCGATCGGTGGTCAGCGGTTGGAACGGAAATTGGAGAATTTTTTATTTTTTTATTTGAATGGGACTCTCTGCACTTCGATGCGGCCAGATTGGACTGAGATGGAGTTGGAATAGGAACAGAGAGATGAAGTTGACCTCATCCTTATTTTTGTCCCCATCTTCTGCCCCCCATATAACAGCCACTTCCTTGGTAAAGGAATGAAAATGTACTTTTAACTGTGGGCGAGAAGTCACATCAACTTCTATCTGTCTTTTTATTTGCCCCCGCACATCTTTCCTGGAACTCATCTCTCTTGCACTTTCTCTCTTTCTGTCTCTCTCTCTCTTTCTGTCTCTATCTCTTGCTTCCATTCACACACACACACATACAGACACAAACCCTCTCTCTCTCTCTCTCTCTCTCTCTCTCTCTCCCTGGTCAGATTCTCAGATGTCTTGGCATGTCTTCTTTCATCTCCCTGGAGTTTTGGAGGAGCGAGGAGGGTGTGGAGGGTAAGAGTGTGTGTGTTGAGGCGTAAAGGACCCTCCCTGCCCCTGGCCAGGCCCTGTCTATCCAACAGCAGCGCAGACGGTGTGATTCATTCCTCCTGAAGCCCAGCCAACTCTCTCTCCTGTTATAAAGATACACGCACACGCACACACACGCACACACACACACACACACTCAAACTATTACTATTTTCCCCCTTGCTCTCTTTCTTTCTCCTCTCTCCCACACACATTCATCACATGGGCATATTTGTAACTTTGCCTTCACATAGTTGTTTTGGTTGTATCGTCGTATATCGGTAATGACAGAAACTGGTATGGTGCAGCAATGTCAAATCAAAACGTTTCTACTTAACCTTTATTTTAGCAGGGAGTTTTACAAGAGAGCCCTGCATATACATAACCACATCCATAGATAATACACATACAACATTACAATATAATAAAACACAATCAAGAAAAATAAACCCATTTTTCAACAAGGACGTCCTCAATGAAAACGTTAAACTGCCCTGATGGCGCCATGGCAACCAACTGTACTCTCTACAGAGTGTTCCAGCAGTGAGGTGCAACACAACTAAAAGTGGATTTATCGAATTTGGTGGAGACCTAAGGAACCTCAAGAGTTAACCAGCTCCAAGAACGAGTTATGTAATAGATGTTCTTGAATTTCAATAATGAGGTTAGGTATGCCGGGAGCGAGTGTGTGTGTTGTGATTTTCAAAAACATTGAAATGTATTCATGTGTTTCAGAATAAAAGTCTGAACATTTTGATTGGTCCCCCTTTCACCAGACCGTGTCACATATGCACTGAGTCAGACTCGGTCGCTGTTAACAACAAAGGACTAGCTAGCCATGTTGAAAGCCTGCATGAATTTATGATGACAGCTTCAGTCACCAACCCCATAAGACCATTTGAAATAAAGACTTTACACTTAAAATATAACATGTAGGACTAGGATTGAGTCAGAATCAGAATAGCATAATACCCTTGTGTACTTGTACCCTTACTGTACAAGTACACAAGAGTAACATTCTTTGTCTTTGGTTCCGCAACATTGACATTGCAGCATTCAGATACAAAAACGCAATAACAACATAATAATGCCCCTTTTGTCCAGGTAAGTTGGCACTAGTAAGGAGTATCTGTTTTGGCAGACACCTGGGGTGACCTACTGTGGTCGGCGTGACCCCCCCCTAGGGCGCTGTTTGAGCAGGCTCTGTGGAAGCTGACCCGTCACATCTCTGTGGCTGGTGCAGCATAATAGGCCCTAGGTGAGGGAAAGAGGGTCCACTCACAAACTGGTAAACTGGACTCTGTCTGTGTGTATCTGTGGGGTGTGATGGGTGTGTATGTGTGTGTGTGTGTGCGTGTGCGTGTGTGTGTATATGTATGTGTGTGTAGACAGTTGAGACCAAAATGATTAGCCCCCCAGGAATTATGGAACATTTTCCTAAAAATCTTCCCAATGTTTGCAGAGTGATCTAACATTCACCAGTTTTTAGGCTTGCTTTATATCAAATATAGTAAAAAAAAAATGGGGTGGTCAGAAATATAAGCCCCTATGTGAATTTTTGCTTTCAAAACACACCTAATCAACCAATCAGCTTTCAAACCACACCTGTGCAGTCAATTGGCTTCCTAACAACACCTGTGCATTCACTCAGCATAAAAGGACTCCAAGAAACAGGGCACTTGAACACATTATTGAGAGGGACTATACTACTACTCTTACTCACCATGCCAAAGACAAAGGAAATCAGTCTTGAGCTCAGAAAGAATATAGTGGATGCTCATAATAAGGACCCCTGTACGTTGCATCATTGCTAAGTACAAGGAGACAAATTCTGTAAGAAACAAACATGGTCAAAAGCGCAAGATTTCAAGAACTCTGCCAAGATGATTGTTGCTGATCTGGCCTCTTCTGGAGTCGATGTTTCAAGGAACACAGTTGTGAGGGCTCTTCATCGTGGTGGGCTTCAGGGTCATCGTCCCAGAAGAACCCCTTTACTCAAAGAGCGGCACATCAGAGCCAGACTGAGGTTTGCCCGTGAACATTTGAAAGGTAAAGATGAGTTTTGGAAGTCTGTGCTTTGGTCTGATGAGACTAAACTGGAACTGTTTGGGCACATGGATGTTGCTTATGTTTGGAGAAGAAAGGGAGAGGCCTTCAACCCTAGGAACACAGTTCCCACAGTTAAACATGGTGGTGGGAGCATCATGCTGTGGGGCTGTTTTGCAGCCTCAGGCACAGGGAGCCCTGTTCGGGTGCATGGCATCATGAAAAAAGAAAATTATGTTGACATTTTGAGGGATAATATGAGGAAATCTCAATTCAATTCAATTCAATTCAAGTATACTTTATTTATCCCCGTGGGGAAATTCAGTTTGCCACGCCACTCTCTAAAAACAACACATGACAACACAACATAAAGGACAGACAACAATACTGGACCAGCCATGTATAGTATAAAAAACAGTAAGATCATGATAAAAATGGGTAAAATGATGGCTATAGCTATGATATTAAAATACTAAAAAGTAATGATGATGATTAAAATAAATAAATAAATACAGATTCAATTCAATACAAATTCAGGAGCCTTGACCCCGACTACTACTTTAATTGCTGTTAAACAGTCTTAGAGCAGCCGGGATGAATTATTTTATGTAGCGCTCTGTCCGGGAGCGTACTGAGATGAACCGCCCTCTGCGGCGGCTGCTGGTTTGCCCAGTGAGGACATGATGGAGGGGGTGGTTGGGATTGCCCCTGATGGACAGCAGCTTGCTCCTCATCCTTCTCTCCACCACCGTCCCCAGAGAGTCCAGACTCCTTCCCACCACTGAACCCGCCTTTTTCACAAGCTTGTCCAGCCGTCTGGTGTCCCTCTTTGTGATGTTGCCACCCCAGTAGACTGCAGAGTAGAAGAGAATGCTGGCCATGACAGACTGGTAAAACATAGCCAGCATCTCTCCACACACGTCAAAGGACCTAAGTCTCCTCAGGAAGTACAGCCTGCTCTGGCCCTTCCTGTAGAGTGCATCTGTGTTGGCGGACCAGTCCAGTTTGTCGTCCAGATGCACCCCCAGGTACTTGTAGGTCTTCACCACCTCGATATCCTCGCCCCGGATGTTAATGGGCAACCGAGGTGGCTTAGACCTGCGGAAGTCAATAACAAGCTCCTTGGTCTTGGTTGGATTGAGGAGCAGACCATTTCTCTCGCTCCAGACGCTGAAGGCTCCTGTCAGATCCCTGTGCTCCCCCTCCCGTCCATCCCTCACGCACGCCACTATGGCTGTATTGTCAGAGTACTTCTGTACGTGGCAGGACTCTGAGTTGTAGGTGAAGTCTGACGTGTACAGGGTGAACAGGAAGGGAGCCAGTACAATTCCCTGCGGAGCCCCGGTGTTGCTCACTACTGTGTCCGAGACACAGTTCCCCAGCCTGACTGACTGTGGCCGTCCAGTGAGGTAGTCCATGATCCAGGATGTAGTGGAGGGATCAACCCCCATACCTGAAAGCTTCTCTCGGAGTAGAAGAGGCTGGATGGTATTAAAGGCACTTGAGAAGTCGAAAAACATTATCCTCACCTGACTTCCCGGCTCATCCAGGTAGGAGTAAGCACGATTAAGGAGGTAGAGGACAGCGTCATCCACACCAACTCTTTCCTGGTACCCGAACTGCAGGGGATCGCGTGCATGTTCAGTCTGTGGTCTCAGATGTCTCAGAAACAGCCGCTCCAGTGTCTTCATAGTATGTGAAGTGAGGGCCACCGGTCTGTAGTCGTTGAGCTCGGCCGGGCGCCCAGTTTTGGGTACTGGCACGAGACATGATGTTTTCCAAATGTTTCCACATGCTCTTAGTCTAAGCTTAGATCATTGCTGGGTCTTCCTACAAGACAATGACCCAAAGCATACATCAAAACTGGTCCAACAGTAACTAAACGACACAACAAAATCAAGGTGCTGGAGTGCAGCGTCAGATCACAGTATTTTAACCAACTGGATTTGTAGCCAAACTGTGGTCTGTCTCTAGACACAGCAGCACAGAGTCCCAGTCACTGGATTTGTAGCCTAACTGTCATCTAGCTTAACTGTCGTCTAGCCTAACTGTCTTCGAGAGTAAAGAGTAGTATACCTGAGAGTAAAGCAGAGAGTGTGTGTGTGTATGTATAAATGCAACAGATACCAGATACCTAGTACAGTGGGGTGTAGTCTCACGTAGCCATAACTCCAAATCCTCCAAATTGTTCTCACACCTCTTTTGGAGGTCTGGGGAATGTTAGGTTAGCCAATTAGGCTTGTATTGAGCTGGACGGAGAGAGATGGGAGAATGTGCTCTCAATTGTATTGGATGGTACACCAAGCACCTTCCCCCACATGCAGGTAGAATGGTTGTTTGTTGTTGTTTCCGGCCGGGTAGGACTATTTTGCAGAGTTGTTGCCTATCCTACTGTGCAGCATTGCAAAAAAAATGTAAAAAGAAGAAAAAACGGAATTATCTTTTTGGTCGTCTACCCAGGCAAGGTATTTGATTGGTTTTAACGTGGCGTCAATTTCATAGATGAAATGTGTAGCTACTTTCTGCAAAGAATTTCCCCAGGCTTTCAGAATTTGGAAAGACTGGCTCCGCGAAGTCAAGCAGGGTGTAATGCATAAAAACTCATGCATAAAGTATGGCAGGCATGGGAGGGATAAAGAAAAAGTGAGAGAGAGGGAGAGAGAGAGAGAGAGGAAGGGGAGAGGGAGTGTGACAAGCGCCATAACATCCTATGAGATGCATTTGGACAGAGCGAGCATCTGTCAAAACACGCCAGCCCCACTAATAGAGACGTGAGTGAGAGAGGAGGAGGAGAGGAGAGGGGGAGGGAGAGGAGGAGGACAGACTAGGGAGAGGGAGAGGAGGAGGAGAGACTAAGGAGAGGGAGAGGAGGAGAGACTAGGGAGAGGGAGAGGAGGAGGAGAGACTAGGGAGAGGAGGAGGAGAGACTAGGGAGAGGGAGAGGAGGAGGAGAGATTAGGGAGAGGGAGAGGAGGAGGAGAGACTAGGGAGAGGAGGAGGAGAAACTAGGGAGAGGGAGAGGAGGAGGAGAGACTAGGGAGAGGAGGAGGAGAGACTAGGGAGAGGGAGAGGAGGAGAGACTAGGGAGAGGGAGAGGAGGAGGAGAGACTAGGGAGAGGAGGAGGAGAGACTAGGGAGAGGGAGAGGAGGAGGAGAGACTAGGGAGAGGGAGAGGAGGAGGAGAGACTAGGGAGGGAGAGGAGGAGGAAAGACTAGGGAGGGAGAGAAGAGGAGGAGAGGTTAGGGAGGGGGAGAGGAGGAGAAGTGACAAGGGAGAGGAGGAGGAGAGGCTAGGGAGAGGAGAAGGAGAGGCAAGGGAGAGGAGGAGGAGGAGGAGAGGCTAGGGAGAGGGAGAGGAGGAGGAGAGACTAGGGAGAGGGAGAGGAGGAGGAGAGACAAGGGAGGGGGAGAGAAGGAGGAGAGACTATGGAGAGGAGGATGAGAGACTAGCGAGAGGGAGAGGAGTAGAAGGAGAGACTAGGGAGGGGGAGAGGAGGAGGAGAGACTATGGAGAGGGAGAGGAGGAGGAGGAGAGACTAGGGAGGGGGAGAGGAGGAGGAGAGACTAGGGAGAGGAGGAGGAGGAGAGACTAGGGAGGGGGAGAGGAGGAGGAGAGACTAGGGAGAGGTGGAGGAGAGACTAGAGAGAGGAGGAGGAGAGACTAGGGAGACGAGGAGGAGAGACTAGGGAGAGGGAGAGAAGGAGGAGAGACTAGGGAGGGAGAGAGAAGGATGAGAGACTAGGGAGGGAGAGGAGGAGAGACTAGGGAAGGGGAGAGGAGGAGGAGAGACTAGGGACAGGAGGAAGAGAGACTAGAGAGAGGGAGAGGAGTAGAAGGAGAGACTAGGGATGGGGAGAGGAGGAGGAGGAGGAGGGACTAGGGAGGGGAGAGGAGGAGGAGGAGGGACTAGGGAGGGGAGAGGAGGAGGAGGAGAGACTAGGGAGAGGGAGAGGAGGAGGAGAGACTAGGGAGAGGGAGAGGAGGAGGAGAGACTAGAGAGAGGAGGAGGAGAGACTAGGGAGAGGAGGAGGAGAGACTAGGGAGGGGGAGAGGAGGAGGAGAGACTAGGGAGAGGGAGAGGAGGAGGTGAGACTAGGGAGGGAGAGAGAAGGATGAGAGACTAGGGAGGGAGAGGAGGAGAGACTAGGGAAGGGGAGAGGAGGAGGAGAGACTAGGGAGAGGGAGAGGAGTAGAAGGAGAGACTAGGGAGGGGGAGAGGAGGAGGAGGAGGATAGACTAGGGAGGGGGAGAGGAGGAGGAGGAGGAGAGACTAGGGAGGGGTAGAGGAGGAGAGACTAGGGAGGGGGAGAGGAGGAGGTGAGACTAGGGAGGGAGAGAGAAGGATGAGAGACTAGGGAGGGAGAGGAGGAGGAGAGACTAGAGAGAGGGAGAGGAGTAGAAGGAGAGACTAGGGAGAGGGAGAGGAGGAGGAGGAGGAGGATAGACTAGGGAGGGGGAGAGGAGGAGGAGGAGGAGGAGGATAGACTAGGGAGGGGGAGAGGAGGAGGAGGAGAGACTTGGGAGGGGTAGAGGAGGAGAGACTAGGGAGGGGGAGAGGAGGAGGTGAGACTAGGGAGGGAGAGAGAAGGATGAGAGACTAGGGAGGGAGAGGAGGAGGAGAGACTAGGGAAGGGGAGAGGAGGAGGAGAGACTAGGGAGAGGGAGAGGAGTAGAAGGAGAGTCTAGGGAGGGGGAGAGGAGGAGGAGAGGGAGAGGATAAGGAGAGACTAGGGAGGGGGAGAGGATGAGGAGAGACTAGGGAGAGGGAGAGTAGTAGAAGGAGAGACTAGGGAGGGGGAGAGGAGTAGGAGGAGAGACTAGGGAGGGGGAGAGGAGGAGAAACTAGGGAGGGGGAGAGGGGGAGAGGAGGAGTAGGAGGAGAGACTAGGGAGGGGGAGAAGAGGAGGAGGAGGAGAGACTAGGGAGGGGGAGAGGAGGAGGAGGAAAGACTAGGGAGGGGGAGAGGAGGAGGAGAGACGAGTTAGAGGAGGAGGAGAGACTAGGGAGAGGGAGAGGAGGAGGAGAGACTAGGGAGAGGGAGAGGAGGAGGAGAGGATAGGGAGGCAGAGGAGGAGGAGAGACTAGGGAGAGGGAGAGGAGTAGGAGAGGATAGGGAGAGGAGGAGTAGGAGGAGGAGAGACAAGGGAGGGGGAGAGGAGGAGAGACTAGGGAGGGGGAGAGGAGGAGGAAATACTAGGGAGAGGGAGAGGAGGAGGAGAGACTAGGGAGAGGAGGAGGAGGAGAGACTAGGGAGAGGGAGAGGAGGAGGAGAGACTAGGGAGGGGGAGAGGAGGAGAGACTAGGGAGGGGGAGAGGAGGAGGAAATACTAGGGAGGGGGAGAGGAGGAGGAGGAGGAGAGACTAGGGAGGGGGAGAGGAGGAGAGACTAGGGAGGGGGAGAGGAGGAGGAAATACTAGGGAGAGGGAGAGGAGGAGGAGAGACTAGGGAGAGGAGGAGGATGAGAGACTAGGGAGAGGGAGAGGAGGAGGACAGACTAGGGAGGGAGAGAAGAGGAGGAGAGGATAGGGAGGGGGAGAGGAGGAGGAGGAGAGACTAGGGAGGGGGAGAGGAGGAGGAGAGACTAGGGAGTGGGAGAGGAGGAGGAGAGACTAGGGACGGAGAGAGGAGGAGGAGGAGAGAGTAGGGAGGGAGAGGAGGAGGAGAGACTAGGGAGGGAGAGAAGAGGAGGAGAGGTTAGGGAGGGGGAGAGGAGGAGGAGTGACAAGGGAGAGGAGGAGGAGAGGCTAGGGAGAGGAGAAGGAGAGGCAAGGGAGAGGAGGAGCAGGAGGAGGAGAGACTAGGGAGAGGGAGAGGAGGAGGAGAGGATAGGGAGAGGGAGAGGACGAGGAGAGACTAGGGAGAGGGAGAGGAGTAGAAGGAGAGACTAGGGAGGGGGAGAGGGGGAGAGACTAGGGAGGGGGAGAAGAGGAGGAGGAGGAGAGACTAGGGAGGGGGAGAGGAGGTGGAGGAGGAAATACTAGGGAGGGGGAGAGAA